>NC_056727.1:639057335-639144835 GCF_019279795.1 Protopterus annectens | reverse complement strand
TTCCATGATCCTTGTAGTTTATTTCCAGTTCCTAAATGTCATGGAAGAACTCTCCATAAATAAGAACTGCATCACTCTGGGAGATGTTAACTACTCATGAATTGACTGAAGTACACTCATCTTCAACATACGATATGCTCAGAAGTTTTTAGAGGTACTAAATAAAAATTCAGTGAATCAGATTGTTACCAGACCTATTAGAGGACAAAGTTATTTTGACCTGATACTTACAAATGTAGCATCCCTGTGCACATCTCCACTGGTAACTTTCTTTCTGGTTTAGTCATACCATAAGCAAGTAACCTTATCCTCAAACTATCTAAACCCCTAGAAACCAATGTATCAGAACTCAAAGACTTCAAGTGCACAAATCTCCTCAAACTTTATGATTAGCTCTCGTAACTCAATTATAACATCACCCAAGATATTGGTCCAGCAGATAGACTCAACAAGGAGTTTTACATCCACATAAATAAATGTATAGAATTGGCAGTCCCATCTACATCCAAGTATAATGCAAAATCCCACCCAAATCCAAGAATAATGTGAAATTTAATAACAAACAATCACGGTGGCTCACCAACAAAAGTAAAATCTACAATAAAAGGAAAAAACTCACTAGAGTATACATCAGATACCCAAGCCAAGAAAATAATAGGAATTTGATAAATAATTAAAAAGAAAGCTATCATATCTACTAAGGCAGATCATGAACTCAGAATGGCAATGGAAGCTAAGAACAATTCTTCTCTTCCTTTTCGGCTTTTCCAGGTTAGGGGTCACCACAGCGGAACAACAGTTTGCAGAACGATTGGCAGTGCAGTTTTTACAGTGTTGAGTTGTCATGCTGGTGCCCAACCTTCCACAGAAGGCACACACATGCACATACTCACACATAGGACCAATTTAGAGTGTCCAATTGAAGTCAAGAACAATTACAAATCCTTATTTAATTGTGTTAGAAAACTAAAATAACAACCTTTAGCAATTTACAGAACTCATATTAAATGACAAAACCTAGTCTCACCCAGTAGACATTGTTAATATATTAGCAAATAAATGTAATGCAAACTTTACTTCTGAGATGACCATCCAAATCCTTGCTATCTAGTATCTCTCAACCCAAACCCCATCATTACTAAAGAAAATACAGTGAAAGTGCTATCAAAGATATAGCACACTTCCTCCCTGGGGCCAGATAACATACCTATCTGTTTCATAAATTAGAAAATACACCCTGGAGGAACCTTTACATAAGCTATTTAACCTGGGCCTGGCTACAGGCTCATACCAGAAGTGTGGTGTAGAGCACTTGTTATAGTACCCCCATAAAGAAGGCCCTACTACTGACCCAGAAACTATGGGCCAATGAGCCTGACTTTTCCCCATTGTAAGGCCATGGAATACATTGTAACAGACTTGATTAACATAAATATTAAATCAAATAAATTTGATAAATCAAACAGTCCATCTAAGACTATGGCTGGAGACCAAAATCAACTCCAACAAATAAATAAGACTAGGAAAAGAAAAGAGATGGACTTGTTACACAGTGCCTACTTCTTCTACAAATTAAGCAATGTGGTGCACTGCCTACCTTTAAAAACAATATGTACAACTGGATGGGCATCCACAAATTCACCCCTGGTACAAATGGACTGATCATCCTTGAAAAGAGAGGCAAAGACTAAAGGTTGATATTGGCAAGGCAGAAATGGCCTCATAGTTCAATTGCCTTGTAACTCCTATAATTATATTTGGTTTTGTTAAAGGTAAATCCTCTTCAATGAACCCTGTAAACTTATTTGGGAAGGTAACACAAGCTGTTGACAGCAGTCACACTGTACACACAGCTAATATCGACCTGGCCAAGGCATTTGATACCATCCCAATGCAAACATAAGTAATAAGGTAAATGCTTTATAAACAGATTCTTATGTGGTAACAATTATAGCAAACTGGCTAAAAACAAAATCCACAAAGTGCAGGTGGCAGGAGCAGCACCAGAAAACATGGAAGGAACCAATGGTGTCATCAGGGCTCAATGTTGGGACAGATTTTATTATTTACTTCTCAGAGCTACAGACTAAAAATCAAGACTGATGGGTAACTAGGTATGCAGGGTGGGAGGTTGGTATAATGGTGAATTTATTTACTTTACAGACACAAGTTGCAGGGTTTGATTCTCACATGTGATAATTGTCTAGGCTTAAATTTTTTCACAAGGGTAGGTAGCCTAGCACCAATCTATGAACCTATGAACTCTTAAGTTCTTTCTTTCATATCACAATTAACTTTATCAGAACAGTAATAAAAATTAAACACCCCCATTAAAAAATGTTCATTGATAAACCAAACAAACAAAAAAACAACACTTTAAGACTAATGATTCTTAAACTTCAGCTTAAAGTCATATCCCCCAATAAATTTTCACCATGAATAAATGTTCTTTAAAATTAATTTAAAACCTTATGAATGCTTTTACAGTTGCAAAAAGTATGATAAAATATCACTCAAAAACAAGAATGAATGAATAAAATGTACACAAGTAAAAATCTAAACTAAAAAATGTCTTTCACTTAATGTCGCCTGCTTTCAGGATCAGTACACTAATATTTATTTTATTATTAATACCAGGACACTGTGTAGCATTCATCTTACTTTTCTATAAATATTCCTATCTTGCCATTGAAGGAAGGAATATTACAGCTGCTACTTATCCAAGAGTGATAAGTGGAAATGGGAAGCTTAATTGCAGTACCACTGGGTGGTTTATATAGTGCAGTATCTGCCCTGTGAAGCTTTTTTTATGTAGGAAAGACTGAAATGTTCTGTAGGCTGAGAATTTATAAGCATTTATATTCAATTAAGAAAAAAGCTGAGAATAATGCCCTATTTAAACACACAAAGGAAGATAATAATTTAAAAAAAAGCTTTTCTTTTTATTTTAGAAAAGGTTCTACACAATGTTAGAGGGGGTAACTGAGAATCATATTTGGTAAGGAAGGAATTATTATGGCAAATTAAGTTAAATGCTACACAGTTAGTGGGGCTTAGGAAGTGGTGGATGTAAGCCCAGGAGAAAGGTACAATGAGAGGCAAGGACCTGGGTCTGGTAAAATTCCAGCATTCATGGATTTGCAAGTGGTGAACCCATGGAAAGTATAGATTTCAGGGAAGAGAAGAGGGATTTCAATGCATAGCTTCATAAATCATTTTCTGTTAAGTACCCTGGGACGAATGAAACTGGTGAGCATGAGGTAAGACTTTGCCTACTAGATGAAATTAAGAAGTTTGAAAGACTGCTATTATGTTACAGAAGTTTACAGTTGGATAGTGCATTTTTTATAGGTATTAAGCTAGCTCACCTTACAGGCCATTTTAATCCAAGCCAATTTCCCTTTCAAAGGTGAGAATCAAACCTTGTATTCTGTGTTTGTGAGGTAAACAGTTACCTTTCTGCTAACTCCTTGAAGGCTGCATTGAAGTGGGTCAAGTTCTGAAGGGTTTAAGATTTGGAAATTTCCAAATGGACCTGGGACTGGTTCATTGTTGCACCAAGAATTGCTAGAATTGTTTGACTGAGTGGGAATGGATTTCCTGAGGTTGTTCACTATGATTAACAACAGGAAGTTGGCTAAAAGAAACTGAACTAATTGAAGCAGAAACAGTGGGATATTTGTCATTTAAAATGTATATGGTGCAATATGAAGAAGTATTTAAGAGAATCAATTTGCAGTTTGACAGTATGGTTAAGCATAAAGAGAAAAAAAATTCTGAGATAAAATAGTGTATCAAAACAAGATGGCATACCAGAGAATGTGAGGCAGATATTTTTGAGTGACCACTCTAACCAAATGGTGTTCAATGAATATGAAAGTTTTAATATTTTTAATTATAGTGGCATAATTATTCAAAAAGAACACTTTGAGATTTTTTAAAAGTAGACTTTCATTTGTGCCTTCAACATCTCTAAACATGGTAAGCACATTTCTGGAATTCACATTTTTTACAAGGAAATTACATTTTAAGTTACTATTTCAAAATGAACATGAGGATTTGAATGAAGTGGTGAGATGGTCTATTACTTTTAATATACCCCTATTGCCACCAGCATTAGCTTCTGAAAATTAGTGATAAGGACTTTAAGCAAAGGAAGTTTTTTTTTTTTTAATTTACTTAAGAACAGAAAATGGTATTAAGCAATTGGGTTGTGAATAAGCACATTAGGGTTATGAAGCCTGATAAGGGGGATGGGTAGTCCTGGTGAATTTTATTGATTCTACCATCAAGATGTAGAAATATGTAAATAATGATATTTATTGTGAATTATGTTCTTAGGAATAGGTTAATATAGCTTATAGTAAAATTGCTATGTAGCTACACGAAATTATCACAGAAAAAGAAAAGGCAGACTCTACAATGAACTATTTAATTATCAAAAAACATTAATTTTAACCATTATAGTATACCCAGGGTCCATAAAGTCAAATGATCACCCCATTAAGACCAGTTGTGGCCTCAGGGGGGGGGGGGTCAAGGACTGAACCATTGGCTAAAATGGTAGAGAAATTGTTAAAGATGTTCTTTCATGATAAAAATATGTCCTGAGGGAGTCATGGCACTGCCTGTGCATGTTGGCCAAAGTAAGGTTTGATGGGCAGCTTCTTTTTGTGACAATAGCCATTAAAGATTTATTTTTAGTAACATCTCATATGCAAGAACTTGATTGGTTTTGTGAATTGCTATATGTTGGAACAGATTTTGAGCAGGATAAGACAGTATTTGTTGTGAATTTAATGAAAATGGTGCTCACAAATAATTGTGTTTATTTTGATGGAGAGTAATATAAACAGAAAAAGAGAGTAGCAATCAGAGCAGCTATGGCTGGAGCCCCTATTTTTGCTAACATAGTGCTGTGGTATTGGGAAACCAAATATATATTAAATAGCGAGTATTATGAATTAATTATCTCATATTTCATATTTTTGTATGATATAGTGATATTATGGAAAGGGACAATAGATAAGCTGCATAGATTCTGTATACTAATTTTACAGTTGACTTTATGAAGCTTTCTATGAGCTATGATTATATACAAATCAATTATTTAGATTTTGTTTTAAGTAAAGACAAGGATGAAAGAACATTTACATCAAACATTTTTAGAAATTCCACTTGGTGAAATAGTTTTTTATGTTTTACCAGTGTACCTTGTGGCAGAAACAGAATCAAGCAAAGGGACAGTTTGTTAGGTTGCTCCGCATGGTGTTAGATCATTTGATGTTCCAAAAGGAAGTTGAAACACTGAAAGGGCTATTTATTGATCGGGGTTACCCATTGAATTTAATTAATGGGGTGGCTGAGGAAGTTTATGAGTCTAGGATTTTGAAGGTTAGTAGGTTTTTAATTAAAAATACAGAGAAGAGGAATGAACTGAGAACAGCAATGGTATAAACTTATTGCAATATTAACAAAACAGTGAAAAATATTATTAACAGAAATTAGAATGTAAACTTCCATTGAGTCCTACTACTACGCTATCTTCTCTGTAAAACAACGAAAAATACAGAGGAAACACAGTGCAGGCTCCAGATAAACAATGTTTATTGCAAAACAACTCGCTAAGATGAAAAAAGTTTAAAAATAATGTTTGCTATATTAACACAAACAGGGAACTACCATTCAGTCTCCTTGAATGAGATCAATATAGCATACCAACGTATAGACTCATATATTGAAGAATTTTGGATAGACAATCGGATTAATACAGAGGTGTATGATTTCTTTAAAGTGCAACATCCTGTATTAGCTACACTAGTGGGAATACCCAAGATACATAGAAATATAACAAATCCACCATTTAGACCCATTGTTTCAGGGAGTCAGACAAAAACTTTTCCCCTTGGTGTAGCTGTAGACACGTGGTTGAAGGACATCTATAAACACATCCCTCATCTAATTAAGGACTCCTGGGACTTTTTGGGTAATTATCCTATACAAGAGGATTATAGTAAATTTACATATGTAATGATAGATGTTATTGACTTGTTTTCTTGTATTCCAAAGAATTTAGGATTAGATTAATTTTGTAAAAGTATAAGGAAACACACGAATATTGATTGGGACAAGACAGTTTGATTATGGATTGTATGTCCATGGTATTTGAACATAACTATATTTATTACGAAGGGGAACATTATAGACAAAAGAAAGGTGTAGCAATGGATTTTGTTTGCGCACCGATATTTGCAAACTTAGTTATGTTGGATTGGGAGGAAACAGTTTTATTCCCCAATGATATGTTTAAATATATGACCCATTATACTAGGTTCTTGAATGACATCTATATTTTGTGGGACGGTAATATGAATGAATTGGAAACATTTATTTCTTTTTTGAATTCTAGTAGTGAATTTTTAAAATTCACATATTCAGTTAGTATTAATGGAATAGCATATTTAGACACATTCATTTCACACGACAGTGAAGGTTTTAAATCTTGCATATATAGAAAAAACACATTTTCCAATGACTATTTACAATATACAAGTAATCATCCCAAAAAATTATTGTACAATATATACAAAGGGCAGTGTATAAGGGTAGCCCGTATGACATCAAGATATGATGAAATAATACATGAAATGGAATACATAACAGGGCTATTTGAAGAAAGGGGATATGACAAGAGAATGATGAGGGATGTGAAACAATACATAATTTAACAGTGGGGTAAAAAATATACTCCACTATTAGGGAGTTATAATGGAGGTAGAGGCTGTGTTTACAATACTAATCCAAAAGCAAACACAGCGGAATATCAACAAGCATGTGTGTGTTAGAATATAGCCCTTATGTACACTATATTATGCAAATTATGGAGAGTCATTGGAGGTTATTTATGGTGGATGAAAACTTGACTGAATTAGTAGGAGACAGACCTTATTTTGTATACAAAATGGGAAAGAATTTAAAGAGGTTGTTAGAGAAAGGGAAGAACAATACACATAGTAACACAGACCTCTCCAAAAAGGCAACCACAAAGTGTGGAAATTGCAACCAATGTGGAGTTATAATGGAAGAAAAAGAGATTGTACTTGGAAATATAAACAAGACTAAAATTAAGTTTAAAACAGGTAATTGTAACACTATTTTTGTAATATATATATGGCAAAATGCTAAATACGCCCTGGATACTATATAGGTAAGACTGAGAGAGCTTTTAAAAGGCAAATGTATGATCACCTATACAGTATAAGGAAAAAGGATGTGAATAATGCCTTGTATAGGCATATAGAAAAGCTAGGGGCAGAACACAATTTTAAATTTGCCATTTTAGAACATATTAAACATAATCCTAAAGGAGGTAATAGAGAAGATGTTTTAAGTTATAGAGAAGTATGGTGGCAACTTCTTACAGACGCTTCAAATACACCAGGACTGAATGATAATATTTCAGTCAAACCTATATTGGTACATAGAACATCAAGAATATAAGAAATGTGGTTTGGGGTATTCAATTTTAACATACATTATATAAGTTCAACATTAGGAAGATGGTTTAAAGTTAGTGAACTGGAAGAAATAGTCATAGGAAGATCGTAGAATAGAGTAGTTGGTGTAGTATTATTGTAACAAAACAGTTGACGTAAGGTTTATTTTTATATAAAGTGGAGAACAGTAGCCACTAAGAAGTTATTACATTAAGGTATACACTTCTGAATGTATTTGTTGTACAAGAATAGTTTACTAATGTTTTTTTATATAATATTTTTCATATAACATATATTATTTTACATAAATGTTTTAAATTATTAATTTATTGTAATGTAATGAAACAGTGGAATACAAAGATTTAATATTGTGTAGATGTAATAACAACAGGATGCTCAGTGTCATATACAAATAATGGACCGATGTGACTTTAAGGGCTGTCACCAATCTTTGGCACCAAAAAAGTTATTTAAACACTGTAGCACCTGAATACCTTAGTTCTGAGGAAGCCTACATTATGTAGGTGAAATCGCTTAACTCTTTGTCCAACTGTAAGGTTTTATCTTGGAAGCACATTTACTGATGCATTGGTCTGGAATTATTTTTAAACTTTTTTCATCTTAGCGAGTTGTTTTGCAATAAACATTGTTTATCTGGAGCCTGCACTGCATTTCCTCTGTATTTTTCGTTGTTTTACAGAGAAGATAGCGTAGAAATTGGAATGTGATGTTTGAATGTTTTAATTTATTGGATAAAACTGGCACTGTGTCAAAATTTGTATATAAAACAGGAAGGAACCTGAAAACAATGTTAGAAAATGGAAATAAAAAGACAAGTTTAGCTGGTAAATATGGAGCATTTAAATGTGGAGCTTGTGCACAGTATCACTAAGTGGAAACATGAGGTTTAATTGCAACACCACATGAGTGGTTTATATAGCGCAGTGTAATTCTTGTGATTGCTTTTTATGTAGGAAAGCCTGAAAAGTGCTCTTAGGTTAAGAATTTATGAACATTTATATTTGATTAGGAAAAAAAGATGAGTGTTTATTTTTTTATTTTAGAAAAGATTTCATATAATGTAAGAGTGGGTAACTGGGAATTGTATTTGGAAAGGAACTGTTATTGCAAATTAAGTTGAATGATTTATTTATTTATATTACATATGGTAACTGGATAGTATCTGACTGGGCAAAAAAACAAAGCCCATTTTCAGTGGAGACCCGGGGAGAAAAGCTCCCAAAGTAAAGATTATAAGATTTATAGTCAGATTTGTATGTTACAATACAAAAAGATAACTAAGAACATTTACATAATTACATAATACAGTATAGATCCAGAGAATAACAGCTGATACAAGAAAAAACAATCTAAATTATCCAAGAATGGTGCACAATGTCCTGGAATTAATGATAAAATAAGTAATAGCAGTGTTCTGGTCCTAGAAGCAGACATTAAGTTGAAGACGTTTTTCAGTTCAGGAGTTTTTTTCTGCTGGTTTTTGAGTGATGCTTTTTAATGTAATTATTGTTAACTGCAAATGCATTCATAAGGTTTTAAATGAATCTTAATGCACATTTATTTGTGTGGATATTTATAGGGGAATATGACTTTAAGATTGGGTTTTAAGAGTCATTAAAATTTATAAAGTGTTGTTTTTTGATTAATTGGTTAATTTATTAATCAAGAAATTAATTTTCCTATAAAATGGGGACATTCAGTTGTTCTTAGTATTCTGTTGAGGTTCATTGTGATATGAATGAAAGTGCTTAAAAGTTGTGCTGTAAATAAAGAGTTCTGTAGTGTTCCTATCAGCGTTTCTGTGGATTTTGTCACAACAATTTATGATGGTATGGAATTGTTTTGTTCTTTCTTTGTGTAGAAGCAGAGAGACAGTCAAAGACAGAAATATGACTCTAAGAGAAAAGCAGGTAAAAGTATCTCTGAGAAAGAGAAAATGAAACAGCCAGCAATCCTGATGAAACTAGCTGAGGGGGATAAGTCTGACATGTATTTGTAGAAAATGCTACGGCCTCAATTTCACATCAGAATACTGAGCAAAACACTGATGTGGCTGAAATCCATTTCAAAAAGGTTCAGTGGGCTGATACAAATCTAAAGAGCACTAGACAGAACATGCAGAGTGTACATGGGCAACCAAAAGAACAGAACAGTCCCAAATATAACTCCACTTTGAGCTAAGAAATGGCCTGCCATACAGGTTAACCAAAGACAGAGAACACATACTGAGCCAGTCATTTGTTTCAAAACATTTTAGAACATTTGTACTAAAATTAGCAGACAGCCACAATCTGGGTGGTGATTTAAAACCGGATAGGGTGAGGGTTAAAAATGTGGCTAGATTTTGTTTTCCTGGGATTATGAAGAGTATAGAGAACATCTGAGAATACTATTTAGTGTCTAAATGCCAGTACCCATTCCAGGATTTAAGAATCCTCTAACAGTTTTGTCTGTTATGGATGTTCTTTTAGAATACATAGCAATGGGCATTTTGGGTCCACTTGTATAATCAAATAATGGCCATCAGTATATATACATCTGTATGTGTTTATTGTGTGTTTTATATATATATATATATATATATATATATATAGATATATATATATAGATATATATATATATATATATATATATATATATATATATATATATAATATATATATATAAATTTGCCGCAAGATATCACAAGGCAGTACTCCAGTTTAGAATCAACATATAGTACATACAGAAAGTACTAGCAATGCTCTTTTTTCAAGGTTGGATTTCTATAATAAATACTTATTGACCAATGTAGCCAATGCCTTTCCAGAATATTGCATGAACTTTGTCAGTATTTAATAATTTAACAGCTAACAACATCTGTATATCACAATGAAGCAGCTGGACTAGCTGAATGCTTTAACAAAAATTGAAAGCCTAAATTACAAAACACTATAAAATTAAATGAAATAAACAGGAGCCAACTGTTGCCATGTATTCTTTTTGTTGTCAGAGAAATACATCAGTTCTCCAAACCTCAACTGGACTTGAACCATTTGAAGTAATGTGTAGCAGACATCCCTGAGGCTTGCTAGATATAGTTAACAATAGGGGAGTTCACATTTTTAAAAAGTGTAATAAGGCACTTTATGCATTTATGGGGCAGGGTAGGAACTTTAATACTTAAAGTAAGGGAGCACACAAACAGAGACACAACAGAAAGTATATAACAAAAATGCTCATCTGATACAGAACACAAACCAGAAGATAATGTGCTTATATTATTACCCAGTGCTGAAAAAAAGTCCCTGCAAAGTGACAACACCCTTTTGTTTTGATATAGAAAATAAGTAAAGTGATAATGAAATAAGGAAACTAAATAGTATATTTAAATTTGACTCATATCCCATGCCTTAGGGGTAGAGACTGATTGAGGCACTAGGCAAGGCTAGGTTTCAGTCCACCTTAAACTTTAACAAAAGTTATTGGCAAATTCCAGTAACTACAGATGCTAAGTAGAAAATGTCATTTTCCACAAGAGGTGGGATCCTCCATTACAATATGTTGCCTTTTGTTTTCCATGGAGTATGTGCAACATTCCAGAGGCTAGAGGACAAGATCCTTAGGGTACAGTTCAAATGTGCAGCAGCCTACATGGATGACATTGAAATGTTCTCTAAAAACTGTGAAAGCCAGTATCCAATATTTAATGAGTTTTAAATTATCTACAACAAGATGAGCTGACTGCAAATTCAGGTAAGTGCTAGTTAGGAATGACAAAGATCTAGTATCAGAGCTATGCTATAGATTCTGGAATAGTAAAAACAGTAGGTTGAAAAAGTTGAAGCAGTGGAAGACAGAGCCATACTTACAGCAAAAAAAGCAAGACAAAGCGTTTTTTGGGCCTGGCTAGCTGTTATCAGAACTTACTTCATGATTTCACTCTTATAACTTGCACCCAGACTGCCCTGACTAAAGTTAATGCTGCAAGGAAGGAGGAACAGGAAATGAAGTGGAATAAGCCTTTAGACACTAAAAAAAGCTGCTGTGCTCAGAAACAATATTCATAGCCAGTGACTTCTCAAAATAGTTTTATTAAACATAGATGCCTCTGAGGTGGGCATATGTGCAGTCTTCTTGCATGTTGCAGATGGGGAAGACCACTGTATCTGCTATACCAGCAGAAAACTTAACAAGGCTATTGAAAGAAAGTGTTACATATTAAGTGAGCCCTCACCAGTCTTTGCAAGGAGCTTGTGCTTGTAACAAGTCACACACCACTTAAATGGCTGTACCGACAAAAGGATGCCACCCCAAAGTTATCTTGCTGGATACTGTCCCCAGAAGGTCTACAGTTTTAAAGTCATGCATCAACTGGGCTTCTGCCACCTGAATGCAGAGGGACTGTCCTAAGCAGACAGCTAACCTTTTGAGGTTCTCACTGATAGTTCTGCACTGGGTCATGTTACATAGTGGTGGCTGCTCTCTTTAAAAATGTTCTATCTCAGAAAATGTCAAAGCAGGTAAGTTTTAATGAGGTATATCTGCAAACAGCCATATTTAAATCTCATTACTCTGTTAGTGAGCAGATTTGTAACCTTTTGGTCTAAAGAAGGCCTGGGTGAGGAACTCTTCAAGAAATAAAATGTACCAGGAGGAAGGCAATTTAGAGGTTGTTATGTGTGTAAAAGGAGTAGAATATCCTTCAAAGAGACAGGTGCTTTAGATTAACCTGTCTATGAGTAATGGCAAAGAGATGGGACTTCATGTTATCTTTGTCATAAAGAAGTGTAAAAGGAAACGTACTGGAGTCTAACACTGTCTTTTGAGGTCTGTTTAATTAATGTTCATTTATCTTAGCTAATTATTTTGCTAATTCCCTGTGCAAACAAACTGCTGCATCTGATTGTAAATAACTCTGCATGTGTCTTGAAATATGTAAAGCCTGCAGATTATGATATCTAATATGCAGCATTTGTTTGTGACTGCAACTGAGTGCTACCAATTCAGTTTCCTGTGCTGACTGTAATTTTTCCATTTTGATGAACTTTGTTAAAATTTCTTGTAAATAAATATTACTTCAGATTAGAAACCTGGCTACACACACACACACACACACACACACACACACACACACACACACACACACACACACACACACACACAAATATGCATATATATGTATATTCCTACTAGGTCTGTGATGGTAAGAGTCCAGTTAAGGTCCTCAGAGATGTTAATACAGAGGAATTTGAATGTAGGCACTCTTTCCACCTCAGACTCTCCAGTATATAATGGTAAGTGCTGCCCTCTATTCCTCCGCGTATCAATGATCATCTCTTTCATTTTGCTGGTATTAAGAGGGAGTTTACTGTTCCGACACCACACCACAAGTTCCTTTATTTCCCTTCTCCTGTACACTGACTTATCAGCCCCAGAGATCAGACACATGACTGTTGTATCATCTGCAAATTTGACAATACTGGTGCCTTGTTGAGAAGCAACACAATCATAAGTGAAGAGGGTGTACAGCATTGGACTCAGCACACAGCCTTGCGGAGTTCCTGTATTTATTATTATTGTTTTAGAGATGTTATTCCCCAGCCTGACTGACTGTGGTCTGCCTGTTAAAAATCCAAGACCCAATTGCAAAGAGTCAGTGGCACACCCAGAATGGACAGCTTACTAATGAGCTTCATTGCTATCACCGTATTGAAGGCTGAACTATAATCAATAAACAGCAATCGCGCATAACAGTCCTTATTCTCCAAATAAGTAAGAATTGTATGCAGTGTTGTACTGACTGCATCATTTGTCGACCTATTTGGTCTGTATGCAAACTGCAGGGGATCCATTGTATCATAGGTTCATAGGTTCATAGATTAGTACTAGGCTAACTGCCCTTGCGAGATATTTTAAGCCTAGCCAATTATCCCTTGTGAGACTTAAACCCTGCTCTTTATGTTTGTAAGACAAACACCTTAACCTTTAGGCCACCCTCCCAACCCTAACTGATTGAATATGACTCATGGTGATTCTCTCAAATCATTTCATCACTATTGGAGTCAATACAACTGGCACCCAGAAGTCATTCAGGCAGTTGGCTTTGCCCTTTTTTGGCAGTGGAATAATAGTGGTTGCCTTATAACAAGTGGGAATTGTATTTTGTGCAAGGGAAAGATTGAATATATTAGTTAATCAGCAGGCATTGAAGCACAGGTTTAAAGTGTCCTTCCAGCAATATTATCTGGACTGGCTGCCTTCTTGGGATTTATCCTCCTCAAGGACTTTGCCACACTTGCTGGTGATATTGTGAAATGTGGTGGTGCCTCCTCTCTGCCACCCCTCTCTCTTATGGTGGTACCCTTTGACTCTGTGTTTTGGACCTCAAACTGGGCATAAAATTCATTAAAATCATCTGGGGAAAAGTAGCTGTCAGAGTCATCACTCTGCTTTTGTCTCTGTAGCCTGTGATGTTTTTTAGGCCTTGGCCACATATGCCTTGTATTAGCAGTCGAATAATAGTTACAGTTTATGACTGTAATTCTCCTTGGCTGCTCTGATAGGTCTGCGTAAGTCATATCTAGATTTTTTTATACTCGCTGATATTGCCTGAGTAATATGCCTTGGAGCAGTTGTGAAGTGCAGCGTGAACCTCTGAGTTAATCCATGGTTTATTATTTGGATATATACAGATGTCTTTATGGGGCACAATGAGGTCAGTGCATGTGCTTATGTAGCTGGAAACCGCTGAACTGTACTCCTCCAGATCAACAATATCATCCTCATTCATAGCAGCTGTCTTAAAAGGGTTTCTATTAGAATGACGAAAATGTATTTTGTCGAATGCGTTTTCGTCGACACCTAAAGAGTGAACGGGCAAAACAGCGAAGTGGCTGTTCAGCGAATTCTTTCCCTGGGGTTCTGCACTGTAGTGTGGTCTCAGGGATTCCCTTGTCCGGTATAGCTCCTGAGCGTGAATGTGCAACAGTTACTGACCTTATGTTTAGGGTGCGGGTTAAGGTAAGTGCATATGTATGAAAGTGTTTACTGTTTTTTTTTTTGCATTAGATGTTATGGTTGAGTTACGTGTGTATGTGTTTTCAGCTGTTTACTTTTGTTTTGGGGGGTTAGAGTTAGGGTTAAGGTAAGTATGTATGTGTTTAGAACTATTTACGTAAATGTGCAACAGTTACTGACCTTAGGGTTAGGGTGCGGGTTAAGGTAAGTGCATATGTTTTAAAATGTTTACTTTTTGTTTTGCATTAGATGTATGGTTGAGTTACGTGTGTATGTGTTTTCAGCTGTTTACTTTTTTGGGGGGGGGGTAGAATTAGGGTTAAGGTATGTGTGTATGTGTTTGGAATGTTTACTGTTTTTTTTTTTTGTTTTTGGTTAGAACAGCGATTTTATTCCCTAGGAAAGAAATCGCTGTTCTGAGGTGTCGATATTTTCAGCTTTCGCTGAAAAAGGGTCAATGAAACATCATTCACTGTTTTAAGCTTTCAGTATTTTACTATAGACCATCTTAAAAGCATCCCACTGAGTACACTGAAAACAATCCTGAAGCTCATGTTCAGATTCCTCTGTCCAAACCTTAACAGTTTTTCTTACAATGGGAGCTTGTTTGAGGAGCTGTCTGTATGCTGGGTAGAGAAATACAGAAGTATGATCAGTTTGACCAAAATTAGGGCAAGATGCAATCTTGTATGCCCCCTTCACACTGCTGTACACATGATCCAGTATATTTTTCTCCCATGGAGGGAAGGTAACATATTGATGGTATGCTGGCATCACAGACTGTAAGTTGCAATGACTTAAGTCACCAGCCATTGTAAACACTGCATCGGGGTTGTTTATTTTCTTGTGCATTTATAGCATCATACAATGTCCCCAGTGCAGCCAAACAATTGGCTTGTGGAGGGATATAAACAGCTAAGATAAGCACAGCTGTAAACTCTCTTGGTAGGTAGAAGGGTATGCATTTCAGCATTAGGTGCTCTACATCACTCGAGCAGTGTTTGCTAACAATCTGCACGTCTAAACGCCATCTGTTAATATATATATATATGCAAGATTATATTTCTATATAGATAAGTACAGCCAGATAAGCAATTTAATGTAGCCTGTCATCCAGCACATTTTTGAGCGTTAAGTAGAAACTAAATGCATAGGGAAAATATGCAGATTCAACAATGACAGTGACTGAATCACAGACCCCCATAGTCCCCAATTCCTACACCTCCCCAAACAACTTCACTGCTATCATAGAATCACTCCTCTATCTAATCAGTTATTCCCAGTTTCCGTCTAAGATTTAACATAATTTCTAACACCCTTTCTCTCTCTCTCTGACGTACTGTGCTACACTATATCAACTTCTACTCAGACCCTTCCACACCAGTACCTCTAAGCAATTCATTAGCAAAACTCCCTCTTCCACTCATCCCATCAGTCTCCTCTCATACTTATTTATCACTCATATCTTTAAAAGTTGCACAAGCTAGAGCACACCCAATGGGCATCACCTTATCAACATAAAACTTTTCTGCCAAACACATGCCTAAACAACACCAATCGAATTCACAGATAGGCAGCAAATGAAAAGCCACTTCAGTATCTAACATAACCAACCAAGGATCCTTAATCATTTTAATAATACTAACTGCATCATCTAATGATGCATACTGAATCCGAGCATCCTTCCTATAAATGTGATTATTGACAGAACCAATCTTAGGAAAAGACAAATGCTGAGTCAAACAAAATTCTGCTTCTGTCTTCTTAGGTATCAAAATTGGTGGTGTTATGTGAAAAAAAAAAACACTGGTTGCACAAATGGACCCAACAGTCTACCTCTTTGTGAAGTAAAGGAACAGTCAAACTCTCCTTATGTCTAACTGATTTCAGATTCTTAGGAATCACTTTGCTCCCCCAACTTTAGACTGATTACTAAAATACATTGGAAAATTCTTAACTAATTCCTCTGCAATGTGACATTTAAGGTACCCACTCAACATATTGTACAAAACTTCAAACTTAATGGAAGAAAAGTGATTGATAGTCTGCCCAACCCCCCCCCCCCCGAAATAACAACTGGCCCCTTGAGCCACAAAAATTCTCCTTGTCCCTTGGAGTGATTATACCTTCAGTAGCTTACCTGACATCATCATGCTATAAAACAAAACCCAAATTATCTTTCTTCCAACCTGTGGTTGCCCAATGAGACCCTCCACATAGCAAAATGTCCAGAAAAGTGAGTACATTTACCTACATTAAAAGACCAACAAATGCCATTCTTTTGCTCCCCTTCCCATGATGCTGCTCTAGCTCGACCTGACATCATACCAACCAAGATGTCAAGCCACATATCAGCATAATGTGACAACCACCAAATGGAATTTTCCACCACATTAATCATCCTAAAACACTAGTCATACCATAACCAAGCACCACCCCCCACACAAGTACTGAGCCTCTTTAATCATAAGAAAATAAAGTAACAATGTCAGGCCTTGCAATGCATCCTTTTATAAAATAACAGCCAACATATACGCAAAACCCAGGACTCAATGATTGCAAGACCTCACCCTATACCTAACTAACTTTCTCTTTCCCAACACTGCTAATGTTGCAGCTAAATCTTGCCCCATGTTACTCTATTTTATCTAATATCTGAGCTCCATAATCATCAATCAGATCAAAAATATTCAGATATTCTCCATGCCAAATCTTTTCTTTAATATATAGTGGAATATGTAGCATCAGTAATAAAACTGACCCTGATACTGTAACTCTTTGCCAAGCATCACCTCTAAATCTGAATAAACTACATGGACTCACCAGCTCAGTCAAACCCAAACCTACCTCAACTCTTAAATGTATAACCACAAAAGGAACAAAGTCAAAAGACCATTAAACCAAAAATAAAAAATAAAAAAAAATGAATGGCACCACAAACGTGTGTTTGGAGACATTTAATAACCACAGAACTAAGTTATTTCGCATACACAATAAGCTTCATCAGAGTTACAATATAATCAGAAGAAATAATTTAAATAGAATAACAAGATGAAATCATCATTTATCATAAGCATCTACAATTGGTGAGCTGTCCCTCTTAAAGAAATAAAACCTAATATTATAAATAAATGAATAATTAACAAATACACATATGCCACTTATCACTAATGGCAAAAAAAATCAAAATTGTAAACTGTTAAAAATATCCGTCAAGCATGAAATTTATCTAAAGACAAAATGCACACATCCTAAAAAACACACAATGAATAACCACAACTTCAAACTGTTCCAGCCCTCAGCTTTAGAATGCCTATAATAGAAATGCTGTCTTTAATACCTGGTTCATTTGTGCCATCTAACTTAACTTGCCACAATGTCTCTTTGTATTCCAACATGCTTTCATCATCACCTCCTCTTTCATCAACAGTGACTTTCTCAATAATAAAAAATAAAAATCTCTTAAACCCGTTATATTTCATAGAGTGTCGAAACAAGGCATTCGCTGTTTTTTTTGTTTTTATTATCATTAATGTGTCTGCCTATACATTACTTAAGCTTTCTCAAACTTTTACCTATGTAAAATACGTGGCAGGAGATACAAGAAGCAAGATAAATTATCATTTTAGTGTTACAGTTACAGCTCCCCAGCCAATTAATAGTGTGGTTGTCGTTTTTTACCCTCACATATGGACTGTCATTTATATATTTACAAAGCTTACAACTACCGCACTTAACCATAATGGGACTACGTCTATAATTCACTACTTGGGAATTGCTTTCTAACTGTCCCTTCAGGTTTTTTACCCCTGCCATACCCTACTTTTAGGGATTTGCCTAATTTTGTCCTCACATCAAATGAGAAGGTCATTTTCCAAGCCAATTCCAAAATTTTCTGAACGTAGGGATCATCACAGTTGAAAGGCACAACCATGGCACGGCTCTTTACATTGTTGTTTAAACTATGTGCATCCAAGGTATTGGACATGCCTTCTAATTTCAAAATAGGGCAAACTCTCTTTGATCTTCCTTTTATTGACTTCCTTGTACATTTTCCCGACAAAGGACAGTGGGTGACCTCTGTCTTTAAACATGTTGATCAAATTGTCCAGTTCAAGAACAAACAAGTTACCTTGTGATCAGCCTGAAAAGCCATGCCATTTGTCCTTTGACCACTCTCTTCTTTTGAAATAAAGGGTGGCAGCTGGCAAAGTATAAAAAGGAATTTAAATAGGTGTTTTTATGACACAAAGCATAAAGAAGTCTATTCTCCATGGTGTTTTTGTATAAACAAACATCTAAATAAGCAGTCCGGTACCTGTGCCATCTATAAGTACATTTTAAAAAGGAGGAGGTACCACTTAAGTAGTCAATGAACAAAGGGATCAGTGCTTTGTCTCCATTCCACATAATGAGTATGTCATCTAAAAACTGATAATAGGAGATAACATTAACAAAAATGGAAGTAAAAACAACTCTCCTTTCCCATGCAGCTAAAACCACATTTGCTTAAATGGGTGCACACTTAGCAAACATAGCAACACTCGAAATCTGGCAGAACAATTCCCCCTTGAAAGAAATAAAGTTGTTATAAAGAACAATCTCCATAAGCACAATTAACAAATGAACTTTGGGATTCATAAGTTTGTCATCCCAAAGCAGAGCTTCATTAAAGAACTCTAAACCAGTGTCATGTGGTATCACAGAAAAAAAGTTGACAACATCAGTGATTAACAGCAATGTGTTTGTGCTAATTTTTAAAGAATTGAACAACTCCAGTAGGTGCCAGGAAATCACAAAGTATATATGAAATGTTCCACAATGCATGCTTACAATGAAAATCAATATAAGTTGCTATTGGTTCAGTTTTAGACACCCTGCTGGTTACAGTGGCTCTTAAAGGAAGGTCATCAACATTTTTATACACCTTAGGGATACCAAAAAATGAAGTGATATATGTATTTTCCCGACAAAGTGCATCAAACAAAAAACCGTCAATCGTGGCATATGCCATATTCAGTTTATTCTTTGAAATCCTATCATATGTAACACAATCATTCGATATGTCAAACATTTTTCATGAATACTCAAATTGGTTCATGATAACCACACCCCCACCTTTATCAGGCTTCTTTACTCTAATATCTCTGTTATGTACCAATTCATAAACAGCAGCCCTTTCAGCTTGTGTTAGGTTGTCCAAATTACCCTTGTGTTTCAGGCGCAGGCTCCTAATCTCATTTTCACAAAAATGCTCAAAGGCTGAAACACCAGTGTTTGAGGGTGGAATAAAATACTTTTTTTTTTCAAACCAATGAAATCAGAAGTGCCAGAACCAAAGAACAGTTTTCAATTTAAATTCCTAGTGTACATTTTTAATATACTACAACTTGGCCACATCAGTCTTAAAAAAGGTACAAATGTAAATCCCTTACTCAGCAGGGAATGATGGGCTGGAGTCAGTCAGACCAAACTTAAAAATATTAAAAACATTATCAGACTGTCATGATATTGTGACTAAACTGTATCATTTAAATGTTCATTTGATTTTTCCCTCAGTTGTTGTGTCTGTTCCTCCTCTTAACTTGCCTTACATAGATATCAAACAGGTGTATATGTACAAATACACCCACTTAGCAAACTAAATTTGCCATTACACAGATCAAACTTAGATGCAGCTTGACTCAAAAGCTCTGCTCTTGTATTACTTCATAGAGGAAGAAAGGAAGAGATTTTATAATATTCAAAGGAGTGCATAGGAGCATTTTTGCTTAGAAGGATGGGGCTGCAGAACAGTTTAACAGGCCAGTCAGAGTTTCATGGGTTAAAAGAAAGGAAAGGCATGATAATGATTTATAAACAAGAAAATAAGTAGCTCATCCAAACAAGATGAAGCTTCTTCTCATATGTAATTGCATAAGGAAACAGCTGAGAGGCAGCCTGCATTGTTTACATGAGGAAGAACAAAGTTTAATGCCAAGGAAAACAGCTTTCCAGAATGAGTAGTAAATACTTGGAATGACCTCAAAAACCCAGTAGCTTCAGCAAATGATGATGCAATTTATATGATTAGATTCAACTAATATTTTAAATATTCCATAGCTTGGAGGTGTTTAGATTATTAGCATAGTGGTATGTTGCTCTGACTGTAGTGCATATGGTCGTGGGTTCAAGACTTACTACTGAAATTCATGGTGGTAACACAAGACTTCCAGTAATGTGTATAGTGCATCATGTAAATGTGTACTGCTGTAGTGTCATAATGTAGTTAGGTAGGGGTTTGATTCCTGCAATTGCCAACTGAGTGTGTGTGTGTCTTCCTGGGAGGAGCAACCTTTTGGGAGGGTGGCTTAATGGCTAAGGTGTTTGCCTTACAAACACAAGTTGCAGGGTTTGAATCTCACAAGGGATAATTGGCTAGGCTTAAAATGGCTCGCAAGGGCAGTTACCTTAGTACTAAACTATGAACCTATGAACCTATGAGACGCCTGTATTCCTATGCATAAAATGTTCGTACATTTTTGAACTCAGAAGCACATAACCAGATGTAAGTGTCCGCAAAAACTTTTTCAGTGCCTGACATAGTTTATTATCTGTGCCTGAAGTAGCTAGTAGAACTAGCTGAAGTCAGATTACATAAATCCTATGGTACCATGACTGTGAAGTCAGATACATAAATCCTATGGTACCATGACTGTGAAGTCAGGTTACATAAGTCCTATGGTACCATGAGTGTGAAGTCAGGTTACATAAGTCCTATGGTACCATGACTGTGAAGTCAGGTTGCATAAATCCTATGGTACAATAACTGTGAAGTCATGTTGCATAAGTCCTATGGTACCACGACTGTGAAGTTAGGTTACATAAATCCTATGGTACCATCACTGCAAAGACAGGTTACATAAGTCCAAAGGTACCATGACTGTGAAGTCAGATTATATAAATCCTATGGTACCATCACTGTGAAGTCAGATTACATAAATCCTATAGCACAATGACTGTGAAGTCATATTACATAAATCCTATGGTAACATGACTGTGAAGTCAGATTACATAAATCCTATAGTACCATGACTGTGAAGTCAGATTACATAAATCTTATGGTACCATGACTATGAAGTTAGATTACATAAATCCTATGGTACCATGACTGTGAAGTCAGATTACATAAATCCTATGGTACCATGACTGTGAAGTCAGGTTACATAAATCTTATGGTACCATGACTATGAACTCAGATTACATAAATTCTGTGGTACCATGATTGTGAAGTCAGATTACATAAATCCTATGGTACCATGACTGTGAAGTCAGGTTACATAAATCCTATGGTACCATGAATCTGAAGTCAGATTACATAGGTTACATAAGTCCTATGGTACCATGACAGTGAAGTCAGATTACATACTTCCTATAGTACCATGACTGTGAAGTCAGATTACGTAAATCCTATGGTACCATGACTGTGAAGTCAGGTTACATAAACCCTATGGTACCATGACTGTGAAGTCAGATTACATAGGTTACATAAGTCCTATGGTACCATGACTGTGAAGTCAGGTTACATAAGTCCTATGGTACCATGACTGTGAAATCAGATTACATAAATCCTATGGTATCATGACTGTGAAGTCAGATTACATAAATCCTATGGTACCATGACTGTGAAGTCAGATTACATAAATCCTATGATACCATGACTGTGAAGTCAGGTTACATAAATCCTATGGTACCATGACTGTGAAGTCAGGATGTGAAGTTGTTCAGTCTCACCTTCATTTTTACTGATGGGTTCGGAGCTGATCCCTCAGCTCCTAGTCGACCAAATTGCAAAGCTTGACGTCTTCAAACAGCTCGAGGCTGAAATCCTATACTGTGATGCTCCTCTACTTCCCTCCGATCTAGTTTGCCGCTGTAACAGATCAAGTGTGTTCCTTCATCTCAGGCCATTTTTTGTCAGATAAGTGACAAGATTTCCTTTATTGGTTCTATTTTTCATCATCAGAGAAAACTGTTTTCCTTCAGCCGAAGATAGGCTTGTATTTGCTTTACTTTACTCCGTTTTTGTGTAGGAGTTTATCATGGTTTCCTTTATTGGTGTTAGGCCATTTTTTGTGCCTGTTCAGGCATCTTTTCCCTATTCCTTCATAGCCAAGTTTAGGCTAGTCTCTTTATTTTTAGCTTTCTAGCTGGTTAGGCTTAATTACTTTCATTTATAGCTGAAGTTAGGCTTTATTTTCTTTATAAATAGCCTTTGATTGTCTAAAGAAAAAGTTGTTGAACTAGCCAAGTTTGGAGTAGTATAGTGGTTTTGAATTGGATTGAGATCCAGTAACTCAGCCAGTAGGCTTAATTTTTTCTTTGCAGCTGAGTTAGCCTTAAAATTCCTGTCCACAGCAGTGGATTTACTGGAAAGTTTTCGTTGGTGTTGAGTTGTTTATTGATATTATGGTGTTTCCTAGTGGATTTAACATGTCAGAAAAGATAATGTAGGGTTTTAAAAAATGCCCTAAATGTAACTAAAAAAAATGTCTCTCACAGATGGTCACAATATCTGTGTTTATTGCCTAGGAGATGTCCATCTTCAAGAAGTGTGTTCTGTGCACCACGGATTTAGTACCAGGGTTCTGGCAGAAAGAAAAAGTAAATTAGTGGAAAGGGGCCTTATTAAGTCTCACTTTCAATCGGATTTAGACTCGACTCCTCAGGAAAAGCCAAAACCTGCTTCTTCTTCCTCATCTGTCTCCAGTTCAGAGCCAAAAACCTTTTGGCCCCAAAGGTATCAACAAAAGTATCTGACTCGGCTTCACAGTTATCGGAGCTGACTGTTCAGGTAGTGGGTAAGAGCCAGTCCCCAGTTTTGGAGCCGGTATCTCAACCCTAAGGTCTCCAATTCTGGGTTCACCTGCTCCTTCCGTGGCCTCCTCTCGAGCTTCCAGATTGTCGGATTCAGATGTGGATCAAGTGGTAAGAAGATTATTGCAGAATCCAGTGCTACCAAAAATTTTATCGGCTTTGACTCTGGCAGATTCAGAGCCAATCAAGTCATTTACCCTACTTGCTGTTCCTCCTCCGACTCGAGTCGAGCCTTCAAAGCCGGAGGGAGCTGATCAGTTGATTGTGGAGCCGTCGGCATCGGCACCCATGTTTGGTCTCTCGGCACCAACAAACCTGATGTCTTGGGCCCTGGCTGCAGACTCTTGGAGCCGACACTCACCCATCGGTTCAGGAGAGGGGAGTCAAACTGATGTTTCAGTTCTAACTCTCCCCCTCGGGGCTTCAGTGTGGATGAGCTCGGCTCCCACCTTGGAATCGGAGCCAGCGGCTTTGGTGCGGGAGGAGTCCTCTGTGTCTTCGGTCTCGGGGACTTCCTTGCATTGGAGCTGTGCTGCCTTTGATGCCATAAGGAGGGTCTTGTCCCCCTGGACAGTCACAAATTCTGAGCAGATGACCTCCTCCCTTAAAGTGCTAGAATCTTCTCCATCACCACAGATCCATCGTAAGCATAGGGACCTGGAGCCTCAGGTAGTCCCCTTGGGGGAACCCTGTTCTTCTGAGACCTCCCCAGAAGCCCCCACTGAGGAGGTCCCTAGGAAGAGGACATGTAAGAGGAAACATGTAGAGTCCCCTCAGGAATCTGTCACTTCCAACACCGATTTGGAAGAATCAGAAGGGTCCCTCTGAGGCTATATCTTTCACAGATATCCTAGAGATCCTGAAGCAGAGGGGTGAATGGTGGCCTATTAACCCTTCCAATGATGAATTGGTGCTCCTGAAAGCTTTTGGGTCCCAACCCTCCACCTCTTGGTTATCTCCGCCCTTCGATGAGTTGATGGATCTTTTATCTCGAAGGGCTTGGGAGTCATGAGATACCATGGAACCTGTCCTTAGAAGACCAAACAAATATATTTCTGCACCTCACGATAAGACCTTTTTGTCCAAACCTATTCCTGTTGATGCCATGGTTGTGGCAGCCATTAAGAAAGAGATGTCAGAGACCTCGACATCTGTCCATCCTCCTAACAGAGAGTCTAGGATCATGGACAGGTTTGGCAAGTGCATGTTCAGTTCCACAACATTTGCTCTTCGATCATTGAACTGTTTAACTCACTTTACCAAGCTTCAAAGAGATCTCCTAAAAGAGCTTGGAGATACTGTTCAGGGTGCAGTAGCTGATACGGTGACAGACAAGGTAACATCTCAGCTTGCTACCCTTAATTCCATCGTCAACTCTTCCATGTGCCTCATATCTTACGTAGCTGATGGGATGAGTAGGGCAGTGGATACAGGAATAGCTCTTTGGAGACATTCCTGGATGCACTTGTGTTCTTTTGCGGAGCCTTTCAAGTCATCCTTTGTGAATGCCCTGTTCGATGGCTCCTCACTTATTGGACCTAAAATTAAAGAGACCCTCACCGATGTGATGGAAAGACTCTATCTGCCATAGGAGTCCATTTTTACACACCTACTAGACCTTATCCCAAAGGCCAGAGGGGTGGGAAAATGTGGTTCCGCAAAGCCCAAGGAGCCTTTTCGGATGCACGAGGTGAAACCCCCTCCAGGGGCAGAGGAGGGGGCAATAATGGAAGACGCTGCCCATGCAGCAGAGGGGGTCCGCAGAAACAAGGTGACAGGGATCAGTTCCTTGGGAAGCCCTATCAGTGCTCCTGAAAGGAGGCCCACCTGTCCATCTCTGGATGCAGTTGGGGGACGTTTATCTTTGTACCTAGCTGCCTGGCTCAAAATCACAAAAGACAACTGGGTACAAAGTATTATATCCAGAGTTTATATTATCCCCTTTCACTCACGCCCAAAACCATTAAGAAGGATCCCAGACATTCCACCCAGTCTTTGGGATATAGCAACAGTAGAGATTCAAACGTTGCTAGAAAAAAGAGTCATCCAATCAGTCCCAGCAGACCAGAAAGGATCCAGAACTTACTCAAGATTCCTTTTAGTGCCAAAGAAAACAGGGGACTGGAGACCGATACTAGATCTCAGCAGACTCAACAAATCTGTAGAAAAGACAAAGTCCTGGATGGTCACGCTTCAGTCAATACTCCCGTTCTTAGGGAAAGACAATTGGATGTGCTCAATAGATCTTCAGGATGCGTATTACCATATAAAGATGGCCAGGCCATCCAGGGATCATCTACGCTTTTGGCTGGGGGCCAGTCATTACCAGTTTTGAGCCCTGCCCTTTGGTCTCACTACAGCCCCCAGAGTGTTTACCAAATGTATGGCAGTGGTTATGGCTCACTTGAGGCATCAAGGAATTCAGGTGTTTCCGTATTTAGATGGCTGGCTTCTTACCGCACCCACCAGGCATCATCTCACTCAGGCAAGGGACATTACTTTAGACCTCTTCTCTCAACTGAGGATAACTATAAATTCAGAAAAGTCTGCCTTATTGCCATCGCAGCATACCATCTTTATAGGAGTAGACTTAGACACCGTCAACACGTCCCTAAAATTTCCTTTGTCGAGAATACTTACCCTTTGGCAACAGATTCTGGACATTCTCTCAAAGCACAGAGCACAAGCATTGGCTATTCTTAGACTGTTGGGTACCATGGTAGTAGCTATTATTGCAATACCTCTAGCGAGGTCACACATTCGCATTCTTCAATGGCTACTTTTCACACAGTGGACCTTTTGAGACTTACCTATGGATCACCTGGTTCGGATAACCAACTCTTGCAAGAAGGGCCTTCGGTGGTGGCTGACATCCGAATCTGTAACCATGGGATGTCCCTTTGTTCTTCCGACTCCAGTTGCAACTGTGACCACGGACGCCTCCCTGATCAGGTGGAGGGGCATTATCAGGGATGGACAGCCCAAGGTACATGGCAAGAACATGAGGCACACTTGCATATCAATGTCTTGGAGATGAGAGCAGTACTTTTAGTGTTGCAGTCCTTTCAAGACTTTCTTCCTCTGGGGACCATTGCAATTCAGTCAGACAACATGTCAGTAGTCTGGTATATAAACAAACAAGGATGGACCAGATCTTATCCCCTATGTTGAGAGGCCCTGAGAGTATGGCATTGGGCAGAGTCCACCCAGCGCTTTCTGATAGCAATGCACATCCCGGGGGAAATCCAACATGATAGCAGACAAACTAAGCAGAGCAATTCTGTTGCCACATGAATGGTCCCTCAAGAACAAAGTTGTGGAAATGATCTTCTGCAGATGGGGCCAGCCTTGCTTTGATCTCTTTGCAACTCCCACAAACACCAAATTCAGCAACTACTTTGCCCTAATCCCTCCAGTGGGGAAGTCCCCGAGGGATGCAATCATACACAATAGGCCCCCGGGTCTTCTTTATGCTTTCCCATGTTTCCAGCTAATTCCCAAAGTTCTGCAGAAAGCCAGTGCCCTGGGAAGGACAGTTATCTTAATAGCCCCCTTTTGGCCTTGTCTGATTTGGTTCCCCTTCCTGAAGCCTCATCTTTTGGAAGAGCTCTGGATCCTGAACCTAGTGCCGGTCCTTCTGACCCACTCATCAGGAGCTCTTCACCCTTCTCTATAGTCCATCAAACTGACAGTGTGGCTGCTCCAATTTCAAGAATAGCCAGGTTCCAAAATTTGTCAGCAGAAGCTCAACATATACTATTGTCTTCCCATAAGTCCTCAACTAGAAAACTTTACCTTAGCAAATGGAGGAGATTTTCAATCTGGGCTCAGCAAAACAACATTGATCCATTCCTGGCTTCTATATCTGAGATATTGGGAGTTCTTGACCAAACTATTTAATGAAGGGGCCACAGCAGCAACTATTCAAGTTCAACTGGCTGCTATATCAAATTTTCATATTGGTGAACTAGGGAACAGTGTCATGTCTCATACAATGGTGAAGGCCTTTCTAAAAGGTGTAATACATTTGTGGCCTCCTGTTAGATCCCCCACTACTCCATGGAATCGAAATCTTGTCCTGTCAAATATTATTCTTCCCCCTTTTGAACCGGCATCTTCCTGTGAATTGAAATTCCTTTCACAGAAAACTATTTTCCTAGTGGCAATCACATCTGCACGCAGAGTTTCAGAATTACAGGCCCTATCGATAAGGCATCCATATTTGATATTCCACAAAGATAGTTTCCCTCAGAACAAACCCTTCTTTAATACCAAAAGTTTGCTCAGAATCCAACCTCAATCAAACCATTGAACTCCCCGTTTTCTTTCCTAATCATGCTAATCAATTGGAGTATATGCTTCACAAGCTTGATGTTCACAGACAACTTTGTTTCTATTTAAACAGGACAAAAGAGCATAGACAATTTGACCAAATGTTTGTATCATTTTTAGATTCCAAGAAAGGTGCCACAGTTTCCAAACCTACCTTATTAAGTGGCTTTCGGACTGCATATCTTTTATATATAGTTCTGCACATATTCCCTTAGAAAACAAGGTTAAAGCTCACTCAACTAGAGCTGTCTCTACTTCTACATCTTTTTCGGCCAGGCAACCAATAGATTCTATTTGTGCGGCAGCCACTTGGTCAAGGCCACATACCTTCATTACTCATTACAAAGTAGACAAGACCTCTAGGGACATGGCTTCCTTTGGTTCTGCTGTCCTTAGACATGTACTCCCATGAGCCACCTGAGATTGCAGTGTTGGGGACGCTACCCATCAGTAAGAATAAAGGTGAGATTGAACAACTTCACATACAGAAGTTATGTACTTACCATAACGTTCCATGTGAGGTGTTCTTCTCACCTTCATTCTTACAACTCCTACCCACAACCAGTGCTTGGAAGTTCGAGAGTTGGCTCTTTCAGCCTGTTTTGGTCCTTTCTGAAGAGTTTTCCTTTCACTGGTTACTGGAAATCTGAGGATGATATTCCTACTCTGTGAGTATGCTATTAGTTGGCAGCAAACAAGATCTGAGGGATGATGTTCAATGAGAAAACTTGAAAATATTGTATCCACAGAGTACCAATAAGTGCTCCAACACCAAAAATATGCAAACAAAAGTTAATAGCACCACAATAGCTGCTCCTTGTACAATGAACCAAAACTGTTACTCACACAGTTATGGAAAAGCTTCCGCTAAATCCTTAATAACACAATGCAGTTGTTTGTTGTAAACGACCGGAAGTACTGTTCATAAGAAGATTACCACTCGATTCTGCTTCAAAGCATTATCGTTAGTTCCATTGGAATGCCAAACAGCTACTGATAACAACGTACTTCCATTCCAAAACACCAGCCACAGATTGTTAAATAAGACAAGTAGTTTTATTGAACATAAAATGCTGACAAAACTAAATGGACCACTGCGTGTTTAAGCTGAGTAGAACTTCAAAACGCTTGAAAAATGCTAAAATAGTGGTCCAAATGGAAATTAATACATAAACAGAAATAGAAACGGACTGAATTAAGGGTCAGTTAAGCGCTTTCACCCATTACTTGTGGGCTTCTTCAGAACACCGGTAAAATCAAAAGTCCGTCTTTTAAAACTTTAAAGGCGCCAAAACAATGAACACCATCTCAAACTTTAAAGAAACAGTGTACATATTGTCAAATCATAAAACTATTCAAATTCCAGCTACCCAAGCAGTTTTGAACAACAGTATTAACTAAAACTTTATAAATAATCAATAAAAATCCAATAAAAAACATCTATTATTGATTTAAAATATTAATTATAATATTGGAAAATAAAAGATTGAAATATCTCATTGATTAACTGTATGAGCATACATATCCATTTAACATCCTTATAAAATACTCTTACATATAATCAACTAAGATATTATAAAATCTAACCAAAGGCTACCTAACTACACTATTACTCCTAAAATGTTTCTAATCATGTACTACCTAACTCCACTGTATGTTGTTGCAAATTATTGTATATGAAAAAATTGTATAAAAAATTGTATAACAAATGTGTATGAAACATTATATGTAAAAAATGGGTTTAACACTCAATGACAGAGTTATTAATGAATTTAATCAGTTTTTTGACGAATGCAGAAAGAAATTTATGTTATTAATTATTAAACACAATGATGAGAAATTAACAGACTTATACAAGAAACAGAGGATCTCAATATGAGAATTACAACAGATCTACTTTTCACTGAGTGGGAAAGTTTGTATAACAAACAATATCACTTAAGCTGAGAAACTGATTCACACTTTAAGTGAGAACAAACAAAACAAGATCAATAGGGATGTTGAACATTACAAACAGGGAAGAGTGTATTTTTGGGGTAGGAAGAACGAGAAACATTTGGATTTAGAGGAGACCAATAGGAAAGAACCCAATAATGATGGGGTTTACAACCAACAAAGTATTTACAACTCACATTTTTGGAAGGAACAGACACAATAGGGGGAACCATACAGGTATCCAGGGAGGAACTCTTATCAGAAAGACAAAAACAAACAGAAGCAATGGGAAAATTGCAGATGGTGAGGGAAAAGTATGGGGATATTCCTAGACACACACCTGGCAATAAGACTATTATGGTTACAGGAGTAACCCACACATGTAATGGTTTTAATATATATAATCATGCTCATATTAAGATTTGTCAGGAACATTTTTCCCTTTTAATGAAAGGAATGAAGTTCATTCCTACACCCAACTTCAATTTGGTAGACTGTTTAGTGGAAATAAAGAAGTTCACCAGGAAGATGAATTTGGCTATTATGTTCAATAACACACACAATAAGGATAGAAAAGTGGTTGACCATATTAAGGACACTGGTTTAAAGGTTCCGAGTACATTCGTACCAGTACAATTCCCCATTATTGAGACATATGAGAAAGTGGTGTCCAGATATATTTATAAGATGTACAAAGAACATAAATATTTACACATTGACTGCAATTTGACCCAAGAGGAAAGGGAATTACTTAGAAATTTGCAAAATAACAACAGTATAAGGGTAATGAAACCAGATAAAGGCGGAGGGGTAGTTATATACGACAACTTTGAGTATATAAACAAGATACACAATATATTATATGGATCAGGGAATTATGAACCTACCTCTTTGAATGAGATTAATATAGCTTATCGGAGAATAGATAGCTATATAGGAGAGTTTTTTATAGATGGTAGGACTAACAAAGACACTTACAAATTTTTAAAGATGGAGTGTCCTAGATTAGCTACAATGGTAGGGATTCCGAAAATTCATAAAAACATATCTGATACCCCATTTCGGCCTATTATTTCTGGGATTAAATCTAAAACATTTCCTATAGGCAAATATATTGATTTTAAATTGAAACATATATATACCTACATACCCCATCTTGTTAAAGATTCGTGGGAATATTTGAGGTATTTTCCTACACAGAAATGGATTGAGGGATATTTGTTTGTAACAATAGATGTAATTGACCTTTTTTCTTGCATTCCTAAAACTGCTGGTCTTGAGGCATTTGGAAACAGTATCAGAAAATATGCAGGTATAACATGGAATGAGGTCAGTTTAATCATTAAAATGTTAGACATAGTTTTGGACAACAATTTTATATACTATGAAGGGGAACATTTCAGGCAGACCAGGGGAGTTGCTATGGGAGCAGCCTGTGCTCCTATCTACGCCAACCTGGTCATGCTTGATTGGGAAGACAACATTCTTTTCCCAAGTCTTTTCTTCCAACATATTGTCCATTATGTGAGATTTTTGGACGATATTTACATTATCTGGAATTCTTGTGAGGAGAAATTATTAGATTTCATCCAGTTTTTAAATACAAGTAGTGATTATTTAAAATTCATATAATAAGGATGGTATAACTTATCTTGATACATTAGTATATTCACAAATGGGTGCATTACAATCGGAAATATATAGAAAAGAAACATTTTCCAATTATTATTTGGGGTATGGGAGTTACCATCCTAGGAAGTTGAAACAGAATATATATAAAGGTCAATGCATAAGGGCTATGAGACTGACATCTGAGTATGGTACTTTATTGGATGAAATAAGATACATTCATACTATGTTTTATGAGAGAGGGTATCCCCAAAAATTATTGGATGGGGTCGACAAATATGTATTAGGTCTATGGGGTGCAACTTATAAACCCTTGCTAGGTTTAGGTAATGAAGTAAACTTAGTTAATAGACCTTATGGTAAACAGCTATTGAGTGATAAATTTGAAGGGCACCATCAAAGAGCATTAATAATTTTATACAGTCCGAGATCAGATGATGTGATACAAATCATTAACAACTATTGGTATATTTTATCCAGTGATGAAACCATAAGGAAAATATTAGGAGACAAACCTGGAATTGTATACAAGATGGGAGCTAATATCAAGAGATATTTAGAGAAAAACAGTACATCTTCTTCTTTCGGCTTTTTCCCAGTTAAGGGTCACCACAGCGGATCACCTGTCTGCTCATGATTGGCAGTGGAGGTTTACAGTGTCGAGTTGCCAGCCTGGCGCCCAACCTTCCACAGAAGGCACACACATGCACACACTCATACCTAGGGCCAATTTAGAGTGTCCAATCCACCTACAGCATGTCTTTGGGATGTAGAAGGAAACCGGAGCACCTGGAGGAAACCCACATGGCCACAGGGAGGACATGCAGACTCCACACAGAAGGCACCCCAGCCGAGGATTGAACAGGAGAACCTCTTGCTGTGAGGCGACAATGCTAACCACTGCACCACCGTGGCCGCCCTAGAGAAAAACAGTACATCAAGAGAAGCAAATACAAAAGGTACAAATCAATATACCACTAAATGTGGATCTTGCAGTCAATGTTGTTATATATTTGACAAAAAGGAAATCATTTTGCATAACATGCTTAGACCAAAAATTAGATTAATCAAGGGGAATTGTGACTCGACGATGGTTGTGTATATAGCTGTCTGTCACGAGTGTCCAAGTTACTACATTGGAAAAACAGAAAGAAGCTTAAAAACGTATATATGAATATATTTACAATATTAGAAGGAAGGATTTGAAAAGTGTTCTGTATAAGCACATTGAAACTAATGGCCCCAAACATCAATTTAAATTTGCCTTATTAGACATTGTTAGATCCCAGAGGTAGAGATGCCAAAAAACTTTTAAATTATCGTGAAGCATGGTGGCAGCTATATACAGATGCCACCACACCTCCGGGACTTAATGACAGCATTTCTATGAAGGCTATTCTGGAGGCCAATTTGTAGAATACAATATATACGGTAACATCCTTCATGAGGTATGGTTTACACAAAAAATGTTTTATATATATTGTTTCATACACATTTTTTATACAATTTTTTATACAATTTTTTCATTTGCAACAACATACAGTGGAGTTAGGTAGTACATGATTAGAAACATTTTAGGAGTAGTAGTGTAGTTAGGTAGCCTTTGGTTAGGTTTTGTAATATCTTAGTTGATTATATGTAAGGGTATTTTATAAGGATGTTATAAGGATGTTAAATGGATATGTATGCTCATACAGTTAATCAATGAGATATTTCAATCTTTTATTTTCCAATATTATAATTAATATTTTAAATCAATAATAGATGTTTTTTATTGTTTTTTAGTGATTATTTATAAAGTTTTAGTTAATAATGTTGTTCAAAACTGCTTGGGTAGCTGGAATTTGAATAGTGTTATGATTTGACAATATGTACACTGTTTCTTTAAATTTTGAGATGGTGTTCATTGTTTTGGTGCCTTTAAAGTTTTAAAAGATGGACTTTTGATTTTACCGGTGTTCTGAAGAAGCCCACAAGTAATGGGTGAAAGTACTTAACTGACCCTTAATTCAGTCCGTTGCAATGTCTGTTTATGTATTAACAACTGAACATTAATTCAGTCCATTGCTATTTCTGTTTATGTATTAATTTCCATTTGGACCACTATTTTAGTGTTTTTCAGGCGTTTTGAAGTTCTACTCAGCTTAAACATGCAGTGGCCCATTTAGTTTTGTCAGCGTTTTATGTTCAATAAAACTACTTGTCTTATTTAACGATCTGTGGCTGGCGTTTTGGAATGGAAGTACGTTGTTATCAGTAGCTGTTTGGCATTCCAATGGAACTAACAATAATGCTTTGAAGCAGAATCGAGTGGTAATCTTCTTGTGAACAGTACTTCTGGTCATTTACAACAAACAACTGCATTGTGTTATTAAGGATTTAGCGGAAGCTTTTCCATAACTGTGTGAGTAACAGTTTTGGTTCATTGTACAAGGAGCAGCTATTGTGGTATTATTAACTTTGCGTTTGCATATTTTTGGTGTTGGAGCACTTATTGGTACTCCATGGATACAATATTTTTAAGATCTGAGGGAAGTAGAGGAGCATCATGGGATAGGGTTTCGGCCTCGAGCTGTTTGGAAACCTTGAGCTTTGCAAGTTGGCTGACTCAGAGCTGAGGGATCGGCTCCGAACCCATCAGTAAGAATTAAGGTGAGAAGAACAACTCACATGGAACATTATGGTAAGCACATAACTTCTTTTTACATACATACCATGGTACCATGACTGTGAAGTCAGATTACATAAGTCCTATGGTAACATGACTGTGAAGTCAAATTACATCAGTCCTATGGTACCATGTCTGTGAAGTCAGATTACATAAGTCCTATGGTACCATGACTGTGAAGTCAGGTTACATAAATCCTATGGTGCCATGACTGTGAAGTCAGATTACATAAATCCAATAGTACCAAGACTGTGAAGTCAGATTACATAAATCGTATGGTACCATGACTGTGAAGTCAGGTTACATACATCCCTATTATTGTACCATGACTGTGAAGTCAGATTACATAAATCCTATAGTACCATGACTATGAAGTCAGGTTACATAAATCCTATGGTACCATGACTGTGAAAGATTAAATATGTCCTATGGTACTATGACTGTGAAGTCAGATTACATAAATCCTATGGTACCATGACTGTGAAATCAGACTACATAAATCATATGCTACCATGACTGTGAATTCAGATTACATACGTTCTATTATACCATGACTGTAATGTCAGGTTACATAAATCCTATGGTATCATGACTGTGAAGTCAGATACATAAGTCCTATGGTACCACGACTGTGAAGTCAGGTACATAAGTCCTATGGTACCATGACTGTGAAGTCAGATTACATAAATCATATGGTACCATGACTGTGAAGTCAGATTAAATACGTCCTATGATACCATGACTGTGATGTCAAGTTACATAAATCCTATGGTACCATGACTGTGAAGTCAGATACATAAGTCCTATGGTACCATGACTGCGAAGTCAGGTTACATACGTCCTATGGTACCATGACTGTGAAGTCAGATTACATAAATCCTATAGTATTATGACTGTGAAGTCAGATTACATAAATCCTATGGTACCATGACTGTAGCATCTGCATGTCATTGTACTTTTGCAATGGATCCTCTATTACTCAGCCATCTAGGAGGAAATAAATTCACACTTTCTTAACATTTAGTTTGCTTATATCTAATTTTACATTAAAAATAGTACAGTCAGTCCAAGATCAGATTATTTATTTAAATATTTTATTTATTTATACATTTTATAACCAAATGGATGTACTGGTCAGGTGACCTTTTTCAGCCATAATACAAGCCAAAAATCAGAATAGGTAAATAAAAAAATGAAATGCATAACTGTAAATTAAGATTATTAATTTTAATCATAATCACATTCATTTTATTATGACCCAATACCACATGCTTTGATATTCAGCAAAAGAAATATATGTATCAATCTGCTAACAGTTCACAGCTTTCACTTAAACCATCTTTAGTGCATCGGTATGACTTTGGATTGCAAGACCCCATGTCAAACCAAGTTAATTTTTAGAATAGTGAACAACTTGACTGTTAATCATATTTTGCATAGGGGCTTTTTTTTTGTTTGTTTGTTTTTTTTTTTTTTGCAGCATAAACAACTCTGCTATGTTTCTAGTCACTTGCTGCTCATGATTAGAAAGGTGAAATCTAAATGTGCAAACTGGTCTCCTAGACAACACAGAGGTGCCTTACCAGAAATCTGACTAAAGGCAGCATAATTTCATTAAGCAGCCAAGCAGATTTTGATTAAACTAGAAGGCAGGCTGGTGCTATGAACAGTTAACAGCCATTGTCACAGCTGGCTGGACAGTGCCCTTAACATGAAGTCTGGCAGTTAAGAACTAATGGTTCTCAGTGAGGCACAGTATGAGCAAACATTGCGGTCCTGATAAGAAAAGAAAACACTACCTTGTAATATTACGAGTCACCTTAGGGGACAAAAACTGCAGTCTTCGGGTATCTTGGAAAACAATGCTGCATTCAGTAACCTTAAATGGACCTCTGGGTTAATTACGATGTGCTAGATGCACTTCCAGGCATTACTGGAAAAGAACCAAACCTGTTTAAATTTCTCTTTGACAGTTTTATTTAGGCTGAATATACTGAACAATAAAAGTACTATTGAAAAGCAAGCACTGGAACTTAACTCAGTGGGAGAGTGTGTGCAGGCAAAGAGGCGGATGCTGTACACACAGCTGCTGCATGCAACAGTAGTTTTTAATAGTATGACAATGTAGCGTAAATGAGAAAATAATGTCCACAGTGGTCAGCTGCTTAAAACTGCTCGCAGTAAGGAACAATAGCTGATGCGAATGCCCGAAGCTCAGTATGCATTCTATCTACTCATAAAGCAGACGTGCTGTTTAGATTAGATGTTGTTTTTCACTTACCCCAATCAGTTTGCCTACTAGAAGAAAGCGAATAATGGATAAAGGATTAGTTGCTAAAACTGTAATGCTATGACCATGTGTTCCTTTCCCATATCTCAGCTGTTGAGGCACCCATTGTTTATCAATTTACAGGGAGGTAATAATCAGAAAAGGCAATCACTGGTACAGGAATAAGTAGATATTGTTTCCACTGACATATTGTGTAGGACATTCCTGTCTGTTTTTGCAGTAATGCAAATTACTAAAATGTACTGAAAATGTGCAAATAAAATAAACAATGTGCCCTTTATAATGTCTCTTTGCACATTGTTGAGAGAAGCTGCCTCTTTTTATAACTTATGTGTTACAATATAGCAGCCAAACTATAAAATATCATTAATGTGTATTAGTAATTGATCTGTCAGATGTAATTTGCATATACAGCAAATGTACACTGACCTTTGGCAAATGTTATTCTCAACCTGTAGGTCACTAACTCAGTTGTACAGACATTGGCAAAGCCAACATTACAAAGGCTAACTCAAGGAAGACTTGACAAAGAACAGTAAATGACAACAAATATCTCATGGCATTCATTACTTAAAGGTCTCTGTGCTAAATGGCACATATGTATGACACCATTATACAGGGTAAGCTCACAAGGAATTTCAGCAAATATAAGCACAACATCAGTTAAACAACACAAACAAACAAACAAACAAGAAAGTCTAATAACACAAACCCACTCACACTTTCTGATGATTTTACAGCATGCCATACAGTCAGAAATATTATGTTGCATGCTTCCCATGTCCCATGAAGCTCGACAGTGTGAACAAAAGAATTACAGTAACACGTAAATGTTTGTTTGAAGACATGCAATACAGAGCATTAGTATTTGGAAAATAAGTAGACGGCCATGGTGGTGCAGCGGTTAGTGTTGTCACCTCACAGCAAAAGATTCTCTGGTTTGATTCTCACCTGGAGTGCTTTCTGTGTGGAGTCTGCATGTCCTTCCTGTGGTCAAGTGAGGTTTAAGGACATGCAGGTAGGTGTGTGCGTGTATGTGTGGGCCTTCTGTGAAGGTTGGGTGCCAGGCTGGCAACTCAATACTGTAGAAATACCACTGCCAATCAGTCTGGGGACCAGTGATCTGCTGTGGCGAACCTTGACTAGGAAAAGATGAAAGACATTGCTTTAGCATTTAGACAATAAGCAATGACTATGAGTAATCACTGGCATGCATCATGCCAGACTTGAACATATGCCAGGGCAGATCTCAGGGAGGTGCTTATGAACCACTGATGCCACAAAAATCAGCATATTTGTTGCGCCATGAATAACACCCTTGAAGGTATTTTCCAGCCTCTTATTGTAATGGGAATGGATCCGTGAACTTGGAGTGTGAGACGTGTGGCCCTCTGACTGTACCATATCAATTTTCTTTGCCTAAGCCACTTCTATCTAACACAGTTACTGGACAAACAGATGCAAACCCCTGCCAATCATGCTACCTTTTCTACAGAGCTGTGTATTGTTTGTGTCTGCCACAGATGATAGAAATGGAGATTCTCACAAATAACCGAAATCAAGGTGTGACATGATAAAGGACTTTTGATGGTAATTTCTACAATATTAATTTGTTAGACTGACCTATGTCAATGTTGATACAACTGTGGATTAGTCCAGTATCAGTGTTACTTGGCCAAACCAGTGTTTTCCATCCACATTGTTTTGTGCACACACAGTCCCAGATTCTAACCACACTCTGTCTGTGTAAGTATTCACTGTATGTGCCACAAGAGCAGTCACGCCACAAGAATCTGAGAATGTCTGTTTTACTGCCATGAAATCCCCAAATGTGTTAAAAGTTATTTGTCCAACATGAAATTGAAAACAAATAACTTGATGCAATGGGTCTATGTCATGTCAATACACTCACATACTGTCATGCTTTGCTGGAATTGAACAGCCACCTATGTAAGTCCACGGGCTGATTAAATGTTTATGAACCACACATGCCACAGTAGAAGTCTTACCACAGCTGTGTGACTCCACCTGTGTGAAGTCATTACAACCTATGATTGTGTTGCAAACCAATTGTTTGAGGTAAAAGGGATTGGGGGAAGGCCTCTGCCAGTATAATTGTACACATTACAACTGTGGTGGATATCATTCATGCATAGTAGTATACTGATACACAATGATTAGAGTCACTCATGGAGGGTTTTGAACACCTACCCATGTGACCACAGAAGCTACAGGATATTGTGAAGAATGAATTGTCATGTCAGAAGACTTACTACAGTTGTGAGACAGTTGTATATTTGAAGGTATTACATCATCTTATTGCTACAAGACATATGTGTGCCTGAAATTTGGTTAAAAGAGTGGTGTGATATGTGTCATTGTCAAACAATACTGCATGATGGTAGCTGTACCCAAACATGCATGACGCATAATGCAGTCATCACAGTGATGGCAGACTTCCAATCTTGAACTATGTGTAGATAATAACAGATTCATACTCATGGCTTACTAAGGCAACAACACACAGAATATTGTCTAATTTCATCATGTGAGATGAGATGGCTAAGTACTATGATCAGAACAGTCAAATTTCATCAGATGGTATCATCAGTATTAAACAAAGAATTTCTCTGGGAAAAATTAACAGAAGCTCTTGTAATGGGAATCCCAAGATATGCATGCACAATGCAATGGCTGGACTTGAACTGACTACCTAACATAACAAGCTAGAGAACATTGCCTGAGTCACAAGCACCACACAGGGTGTTGGTGTACAAATGTGGCAGTGAACATTTGAATGGATTACATCACCATTGTTTAATAGGGTGAGGGCTCTGCTAAATGAGAAAGAAAAATGGTTGAAGAGCAGGATAACACTGTACAGCTACGCATCCTATATGTATGTGAGCCCTTTTCTATACCACACAAGAGAGAAACATATACTCATAGTAGTTAATCAGTGCTGGATACAAACTTCCTCTCTATTTTATTACACAGTATAGAGTGCACAATATTAACTGCTAGTGCCATAATATATATCATATTACACCTGTGAGATTGTGCAGCTTTGACAGCATTATATAATAAGTGTGTTGCCAAAACTGGGTTTGGCCTATGGATTTTACAAATTTATAAGGTAGCCCCCTTTGCCACTGCAAATATGTTCTAACTAGAGGTATACATAATGGATGTTATGACAGAGCCAGCTGTACATGACAGTACACAAGCAATGCTGGAATTGAACCACATACATATCTATTCATACAATCTAGAGACACTGTATTAACCACCCAGAAGAAGTCTGTCTTTTATAGTGAAAGAGTGATCTTATGAAAGGATGACCTCATTATTGTGCTGCAGAAAAGATGTTTGTGTTCAAAATGGGATTAGGGGATGGGGGAGTTCTCTGACAGCTTAAATGTTTTTTTTTTCTGAGTGGAAGTAGGTACAGCACTTCTGTTAATGAAGCTATATGTGCCTAATTCTTGAGACACACACACACACACACACACACACAAATTTACCACTGTCATAATTGGACCACTTACCTATCTATTTACACAATCTAGAGAATACTGTACTAACTGCAAGTGCTACTGGAGAAGTCTGTATTTTATACTGAGAGACAGCACTTTTGAAAGGATGACCTCATCAGCGTGCTGCAGAGATGTCTGTGGTAAAAGTGGGATAAAGTAATGGAGGATTCCTGTACCATTTTAAATGTTTCTACCCAGTGCAAATGACACATCTGTAGTTGAAGCATACCTCTCAACTGTCCAGATTTTCACAGAATGTCCAGATTTTTGCATCATATTTTTTGGTCTGCTCCACATAAAATGTGTAGTTTTCTGCTAAATCATCATGGAATGATTTACCTAGATAATAACATAATTTTGAGTTCCATACTTCATTTCCTTTAGAAAATAGATGCTAACACAAATTCTACTATTCTAGCAACTTTTTAAGTTTATAAGAGCAAAATTTAAAATCTCTCCCTATTTTGTGCCTTTGCACCCCCCCCCATTACTTTAGGTTCTGTCCAGATTTCATGTGCTTCGAGGCTGACAGGTAGAAGTTGAAGTGATACTTACCTGACACTAGAGCCACACACACACACACACACACACACACACACACACACACACACACACACACACACACAAGTTTACCACTGTCAGATTCAAACCACCTACCTATCTAGTTACACAGTCTAGAGAATACTGTACTAACTGCAAGTGCCACAGGAACTGTCTCACTTCTAAAAGGGTGACCTCATCAGTGTGGTGCAGAGAAGCTAGTGCACATCACAGGTTTGGGTGAAAAGGCATGTGTATTGATTGACAGAGGTAACAACAAGGTGCTGATCACAAGTAATTACATACTGCTCACATATTTCATCTCTGCTGTCATTCATGTACATTGTGGTAGTGAGAGTGACGTATTTGTTTTACATAATGGTGTTTTGATGATAATCACACTTGTGAAACAGCAGATTGACAACCAAGCATTCATGACTGCTCAGCTTGGGGTGACTACATGCAACCAGTAGGCATTTGTTGTGCCATCATCAATGGTATTTATCATGCTTGGACAATGTATAGTGTAAATAAAAACAGACAGGTCAAAATATGACAAAGAACTGCTGAAAACCATTGATGAAGTATGTGTGAAAAGGTTCCATACCATTCCACACCATCTTGAAGTAAGTACTGGAGAGTATATTTAGTTTTACAAAATGAGATGTTCAGTCAACATTACAGTTAAATCTACATATCTTGAGTACAACAGTCCATTACAACATGCAGAAGTAATACAATACTTTCATTTTTTTTTCAAAATCTGTTCCTGAAGCACACTTCTGACAAGCTCATTTGTGTGGCTAATGGCAAAGCCTTAGTGCATGCACAATGATATACTGAGTGTTGAACTTAGAACTGGAATCATCAGCTGTAGATAACAGAGACATGCAAAGCAATTTATTTATGGGAAATCTGTGCCATATTTTTGTGTGTTACTTTTAGGGTTGTCATCATGACGATCCTTTTAGGCTCTGTATATATAAAGGCAAACGATAATGGGGTGAGAAAAGCGAAATTTTAAGGACAGTTTAAATACTGCCATTATAAACTTTCACTCTACTATGAACATTTATTTTCTGACCTCTATAAATTGTGAGAATCAGCTGTATAGCATTACTCAGTGACTTTAATCATCAATGATTTACCAGAAATTCACAGATGTTGTGATGAACATACCACAAATTAAGATTCAAAAGTGTGGACATCCTTTGTAAATCTGTGCATTGTAGAGGTATTGATGTGTATAATAAAGTGCTTCCAAACTCAGTCAAGAAGGGGAGAGTAAAAACATGATGAGAACATGAGGATAACGGTGGGTTTGAAAACACATGTAGCACACAGTTGCACAAATGCTATTGATGTAGAAAAACACTACAGAATTGTATAATATATTTCCGGATTCAGACCTTTTCCAAGTATAAAATACTAGATCAGAGGGTTATCTCAGCTCACCACATAGGAACTCATAAGTTTAAATTACACATTTTAAAGGACACTGACAAGAGGTCGAAGAAAGGGAGTATGAAGGCAGAGCAGCATTCATCACAGTTATATTAATTGCAGCGTCCCTTAGACTGTATGTGACATCTAACAGCCTAATAGATATGGAAGAGTAACTGTTTCACGCTATTACTTTTAGTCTGTTTTTCGATAGACCAGTAGACATAAGCATATGTGTGTGAAAATAACTGTGCTAAAGCGGTCTAAAGCAAAAACTCACAAGATTTTGCCATAAGACATGAACTGCTCAGTGCCAGGCATCGCACAAATGCTGAGGACTCAGACTGATAACTCAGCTGGGGGTACAGAGAGACAGAGAGAGACAGGGAGAGGGAGGCGGGGGCAAGTAGATTGTGACAGAAGCAGGATAATGGTGGTTCAAAACAATATGTAGGCAAAAACGACAAAAAATATTCTTATAAAAACAGTCAAAATGAGTTTGACATAGTTCTGTGTTAGAACCATTAAAACCATGTAAAACTAGTCTATAGATCTGAGTTATCTCAGCACACCACAAAGGTACTCCTTCTTCACAAGGTTAAATCACACAATTAAAGGGACAGTGACAACTTACTGACACTAGAGAGGATGTAGGCATTATTAATCTGTCATGTTCTGTACACTAAAGGGTTTGGCCTACGGAACAAGAAGGGGTAGAGGATTAGAAACAAGATCAAGACATGAGCAGGATAAAGGTGGATTACTAAGTCTGTCTGTTGGGAATGCAATGTTTTTGCAAATACTTTATTGCTGCACTATTCTAATGTTATGCTACATTTCCTAGTCCTGCTAGAGTCAGGAAATGTTATAACTGAAGATAAATACTGAAGTTGGCAGTTAAACACATGACAGGAATATAAAATGACATGAAGATAATGTTTTGACATACATCTGGAAGTGAACCCTTGACACTATGCAGAAACATCAGTCTACAGACATGGATTTTCTCAACACAACACACAGGAACTCTTAGTTCATTAAATCCAGCAGCCTAATAACTGTTACAGTAATTGTTTCAAAGTAGTGCCTTTAACCTGTATTCCTACAGTGCAGTAGATTTAAGCACATTTGCGGGAAGATAACTGGACTAGTATGGGTGGTAGTAAAAACTCACCAATTTTTGCCAAAGGAAGTGAAATGGCATTTAAGATCACATAGCACTGGTGTGCAATGCTATGCTCTTCACAAATGCTGAAGACAAAAAGTGAACATTTTTTGATGGGCCATTTCTGTCCATGCATTTGGGTGTGTTTCTGTTTTTTTTGACCAGATTAAGCATGTGAGAAAGGTGTTGATAGGACAGTGATGACAAGGGGGCAAGCAGAGGGGACTAAAGAGGGGAAAACCACAGGAATTTGCAGGAAGGTGGTGGCAGATCACTATAGCTTCCCACTTCTTTGTAACATATATGTAGAATTGTGCACAAAATTTGATGAATTTGGATAGTCACCACACCAGGGATGGGAGACAACAAAAAAATAAAATTGTAAACCCAAGTGGACCAAATCAAGTGTGTCAAGACAACATATAGGCAAAGTGGAGCGTTATGGATGGAGCATATTTTTTTGTGAGACAGGTGTCTTTTTTTGATGGAGAGAGAGAGGACTCATGAGGAAGGTGCTTAAGAATAACAGGGTCAAGTGGATATAATAGGTTAGGTAGCAGGCACAGACATTGAGGACATACAAAATAGACAGGGGTATGGATGGACATTAAAGGTTGGGAGACACTGTGATTAGGATGGTTAGAGGATATCGCAGGCACATTTGCATCCAGCTTGAGCACAATGAGACATTAGCCCTAACCCTCAGAATTGTCATCACTGTCTCCAGTGTCAGTTTCTTGAATCAGTGCTGGTTGTGGCATCAGTTTGGCAGTCTCACACAGGACCTTTTCAGTTCTGTCCATTCAGGCACCAAGGTCATTCTCCAATATATCCTGCACCAGCCCTGTCAGCTCCTGACAGATGACAAAATCACCACCTCCACTAGTGCTCCTCCTGGAGGGTACCACTATACCAGAAAGTGGCTGGGGCAGAACTACCTGATGTGAATGAAGCAGGTAAGCCAGGAGTTGTGGACCAATGCTGACAGGCTGCAATCCAGATGTGCTGGGTGTCTGGGCTGCCTGTGGCGGTGCCGCTGCAGCCACCTGTGGAGGTATGGTGGACCAAACCCAAGTGGTTGGTCTACACTCTTGTGCTGATGGCCATTTTGTTTTCATCAGCAGTATATCCCAAAAATAAAAAAAAATAAAAAAGAGAGAGATAGGATTGGGTGAGATAAAGCAGAGAAAGAATAAGATCAATGGCATGTCGTATTATTTTATTATTTCAATACAGATACAAATATAACTCATACATATGTTCACCTTTGACACATGCAGATATGATGTGAAGGCATTAATGTGTCATAAAATAAATCAATCTCAGTGCTATTATAAAGAAAATTGCAACATTTATTTGACTATGCCATACATGATATATGCTTTACAAGTTAATAATTGCAGTTAGCAGTATTGAATCATTAATGTCATTCAGCATTGTAGTTAATATTCTAGAAACACTATCCTGTAATAAAAGTTAACTTCTGCTTTTGGGAATTGAACACCACACACAACTAAATTTGTGTAGTCATTATTTAATGCAATCACCAATAACTATTAGAGAAGGCATGTATGTTTGATATAACAGTTTAGGTTTGCCTGTTCAACATACCTCTCAACCTCTTAGCACAAGAAATCTGGACAAAGCCTAAAATAACAGGGGGGCAAAGGCCCAAATATAGGGATGGCTTTTAGATATTACTCTTATAAACTTAGAGAGTTGCTAGAATAAAAGAATCTCTGTTAGCATGAATTTTCTAAAGGATATGAAGTCTGAAACTCAACTATATGTCATTACTTAGTGACTTCAACCCTTAGTGATTTACCAGGAAACCCCAAATTTTACAAAGAGCAGAGTATAAATATGAGGCAAAAATCTGGACAGTTGAGAGGTGTTTGGCTTATATTCATACCTGATGCATACTTACCCTGTGCCTCCCTTAGGCAAGTAGTCTATTCTGATGTACATCATGCTTTTGATGTTATCTCTTCTGCAGCTGTACAGTATGGAAAAAAGATATGAAGGCATAACGAATAACTGTATTGGATGGATATTCCATGCTATATCATTGACAGGTGATGGGTCAATATACTTACACAAATGAGGGATGGTTGCTGTTTTAAATTCCTCCTCTCACTGGTTCAGGAAGTCCTGCTTGCACAACTTTATGTCACTGTAACAGTGACAACATTGTTTGCCAGTGCATGGAATGCTAGTTGCACTGGAAACAGCCTTGGCCAAGCTATTCCAAGCCTCAGTCTTATACTGAGACCAAAAATAATCCTCCTGCAGCAGCCTACAGCTATAGCACTGAACGAGAAGTGTCACAAAAATAATGGACTCCTCATCACCCCGCTTTGTGCTCTAAATGGAACACCATCTTCACCTTCACCAGCCATGTCTACAAAAGTCAAGTTAGACTTATGTGTCTAAACTGATGCCCAGTTCAGATCTTATGTGTAGCAGCCTTGTCAATTGCATTTGTGAAACGGAAAGTTTAAAAATCACTTGGCAGGCACATTGGCAATGATTACATATAAAATCAATAAAGGTGTGACATATGGTACTGATATTTGGCCATGTGTGATACTCAACCTATTACACATGTTCCAGTGTTAAACACTGACATGCTTTATGGTGCTTCTTATAACCAGTGTTGGTTAGAGGTAAAATGGTATGACTTGTGATGTATTGGGCTGTTTGGAGTTTCACACTATCCAAGATTTAGTAGTACCATTTTGGAATCAAACTCATGAGAAAAAGAAGGATAAAATGTTAACCTTTGCTTATAAACTGTCAATGCTAGTTGAACTTCCTTTTAACATGGTCATTGAGATATACTTCTTTCAAAATGAATGGAGATGTACTTAAGAGATGCCTATATGTGTGTGACTTGAAGTACTTATGGTCCTGGATAGCCTATGCAAAAGGCAGTATTTGTGATTGTAAATGCATTTCAGAGGCATGGAGTTGTATGACCTGAGTAATACATTTGGGTTATGTTCCATACATACTTGATACAAAATACTGCCCTAAACACGTACTTATGATATTTGATGAGGCTTAAGAATTACAGCAAAGCTACTGTGGACATCTTAGTTATGCAAGTGCATTTTAAATTAGCTATCCTTGTCATTGTCACGGTTACATAATTTACACACATTATATTGGACTTATATAGCAAGCATTAACAATAACTTTTTTGCAAAAATCATATTTATGATATTCATGTGTATATATGGTTACAGTCCTAAACAAAATTTTGTGACAAATGTCATTCCGACCCCTTCAGTAAAACTATATGCAAACTGGATTTGAACCCTGCATTATCTGTATTCTTTTTCTAAACTCGCTGCACTTACACCTTGTATGAGAGAGATTGTTAGCTGGCAGCTGCATTTTCTTCACTCAGTACTGACCAAAGTGCTGATGGCTGTGCACCAGTGCCAAGCTTGCTTACACTAGAGAGGGCATCCCAACTTCAATTAAATTTTTCACTTTTGCTTTCAACGGTGAACCATGTTTGTACACTGCAAAGTGATGTGCAAATACAAAAGGCAAAAAAATTACATTTTAAAAATCAGAAAAGGAAATGAAAACAATAAAAGTTTGTATCTATAATTAATAATGACATAATTTCAAAGGAAATTTCTGTCTGTTAGGATTACTACTTGAGAGATATGTTGATGTAATACAGTTTTCCACAAGTCGTGTTACTGCTTTTGTGTTATCACAGTTTAGAAAATTCTGCATTTTACCTCATGCATATCTCATGTTATTAATACTAAGAAATGTTGAGTTTCCAACAACATATAAAAATGTGTCAGCGGTTATTCTGAATCATTCATTATAATTATATGTAAAGTAGATTTGAAACCTGTTTTGTTTTTCTAAACTCATTCCAGTTACAAATTATGCCACAGAGATAAGTAGTTGACAGGTGCATTTTCTTCACTCAGTACTATTTAGACTACTGTCAATAGTGCTCCAGCGCCAGATTTGTCTGCTCTACTAAAAGCAGACCAAATTATTTTTTTCATTTATTGTCTCAGGAAGAGAAATGTTATTCACTGCTAGTGACTACAGCCAGTTGTATTTGTACCTAGCAGCATGCAAAGGATTATGCAAAAAAAAAAAAAAAAAAAAAAAAAGGGCATCTCTTTGTGATATTCTCTCAACTTTGGCTGTCTTTTTAAATGAAAATATGCACATTACTAATGGCAAACAAGCACCAACACATCTAGATTTGAATCTTGATACCTGTGATGTCCCACCACTGGACCAGTAATCAAGGAGCCTCAGTCCTCACCTCTGGTACCGGGGGGATGTACATTGGGAGGATAACAGGTATACACACACACACACACACACACACACACACACACACACACACACACACACACACACACACACACACACACACAGTGTTTCCAGATGCAGCTCTCTGCATCAAGTGCAATTTCCCTTAAGAGCACACAGAGAACACAGACAGTCTGGGGCTTGTTTCTCCCTCTTTCTCTAGATCCCCAATAAGACTCCCAACTGGCACAGCTATTGAGTTAAGATCTCAGCTGAGTGTTCAAGCCAAGACCTCCAGCACCCTCTCTGTCTAACCAGTGCTTCATGTCCCTTTCCAAGTCGCTGACACACACACACTCTTTGAGGTTTGATTTATATACACACAGACACACACACACATACACCTGGGAAAGGCTGGCACAGGTTTACTAGCTATGCCCCCTTTTGCCCAGACTATAAGGTAGTTATCACTGCCACCTGCCAACTCCTTATCAGCCACTTTAAAGCCCTTAACAAAGGGTGTCCAGTCTCACTGTGTAATATTACTATTAATACAAATGGTAGTTTGACCGAGAGTAGGGCTGTTTGGAGTGGCCCACACAGTGTCACAAAATAAATATGCAAGTACTCTCAAAACTTAAATATCTCTAGACAGATCAACCACAATGAAAGGTTGAAATATGTATAATAAGTAATAAAAAAACAAAAAAATACTCAGTATATATTCACAGTGACAATAGAGTTCAAATTCACAGGAAACATTTAAAACAACATTGCCGGACAAGCTCAAATAAATAAAGAAAAATATTTAACTAAGCTTTGCTATATTCCTGACTATACCTAAGAGAATTATACTATTCCCTAGTAACTTACTATTATACATCAAGGCAAATGTTGTGGTGACTGGATTTTCTAGCTGTTGGTGTTGTCAGGTCCAAGACAGAATTCACTGCCTCTCTAAGAGAGTTCTCAAATTAACATCTCAAATATTACTGCTGGGGTAGCTTGCAGAATGAGATCATTTCTTGTCATCTGACGCTATCCCAGGTGAAATCCCCATTGCTGGAAGCTGACAGTATTTAACATCTGAAAAAAATGATGAGCTGAAAGTAATCCAAAAATGAAGACAAAATGCTGAGTAAAACACTTTATAAAACTTGATAAAACGCAAAGCTTTCGGGAAGAACCCTTTCTCAATACTGAAAACATACATACAAAAAAGCTCATGCTTATATACAAGCCAAACAATCACATGATTGCAGCCAAGATCAGGTGACAAATTTAAAAAGACATACCACAAAAATAAAATATAATACAAAAATACAAATTGCAGAAATATATATATATATATATATATATATATATATATATATATATATATATATATATATATATATGTACAATATAGTATTTAACATCTACATGTGTACATAGACCTCAGATCTTTGGAAGATACTAGAAGTCATAAAATAATTGTATTCCTTCATACTTTTAGAGGTAGTAATTAGTTCACTCTGAAGACAATACAGAAAGCTTCGCAGCATAGACATTATGTCTCTAGCTGTCTTGAAACTGAAAGATGCCATCTTTTATTGCTTAGCCATAAAGTAATTTAATTTCAGCTATTTATCTGAAGTTAACCTCCTGTATTCCACTTTGCAATGTTAAAATATATACATTTAAACAGTTAAAATAGTGCATGTACATTTCTGTCCTAATCCAGTAGGGCACACTGTGGTTACATTTGAAACAGCACTTTGCAAAAACCTTTCCAACACACACTTCTGTACCAGCATTTTGATATAGACATGACATGCACTTCTAATACATTTGTAACACAAGCATCTTATATAAATTATGTTAATATTCACAAATGACATATAATTATTATTTACAAAACAGCTAGCTGTACTGGCAATATCCCCCTTTGTCACAATACCATGGCATGAACATGACAAATTTGTGACTGTTTTCACTATTTGCCACAGACAGCAGACATATTTATGATGAAGATAAAGTAGTTTGCTTATACTCAAGAGGTGACATTGCATTACTTTGCATTAAAGGTCCTACATATGCCTTTTCTTAAGTTATCCATTATAAATTTCCAGTAGATGTGTAGATGAATGGTATATTTACAACAGTTAAGCTACTAATTCCTGTCAGAATAGCAAAAAGTGTTTGCAATAGTACAGTATTTTGCTGATCTTTATTTTATCATTATTCTTATTTTTATGCTAGTCTGACATAAATGCAATGTCATATGGACTTATTTTGCTATGTGTTTTTATTATTTAAGTGTTATGTACTTCATATGAATTGCAAACGGCTTGTTAATCAAAGGTACAGTTGTATTGTAAGCATTTAGTAATATAAAAAATATAAAGGGTTTCTCTCCTAAGTCAGTCAGTGCAATGCCCTATCTTTTTAAGTCTATTCTCCCTGAAACATCGTAAGGAAATATGCATCAAAGTAGCAGGAATGTGAAATGCTTAATTATTCTTGCAGTTACACTGATCATTCACTCTTGCAAGCCCTTAGCAAGCAAGTAAATATTTCCAATGCTTGTTCTTTCACTGCTAAGGTGTGAGCACAGAATCATGTAGGTCCCTGCACCATGTTTACCTTCTCAGCACTTAGTACAGATTGTGGTATTCATGAATGCTAATGATTTGACATGTGAATTGCATATTCACAGTAATCATAGAACTGAAGCTGCACTATATACGCTAATTGTATAGGTAAAGAAGTTGCATCATAGTAAGGGAGACTGTTTAGATCCACAAATTTTTGATACTGCTATTTGACTACTTTCATAGGTTCATAGGTTCATACTAGGCTATCTGCTTTAGGGCATTTATAAGCCTAGCCCGAGTGTGTGTGGCTTTCGCCACCCCTTGGAATGAGAATACTATGCCCATTTAGGGTTTAGTTTACTGTGCCTCTGTCCAGTAGTGACACAGAAGTGACCCCCGGGGTAAACCTACGATCTCCCATCCACTCATCAAGATTTCTCTTGAAGAGAAATCAGTGAGGGGCTCTGCCTAACATGGACTGGGATTCTGTTCCAGAGTGTAGGGAGCCTCTGGGTTATGAATCTGTCCCTCCAGCACATCCTATTTATTTCTGTGTTGAGGTTCAAATCTCTTGCTCTCGTGGCTCTGGTGGATTTGGATTTTCTGAGGTGGAGCATGTCCAATTAATTCCGGATTGGACATGGCCTTGTACGTCAGACATAGATCGCCTCTGAGTAGGCAGTATGCAACTGAATAGAGCTGGGGTTTCTTCAGCCAGGCAGCATATGACATATGTTGAGACCCTTGATCCTCTTGGTGAGGTACTTTTGGGGTCTTTCTAACTGCTGCAGGTGTCGGGTAAGGTACATCCCAAATGGGGAATTGTATTCAATTATGGGCCTGATAAGGGAAGAGTACAGGGGCACAATGACCTCTCTTGATCTAGATGTGAAGCCTTTCATGATAAGGTAGGTAATATAGAAGGTCTTCCTAACCATCTTGGCAACGTGAGTGTCAAATGAGAGGTTACTGTCAACTTGGGTCCCTAGGTCCCTCATTACTTCTTCCGTACTTAATGGATTACCACCTATGTGGTAATTTGTGGGTACTTTGTTTTTCCCCAAAGGGAATGATTATACATTTTTTGGCGTTCAGTTTAAGGCCATGGCTCTGGCACCAGTTATCTGTTTCTATGAGGCCTTTCTGAAGGATGCTTGTGTCCGCTGGAGTATCAATTATGGCACCCAGTTTGCAGTCATCTGCGAACTTTGTTAGCCACAATCCTCCTATGTTTGCTTGCACCTCAGAAAAATAAATGCCGAACAAGAGGGGTCCCAGGACCGAGCCCTGTGGGACACCGCTTGTGACTGACTTAGAGTCTGACATGGCTCCAGCAATTCTGACCTTGTGGGTTCTGTCCTTGAGCCAGTTTGCAACCCATCTTATGACATATTAAAGATTCTCTGTGCTTGACATTCTTTATCGTATCACTGACACAGTGTCTTATTTTCTGGTAAATGTTACCCGCCATTATAGAAATATGTCTGAGACAATCTGAACAATTGTTTCATATTTCAGAACTGATTTTTGTAAAGGTATGTTGCTATTTTTAAAGGGATTTGTTGTGGCACTACTGATGCATTACATTTTGTAATGCCATTATTTGCTGTCTCCATTGCTTGACCATCATTATTATTATAGCCATGTATATCAGTTGTTTTTATTAAAATGTATTTCAAGTAAATGTTACCCGCCATTATAGAAATATGTCTGAGAGAATCTGAACAATTGTTTCAAAAATGTTTTATATCAGTATTAGCAATGTCAGGGGGGTTTATATTTGTTATCTAACAAATGTGTTAAGCCTGTGATATATATATCTATCTGCCATCAACACAAGGGGATATCCAAAAATGTTTAATCATTTTAATTAAGTAGAAATTTCTTTGTAATGCTGCCATGTGGTACAGAATTACACAGTGTTGTCATCATTGAAGACTTTTAGCCATGCTTTCAATTTATTTGTTTTGTTGAGGGAGGTTACATTTTTGTATTACCTTTGAATGTACTAATAGAGAACTTTATATTTCACTTCAGTTTTGTACACAATGCCCAAAAAAATCATACATATTTATTTTTGTTAACACTCACTCTTTTAGCTTATTTTTTTTTTCTCTTCTTATGTTTCATCTCATGCAAGGCTATGGCACTCAGTACATCTGTTCCTTGTAAACCTCCATACATAGATGCAGAGCATGAAGTCATCATACAGGCACTATGGTGACATGGATCATTTGTGTTAAACAGGATCAGAGCTGACAAGTCTTGCCATGACTGTATGTGGGAGGAGGTAGTCAACAGTATTAATGCAATTGTAGAAAATGCATTGATTACCAGAAAATAAGACACTGTGTCAGTGATACAATAAAGAATGTCAAGCACAGAGAATCTTTAATAGCCCAGGAAAGGATGGCTACTGGTGATGAGCCTGCTACTGAACCACCAATGACTGAGAGAGAGGAGTTCTTGTCCTTAGGCCTCAGTGACCCAATGGATAAGGCCTTGGCTCCCTAAGCCAGGGGATTGTGAGTCTGAGTCCCATCTGGGGTGATATAATCTTGATACAAGTAATCTTGATCCAGATACACAGCTCATCAGGAGGTTCAGAAAGAGTCAGTGATGTTGGCACTGAGTTCGAGGGTAACCAAAGCCTACTGCTAAACTTCTAGATATGCCATATGAGAAACCATTTATTGTGTGTGTGTGTGTGTGTGTGTGTGTGTGTGTGTGTGTGTGTGTGTGTGTGTGTGTGTGCGCGCGCGGGTAGAAAAGGAAAAGGAAACTGGAGAGGATTTTTGTGTAAAATGTTTCTTATTAAGCAGATGTAAAGAAGATTGTGTTTCTGGTTATTGTGCCATTTGCATTGTGATACTTATCATCCATCTTTCATCTTCATTTCTTCTATCTAGGCACATCTGGTACTGATTTTGCATGACCACCTACATATGGTAGACATATTTTGTTATTACTTTACATAAAGTAGATTTATTTATACATTAAAGTCATGTTAATTGCATTTGCATTTAGTATTGCTTAAATTACACTTTTCATAACATAAGCTTGATCATTTGTATTCTATATTTCATTTCATTTTGTTGTGTTAATTACTTGTTATCAGAGGTGATCCTGACACCAACATTATGTAACTCCTACTGCCTATTGTTACAGTACTGGTAGCCTCTGATGATGATGGCAATGATAATGAGGTACAATCTGAAGGTGCAGAAGGCCAGTTTGATACTGAGGCTATAGCTTCCACAGCCCCAGCCCATTTGCCTGCACATACCCATGGCACCAAGCTCTCAGAGACAGAGCAGGTTGAAGGTGCCACAGTTGATCAGGGTAGTGTGATTACTCCAGGTGCAGAGCTGACTCAGTCTCCCTTTAGCTATCATAAGGGTGTAGTACCACACAAGAGTATTACTAGAGGTGCTTGGAGGAGGCCTGCTGTTCACCCTCTTCCTGATGTTGATGTGTCAGTAGGTGCCATGCAGAGCATGTATAGGGCAAATGTGATGGCACAGACATGTCCAAGTAGGGACTCAGAAGGGATGGTGCAAGTACTAAATGTTGTGCATTCTGACATGCGAGATTGCCTGAACCATGTGAGTGACTCCATGGACATGATGAATGACACACTAGATTTGACCATATCTGTAATGCAACATCTGCTGGGGGAGGGTCAGCATCCATGTGGCCAGAGAGATGCTACATCATCAGGTGTTAGCCATTGTGGCCATGCAAGAACCCACTCCCATAGGCACTACTTCCACTGCTCTGTTGGTGGGCTGAGACATCCATATCCATATGTGGTAGACAACATGGTCATGGTCCTAGACATCATTGTGATGACAGATTGCCCAGCAGACATCATTCACTTTTAGGTCACCTCCTGAATTCTAGCCAAGGCCACTCCTGGCAGAGGTAGTTCTCATGGTCAGGGGTGATAATGGTGAGCTGACAACTTTACCATGCATGGCTCACACCTGTCAAATATGCAAGGATGTAGTACTAGCACAGGTGCTTTGATTGTGTTCATGCAGACCTGCACACACACGTATTAAAGATCATCTGACCCACAACACCTCACATACACACACATTTTTATCTAAACAATTACTAGTGAATGATAGCAAACCATTGGTACTGGCCTTGAAAATTGTATACTTGCTGAAAACTGGTTTGTTACTTAGGCTTTCACTCTTGTAGTCCCCCCCCCCATGCGAATGATGATGACTGTGCCCTGCCCTTTGCACATTTCTCTGTGACTTAGGGTTACCTATGCCTGATGCACAGAGTGGATAGCTAATGCTTGCTTAGTCAGGCACTTGGTTTTATCACATGTATTGCAAAAATTGTTTCATTAATATATATTTTTCTTGCTCAGTCGTAAACTATTATGCACTTGTTGACTATCATTTTATTAGTTGTATTATTTTTATTAATTAAGTATTACTGGTTATGAATTGTTGCTTGCTCTTAAACTTGTGCATATGATGGCTAATGATGGGTTATCTGCATTGGTCAAATGTCATGCATAATGCACAGTATTAGGCAAACTCACAGCTATATCTTGCATAATTCACTCCTGATTTACAGCTGCCATTACTGAGAAGTGTTTCATCTTATTGACAAATAAGTATCTACATATGAATGTAGACAATAAGACCTTTTTACATTTTCAACGCTTACCTTGGATAGTATTGCAACTGCAAGATGCTTTCTTGTGGGTTGAGTCTGTCTAATTCTGATAGAACACAGCCATTACATGGTTAGGTAAACACTGAGGTCTTTGGCAGGCATCAGTTTTAATACTGAACTGTGCTACAGGGACTTGTCCTTGTTGAAGTTGTTTCCTGAGAACTGTATTGTACACCATAGCACAGACTGTTAATATTTTAGCAGATGTGGCTGGGTTGCACTGCAGTACCTTCTTGATGTGTCTAGAAAATGGAACCTTGATTTTATCAAGACATATACACATTCTATTATATTCCTAGTTTGAACATGAGTATTGTATCTTTGCTCAGTGGGGATGTGTGGGTTTCTCATGGGTGTCATGAGCTAAGGTTATATTGAATAACTTGCATCCCCCACTAGATATCTTTGTGGAATTTCACCCCTAGCAAACCTTGTTTACAGGTGCAGGTCTGCCATATATGTGTGAGTTATAGATACTGCCAGGGTTACCTACACATACAACATTGTTGATGATCCATTGGGCATCACAGACAATGTGATAATTAATGGAGTGGTATCATTTTCTGTTGATGCACCTTCTTCCCTAATCACTGGGTCGGGCTTTTATTTCTATGTCTACAGCCCTCAAAATCTCAGTGGTGCACTTATGGCATATATCTGCTGCATGGTTGTTGATCTCTCCTCTGGGGTGTGTGGGAATCAGATGTGATCCCTTGCATGTTGTAGCATTGCATTTATAAAGTGATGTAAGAGTCTAGAAGCTGAGGCAATTGACCCCATATATATCCCTTGTGGGCCTCTGAAAAGTCCTTGTAGCTAGTACTCATAATACTACATATACCTTTGTTTCCACTGGAAAGGGTTCTCCATGATTTCCCTGGGGTCTCATGTGAGGGTGGCAAAGGTTGCATATTTCTTCTATTCTTTCATTGTCCATCCTGTATCACTCTACAATTTCTGAAAAATGAAACTCAAACCAAAAGCTGTAGATGGAATGAAGGCACGAACACAATTCTTTTGTACTTTCGTTCAAATTTATTCTTCATGAACTTCTTCAGAAAAATGTTACCCTCTCACAGCACACCTCTTATAAGTTACATCACACATCTCATGACTTTCATGATACTTTAAATTAAAGGTATGAAATCATACCATAAAAATAAAAAATTGTCTTATTTTCCAAACAGCTTAGAATGTCAATGCTTCATAAAAAATGTCTAATTATAAAAATATTATCATATTGTTGTGATTTGAATGTTATTTTAGTGCTAAAAACACTTAATATTAATACATTAATTCAGACCAGGGGCTCTGTCTGCTACCAGACTGATCCGCCACAATGACTCCTTCCATTTTAAAATCAAATTGGTGTTCCCTGTAAAATCCACTTGTTGAACATAATCTATGACTGAAAAGGTGAACTTTTTGAAGTTCACACAGTGAACAGCATGCCTAGCTAAAGCATTGGTGAAGTCCTTTTTCTTAATAGCAAGTGTGTGCTCATATATTCTACGCTTTAAACATCTAATGGTTTTTCCTATGTAGTAACTAGGACAAGAGTCACATACTGCCACATAAACTATATTTGTACTCTCACAGGTGAACTGTCTGTGGACCCAAACAGTCCTTTTAAGATGTGTAATAAATGTACTAGATATATTGCTTATATATCTACATTGTTTACACTTCCTACAGGAGAAAGTACCACAAACAGTTTACATCAGTCAATGCTGAAGTGTGCCCCCCATCATTTTCCAAAATTTTTTTGATGTTCTTAATTTTCTTATAGGTGAACTTGGGTTCTACACCTACTATCTATATGAGTTCCCTATTCCCTATCAAAACCTTCCAGTTGTCCTTAATTATGTGTTGGATGACACCCATCTCATTGACAATGGGGATGGGGAAAGAAATAGTAAACACTGTGTTGTCCTTCGTTTTTCCTGCTGTTACTTACATCACCAACCCCCCTGATAATGGGTTTGGCAGCATTTTGTCTCTGAATAAACACTTCCTTGTGTATATTGGTTAACCAAGCCTGGTCATACCTTCTTTGTTCAAAAAAAATGTGTCAACATGATGATCTCTTGAAAAAAAAGTGTCATCATCAGATGTAAGTTTACTGAGGTGAATAAATTTCCCCTTAATCACCCTTTTCTTCATATGCCTAGGGTGTAAGCTATTTCTGTGCAAATATTGGTTGTCAAATACATCTTTCCTATAAATGTTATTCACAAAAGTGTTACTGGATGCATCAAAAGCCAAATGTATAGCCAAAAAATTAATGGTCCTACCAAAGCTTCCCACAGGAAATTCCAAAAAGTCTGTGGTGTGATTTAAGACCCTAACAAAGGACTCAAATTCGATCTCATCACCAGTCCACAGAAATATCAAATCATCAATAAATCTTTGATATAAAATAATGTGGGACCTTTGTGGATGTACATACAAATATCTCTCCTCCCACATGGCCATTACAAGGTTGGCAAAAGATGGGGCCACCCTTGCCCCCATAGCCATGCCTGAGGTCTGCTTGTAATATCTTTGGTTGAACTCAAAAAAATTATTGTCAAGAACTATACCCATAAGTCTGCAAATCATCTCTATTTTACTGTGTGTAAAGTCAGTGTACCCATTAAGGTAATCTCTCAGATATTCTATACCGGCATCTTGGTTGATATATGTATACAGTGATTTAACATCTAGAGACCCAAACTAAAAATCACCATGGGTGAGGTTGATGTCCCTAAAAATTTCCAAAAAGTGCCAGGATTCCCTAAGGTATGACATCTTTTTGCACTATAGGGTTAAGTATATAGTCCAGCCATAAAAAATGTTTCTGTCTTGGTTCTCTTGGATGGAATAATGGGCCTAAAGGGTGGATTTGTTTCTGACTTGTGTATTTTGGGTATCCCAAAGAAACGTGCATGAGGTTAATGATGCCACTAACACACCTGCTAACAGCAGCAGCAGTCTGTGTGGGAACAGAATTGTACACTTAGATGGCAGTGTTTTGGATTATGTGTTTAAGGAAGTCAACAATCCTTTTTTGAACATCATTTTCGAACCAAATGGTGAAAATGTAAGTACTGCTGTTACTAATAATGTTATAAGTCATTATGAAGATGTTGGCAGTTGCAGGAAAGACATTTTTGAGCTTGAGAAGCTCACAGTTCACTTCATATCTATGGAACTGGAGATTTTATATCTCAATGAATGTATTAAGTGTAAATGTGTTCTACAGGGACTAAGACTATCAAAATTTCCAAACTGTGTGAACTTTGGTGACTCATTTTACATTGAGTTAGTCAACTTATTCAATGAAACAGGGGTCAACATGATGTGTATGCTTGTAACACATTATTTAAAAGAGACTGACACAGACAAAGAAAATATGGCAAATTTACACAACAAAATTAAGGGACATTGTTGTTTCAATGTTCTTTCTGATTTATATAGTAGCACTGGGACCAAAGCTGATAGGCACAGAGTCTCCGTAGTCACAAGGAAGCAGTCTAAACTGTGGAGGGATCTTTTGGCCTATGCCAAAAAAAGAAGCCTACCCTTTACAACGTCGGCGGGCTTTTCAGGAGAGCACTATCAATACCAATGCAACTAATGACAACAACATCACACAGGGTGAGGTGAATGATAATGGAAGTGGAAACAACAATAGTATAACCACTAATAATAATAACAATGCCCCTAATAACATTAACAATAATAATAACAGAAACACAGTTCAGCAAGTTTCAGTGGGGTCTGACAATAATAATCCAACATTTGCTAAAGTGGTTTCATATACAAATAACCCCCGTGGTTCAGGTCCTTTTTGATGGACCAAGGGGGCAACAAATGAACTCCCAGGTGGTCAAACCAGGTTCAGAACAAGACAAAAATGAGGGGAAGAAACAACAACAGAAAGAAAAACTAAAAGTTTCAGACTTTGACAAACTAAAAGTTTCAGACTTTGAAATTCACATTTTGAATTTATCAAACAGTATTTTATCTAATGATGTGATTTCAGTCTTGAAAAAAGTTTTTTCCTACATACCAAGTAGTTCTGTCAATATTACCAGACTGTTAGTTGATTTCAAACTTTTTTGAGAAAATTGAACCTTCTTTACCTACTGCATGATTTAAATGTAGACAAACAAGATGTAACTAATTTAAAAAGAACATCACATATAACCCCCCCTTTGTGCAATACCTTGCAAGTGTTTGGTGACATGTGTGAAGTAAACATGAAAAATATTGTAAAGGACACCCACATGCATAACCTTACAATGGAAGAACACCAGGCACTGTGTATTTTAAATAAAAATAAAGACATTAGAGTAATGACAGCTGACAAGAGTGGTATGATGGTGATTATGTGTACTGAAGATTATGTTAAAAACATTGACAACATGTTGGTAAATGATACAGCTTATTCTGTTGTAGATAAGAATGTAATTAACAACAGTTTTTTGAGAATAAACACTGATCTTTTTGACATGTCTTGCCAGGGTAGTTTAGATCATGACATATATGAATATTTGTTAGTGGAACATCCCAGTATGGGACGTTTCTTTGGGATACCCAAAGTACACAAATCAGAAGCAAATCTGCCCTTTAGGCCCATTATTTCAGCCAAGAGAACCAAAACAGAAAACATTTCTTTATGGCTGGATTATATACTTAACCCTATAGTGCAAAAATACCTTAGGGACTCCTGGCACCTTTTGGAAATTTTGAGGGACATTGACCTCACCCATGGTGATTTTTATTTTGCGTCTCTAGATGTTAAATCACTGTATACATGTATCAACCAAGATGCTGGTATCGAATATCTGAGAGATTACCTTAATGAGTACACTGACTTTACACACAGTAAAATAGAGATGATTTGCAGACTTATGGGTATAGTTCTTGACAATAATTTTTTTGAGTTCAACCAAAGATATTACAAGCAGACCTCAGGCGTGGCTATGGGGGCAAGAGTGGCCCCATCTTTTGCCAACCTTGTAATGGCCATGTGAGAGGAGAGATATTTGTATGTACATCCACAAAGGTCCCACATTATTTTATAATAAAAGATTTATTGATGATTTGATATTTCTGTGGACTGGTGATGAGAGTGAATTTGAGTCCTTTGTTAGGGACTTAAATCACACCACAGACTTTTTGGAATTTTCTGTGGGAAGTTTTGGTAGGACCATTAATTTTTTGGATATACATTTGGCTTTTGATACGTCCAGTAACACTTTTGTGAGTAAGATTTATAGGAAAGATGTTTTTGTCAACGAATATTTGCTCAGAGATAGCTTACACCTGAGGTATATGAAGAAAGGAGTGATGAAGGGGCAATTTATTCGCCTCAGTAGACTTACATCTGATGATGACACTTTTTTTCAAGAGGTCATCATGTTGACACATTTTTTTGAACAAAGAGAGTATGACCAGGCTTGGTTAATCAATATACACAAGGAAGTGTTTATTTTGAGACAAAATACTGCCAAACCCATTATCAGGGAGGTTGGTGATGTAAGTAACAGCAGGAAAAAGAAGGACAACACAGCGTTTACTATTTCTTTCCCCATCCCCATTGTCAATGAGATGGGTGTCATCAAACACATAATTAAGGACAATTGGAAGGTTTTGATGAGGAATAGGGAACTCATACAAGTAGTAGGTATAGAACCCAAGTTCACCTATAAGAAAATTAAGAACATCAAAAACATTTTGGAAAATGATGGCGGGGGCACACTTCAGCATTGACTGATGTGAACAGTGTTTGTTGTACTTTCTATTGTAGGAAGTGTAAACAATGTAGATATATAAGCAATATATCTAGTACATTTATTAAACATCATAAAAGGACTGTTTGGGTCCACAGATAGTTCACCTGTGAAAGTACAAATATAGTTTATGTGGCAGTATGTGACTCTTGTCCTAGTTACTACATAGGAAAAAACATTAGATGTTTAAAGCGTAGAATATATGAGCATACACTTGCTATTAAGATAAAGGACTTCACCAATGCTTTAGCTAGGCATGCTATTCACTGTGTGAACTTTAAAAAGTTCACCTTTTCAGTCATAGATTATGTTCAACAAGTGGATTTTATAGAGAACACCAATTTGATTTTAGAATGCAAGGAGTCATTGTGGCAGATCAGTTTGGTAGCAGACAGAGCCCCTGGTCTGAATTAATATATTAATATTAAGTGTTTTTAGCACTAAAATTAATTCAAATCACAACAATATGATAATGTTTTTATATTTAGACTTTTTTTTTTATGAAGCTTTGACATTCTAAGCTGTTTGGAAAATAAGACAGCTTTTTATTTTTGTGGTATGATTTTATACCTTTAATTTAAAGTACCATGAAAGTCATGTGATGCATGATGTAACTTATAAGATTTGTATTTTGAGAGGTTAACTTTTTTCTGAAGAAGTTCATGAAGAATAAATTTGAATGAAAGTACTAAAAGAATTGTGTTCGCTCCTTCATTCCATCTGCAGCTTTTGGTCTGAGTTTCACTTTCCAGTTTGTTGTGTGCTTGTAAGTTTTTGTACTCTACAATTTCTGTGTCATGCAGTCTATGGTATGTCAAACAGGGTATGAACACCTTTCTCCTTCTCGTCCAAGGTCTGGCAGCAGCAGCAGGAACACCTTGAATTAAAGACTGTCATGCATACAGATTAATGATGGCAGCAGCAACCATTAACATTTTTTCTAAGGGTCTTCATGGCTGCATTAGAGTATTAGATTTCAGGCAAAAGGGAGCACTGATTGTACACAGTCACTATATAGGTTCTTGAATAGCTCCTCCATGTTGGATTAGTTAATTAGCATGTAGTTCAACTACTTATTCTTTCATTAGTATATCATGTAGTTTACACTTGTTTTGAGGGCATGGATGAAGAGCAGAACTGTTTAATTAATACCAAATAGCATGCAGACTAAAGCAGCTCTAAGTGCAGCATTCATTAATTCGTTCCTTGGTCTGTATTGGATAATTTTCAGCCATAACCCAGATCATAAGTCCAACAGTAAATGCAGTATGTATATTTATACAGACATTATTTAATAAATAGTTAACAAGTATATTTTAAGACAAAACTGAAGTACCCAGAAAGAACCAGCTCAAACACTGAGAAGAGCATACAAACTCCACAAAGACTGAGATTATAGTGGATGTAGTAGATATGGACATTTTAAATAATAACCAGCCAACAAAGTATGTTTAAGAGAAAACCGAAGTACTTAAAAATAAGCTCCAGTACAGAAAGAACATGTAGGCTCCAAAAAGACTGTGATTAGTGCTCAGGACTAAATCCATGAACAAGGAGTTGTGAAACCCAGAGATCTTAATTACTGAGTCAACATTCTGCCATTTATGTTTTCATTTATGTTTTTTAACCTGGGGTCAGACTTCAAAAGGTTTAGGGTGGCATAGTGGGCAACATCTGGCAGCCTGTTTCACTACACACATCCTGTCTTACAAACCCATCCCTGGGTATGACATCATACTGGGGAAGTAGGTATGCCCTACACCAGTGATGGTGAATCTTTTGGGCTTGGGGGTGTCAAAAATTTGGAAAATGCCTGTTTTGACTCTGCTGGCGTGTCACCCCCCATCATGAACAAAAGAGAAACAATTCTTTACATATTCATTTATTTAAAAAAAAAATACAGTCCAGTCACGTGTGCTGTTATGTATTATAAAAGTAAAAGAAACATTAGTGACTTACAATAGAGAAAACAATATGCACACTGATATTTGGGCTTAAAATATTGCACCAAAAAATTACCCTACTTTTAATAGTAATTTTGAATTGAACTAAAAAAATATGGAATACACTGCATTTGATTTGATTAACATCAGTTATTTGTTGCTGAGTTTTAATAGATAAGTGCAGGGTCACATATTTCTAGTATTTTTGTTCATTCAGTTTCCTTGCTAACTCGGGTGTTGGTGAATGTTGGTGTGTCACCCAAAATGTTGTGGTGTGTCACCTTTGACACTCATGTGATAGGTTCGCTATCACTGTCCTACACAGTATCTCTCAATTCCAAGGTAATGATTTAAGGGAGTCCCACTACATTAAAAGTGGATAATGAGATTCTGAAACATTCTTTGGTAATAAATCTTCCTACCCATTTCTGATGCAGCATGATTCTTGTCAATGCCTTGACAGACCTGGCAAGCCAGCCCAAAGCTATCTGGTTTCACCTGTAGGGAAGCATGCATACTGCAGGAAGGCTAATGTCAGTTTTCAGTATTGTTATCAGCCTTTTATACAGGAAACCATGTCATGGCCTAACAAATCTGCTGGTATATCAATAAGGCTTTTAAAATCACTATCTCAAAATTTATTATTTATTTATCTTGGTATTGTTAACCTGGAAAGTCCATCTAGGATAATATCCCATTTTCAACCCAGGTCTGGATAGAATAGTACCATATTGACTTAATATGGTTACAGTTAATAAAGCAGTAAAATAGTAAAGCTATTACAAAACCTAATGCAGAAGAAAAACTTACTAACCAAGTAAAAAAAATTCAACTTCAGTTCCCACAGTGTGAACCTATACATACATACTGCAAATATTTGGACAGACATAACAAGTTTAAAATGTACATTGCCGATAGTTAAGGTATTAACAAGCTGAATTTCATATGTATGACATTAAACACATTGAATACACTCATTGGAACAGATAATATAGCTAATATAGCCTAGGCAAAATCATATTCGTCCTTTATCTAAGAAATAAATTGATGATGTTCAGACAGAATAAATTAGTAAGACTTGTGCTGGGGGCGGAAGGCGGAAGGGACTAGTTCAGCATGGGGTAATGCCAGACCACAGCCAATTTTATTTAGGTAGTCTGTTACTAGTTGTTTGAAGTTGGAGAGGTTAAAGGGTAGATCTAATATGAACAGGGATAGAATTCCAATTTTAACAACAAAGTATGAGTAGATACTTTTGCCAGAGGATTTGTGGGGTTTACACGTGCTGAAAAGATCTTCATTTGAACAAAGCAGAGCAGTAATTGGATTTGTGAATACCGCTGTGTGTGGAGATAAGCAGTATGCGGTATAACTGGTGAGGCAGTTTGAGCCTTAAGGCCAATACAGTGGCAGATGTAGCATTGTTTGTTTATAACAAATTTTGCAGTCTTATTATAACATGCCTCCAGTTTATTTTTAACTGTAGCCTTAAGGTTGGTTGGGATGACTGCGCCATATAATAAAAGAGATGGAAGAAGGTAGGTAGTGGTAAGAGTGGTGTTGGTAGTATTGCTGGATAAGTTTTTATGCCTATAGAGCATTCTTCATTTTTGGTGAGTGTTTTCTTTTATGTTATTTTGAACATGCAGGTCAAATTTAAGGTTATCTATAAGCTCTCCAAAATGTTTATATGGGAGACTACTTCAATTTCAGTTTTGCTCAGCGAAAAGATTTTAAAATTTTCTTTATTAGGCGTGTGTGATTTGAGGGAAAATAGCAGTAACTTTGCTTTTTAGGGTCGAGTAGCAGCTAAGGATTATGGACCCATTTCTCAGCTTAGAAAAATGTTTCTTGCATAATTTGGATGAGTTGAGGCAGGCTGGTGCACATGAAGTCTGGAATCATCAGCATATTGTATGAGACCATCTGGACCTGTGAAGGTATACAGGGCATTGATAAAGATATTAAAGAGGAGTGGACCAAGAAGGGAACCTAGGGGTAGTCCAGTGAAGATGTGCAGGTAAGGAGTTGTTTGCCCTTAACCCATTAAGCTGTCTACTTAACAGCTTAGGCCATGGCTGTAATTTGGCTCCAAGAAAGCAACAAAGTGTAAAGAGTTCTCATCTTTTCTTTGTTGATGATTTATAACTTTATAGCTCATCAGATGAGGAACTGGAAGCACAACTGAAACTTTTTCAGATGATATAAGAATGTCATTTGGTCTTGACAAATGTGCAAAAGCAACCTTTAAAGCAGGAAAACTGCAGCACCAAGAAAACATCAATTTGGGACAAGAATGTAATATAAAAGAACTTGAGCAAGAGGAAATGTATAAATATGTGGGAATTGATGAAGGATCAGAAATAAAACATGAACAAATGTGAATAAAACTTGCACTGTATTCGGCATTCATCTGACCTATTATTGAATACAATACCCCTTTGGTATGTACATACATTACCAGGCATATCCAACAACTGGAATATCCACAGAGGTTTCTTATTAAAAGAATACAGGGCTTAAGTAAAATGTCCTATGCAGACTGCCTCAAGGCTCTATCCTTGTATTCTGTTTCCTACAGGCTTTTGAGAGGAGATCTATGCCTGACATACAGGGCATTATCAGACCCCACTCTGATGGACCTCCTCCATATCGGCAAAACAAACAGCACTAGAATTACCCATTCTAAGGACTTGAATTTTGCCTGTGATATAAATAGGACCTGTTGGAGAGACAGGTATGTATCCCAGGGATTACCCTGTCTCTGGAACAGGCTCCCCATCCATGTAAAGCAGAGTTCCTCCCTAACCCAATCCAAGTTTAACATGGACAATTGGATGGGGAACAGGAAATTCATCCCTGGTTTGGCACTTATATCTCTAATAGACACAGACAGTCTGTAAATGGTTCATTTCCAGGCCCATGCTTACACTTAACAAGTCTATCAGAACTTGTAAGAGATTTCGGATGCCTGGCTAGGCTTAAAAAGGCCCTTGTGACTGTTAGCCCAGTAAACACAGATGAACCTATGAACCTATAGTTTTCAAACACTGAGCCATCATCACTCTTTGGAATGGTGATTCATTTGCTTGGTTTCCAGATCCAAGGCACTACTCCTTCATGAATGTTTTGATTTATCAGGATAGTATGTGGGTGTATGATGCATTGGCTGATTTATTTATAGAAGCTGGTGGAAACAGGACATTCATTAACAATTTTGCAGTCAACTGATCCAAAGGAGTGTTTTTGCTTTCATTTAGATATCTCACAATTTCGCCTATTCATCTCAGATATCTAAGTAGAATGTTAGTACATCTCTGTCTCTCTCTGGCATTATCATCTCTTGTGATAGATAAGATGGGCATTTGAACAATCACTTAAGGCCCTTTTCAACAGCTAAATGTGGATATTTTTTTTCCTTTTTCATTCTTCTGGTCATTATCTGCATGGGAATGTGGTCATATTTCTGGTTTGTAAATGAAGGTATATGGTCATGCAGAAAGTTCTCCATTGCTACTGCAGAATGGTAATTGCCTGGTTTCTTCATTAATCTCCATTAAATTTGTAGAGCCTGCTATTGTCCACTTGAAATGGTGCATTAATGAGCTGTAAATGCTCAGAGATGACCTCAGCGATTTCATCTGACTATGCCAGGTCATTTCAATCTATGACTGTTTTGATCACTAACTCGCATTCTTTTCCATGTGTCATGTAAATGCTGCCAGTCCTGAGCCCTTTGGATCCTTCTTGACACACAGAATTGAAAATATCTTCCCTACCCAGTACGTCAGGTGGCACATTTTGACACATAGATGTCAGTTAATTAGTCTTCTCATCAAGTGCCCAAGCCTAGCCATTGTAAGTACTTCAGCTGTTTACCTGTGCAGGCTGTGGGACAAATTGAGTTGTCAGATATCTATATGTATGGCTTTAACCAAGCTTATAAACCAGTGAGCAACAGTGAGCTGGTAAAGTCCACTAGTCTCACCAATGAAAGACGCACACACACACATACACACATACACACACACACACATATATATATATATATATATATATATATATATATATATATGTGTGTGTGTGTGTGTGTGTGTGTGTGTGTGTGTGTGTGTGTGTCTGTGTGTAAATACATGCACACACACACACACATATATATATATATATATATATATATATATATATATATATATATATATATACACACACATATAGCCATATATGTGTATGTGTATTTTCCTGTTAAACTCTTACTGATATTTTTGTAATGTAATGCTCAGCACTGTCTTTCTAAATCGCAAGTTCACACTGCAGTACAACGTTACATGAGCGATCTGCCCTACTTGTGAATGCTGCATTGCAGCTTTGCTTTGATGCTCTCTGCTGCTTGTCATGTCAGGTACATGCCATCTGTGTGAGGATGGCCTATTGTTTTTTGAATCCATATCTTTCACAAAATCTCCTTCATGTGTGGTTGCAGTGAATTCAGATTTAGAAGATCAGTTGGCAGGGGTGCAGACAGGATTCTTAGAATTAAACCTCAACTTCTGCATGCTTCTGGAGAGTATACTTTCTCTGTACTAAAGAAAACTCAAAAATTGCAAGTCCGGACAAAACAAAAGCTAACCAACTAGGAATTTTCAAAACAAAACCACCATTTAACACAATCAGTAATCCCAGTAAAATACAAACATTGTAGAAATGTTGAGCTCATTGCTTTCTACAATTTAGTTTTAATTTAAATTATAGTAAAATGAATGCCTTCATGAAAGATGTAAATACATACATAAATGCATCTTGTTTTTAGTACTGTTTATAACAGACTTTAAAGAAAGAAAACATAACTATACTTGTACTCATAACAAATGCCACTGACTGTTTTATTTAGCACATAGATTTAAGTTATAGTCTGCATATGAATTATATTCCTACACAATGAATAGAATTCAAGTACCATGTCTTACAAAGCCTTAACCCAATGTGGCAGCTCCACATTCTACTAAATACCCAGACCTACTGAAGGTCTTTATCAAACAGGGTTGCATCATTAAAACAGTTTAATATTTTCAAGTAAAACTTTCAGGACAAATTATTTGGATATTCAGTTGTAAACTGTATTTATGTTGTGCTTTTAGGTACAAAGGTAATAAAGCAAATGCATCCCTGAGAAAAATATATCTGCACTGGTGAAGTAGTGAGTTAAAGTCCTTACAATGACCAAGTGACCCAAGTTTGAAGAGCAGCTTGGGCACTTGATGAGATAGAAAGGGAGGATGGGTGTGCCCATTGTGGAGAGATAGTGGGCCCCAGCCAGTCACACCAGCTGCTCCAAAACATGATCTATCCTCTGCCAGTGGATGGAGAAAGGTTTGGATTGGGATGATGGTTAACAGAAGAGGACAAGTGCTAGCACCCATAGCAGTGATAATAGCACTTCTCTGTATTTATGGACAGCATGCAGACACAGAGAGGGAGGAATTGCTGGACTTTTGGTGACCAAAGTGGCCACATCACCACAAAGGTGAGGGGTTTGGGACTTAATACAAAAATACCACTAGTTGCTGAGAAGCTGGCAAGGGCACACACTCAATGATGTCTGCAAGTATGACTGCCTTTACACCAGTTGGATTCCTCTCAAACTCTTTGCTCAAGAATCAAGGGCAATGCCAAAAATAACTGGGGGGGGGGGGGCATAGGTCCACAAATCATTGCTACTTGAACACAGTTCACTATACTGTATGACTAAAAATACAACCAACATACAACAACAATAATGGCAGCATCCATGGATAATGTTTTTGCATGTGCTTTTATTTATTTATTTTTGGTTGTTGTTTTGTTTAATAAATGTATACCATGTTAGGCTTCATAACACCATTTTCCCAAACTAAACCCTGCTCCCTATTCAGGAACAGGGCTTAGTTTCTGTGGAGCGATGCTGCATGGCACACATGCATGCACAAACACACCGAGACCCAAAAATCCATGGTGACATGAAAATGAAATCCACGTCTACCACCCCGGCCCACTGTTACCTAGTAACAAAACCAGGTTGTGATTCAGCAACCTGGTATGAGTCCATGTTAGCTCCGTATTATGTATGAGGAAATATTCTCCATACATGAACTAACACAGAAGTTGAGCAAGGTGAAAGCCATTAAAGTTGGCTTTCCTTAATTATATTTAAATTCTAGTTTGCATGAAGTGGAATGGAAATTAAATTTGTGCAAACAAGCCTATTGAAAAAAATATATGTTTTTATTAAAAAATTAAACTGTTAACAGGGAAAAGTCCCCTTTAACATGTAAGATCCATGCTATTCAGCTTCAACACGGCTGGAGCCATGCTGTATCCATGTGGATAAGACAGAGTGGGCGTGGTGGGCAGTAGATGTATCTGAATCGATCTGGAGGTGTAGACAACAGTGCTGCACCACCATGTAAGCTAACATGGTGGTAGGCAGCCATAGGGGGAGTATGGGCAAATGTTTTTTTTTATTATTTTTAATGGTGTTATTCTGTCATTTTTTATTTTTCTGTTTTTATTTATTTTTTTAATCTTCAGAAAGTATGTAAATATTGCCCTTATAAACTCAGAAAGTTGATAGAATGACGGGTTTTGCATTAGCATGGATATTCATGAAGAGTATGTGGCCTGCAGCTGACATACTAATATTTGATATAGTGGTATATATATAAATGTGAAATGGTTGTATGTTTTTCTTTCCACTGCAGTTGAAGTTTAAGCATAGCTGAGGGGGTTTGCATGCCGTGGTGCTTTGCTCAGCATTGCTTAAATGGTATGAAGAGCTATATATAAATGTATAGCTGAAATTCTCACTGGCGATTTATCTCACTGGTTAGAGTTTCAGCTTTGCGTGTAGTATGTGTTCGGTTCAAATACTAAGAGAGGCAATTAAGCTTTTACATCAGAAAGCATTGCTAAATTATTTTTTTTATATTTAATGATGTAGTAATTGATATTTGTTAACCAGGGTAGTGTAGCTGGCCAACCTTCTAGTGTCAATGGATATGTGATTTGAAATCCCCCATGTAAACACAAGTTTCCCAGACAGTACAGTCACACCCCAGAGTAGTGTAATCAAAGCACACAGGGGGACATCATGTAAAGTAAAATATATTCACTTAATAATATGTCGGTAAGGAGTAATTAATGTCCAATTTACTAATTTCCATTAAATGAAAATTGAACCAGTTTGAGCATTGTTAAGAAGTATAATTGCAACCAGCATTCAGCCCAGCTAAGTGGATTTGTGCACTGCTAAGCACTGCTCAGCATTTCTGAAACCAGCTAAGTAAGGGGGCGTGTCTGAGGCTGTTAAGCTGTGCTTAGCTCGCTTAAGGAAAGCTAAGTGTGCTCATGTGCAGGGGTGGTGCAGATCTGCTGACAAGTGTTTACATTTCAGCAGCATGTTTGTGCAGCACGGCGTGGGGCTTAAAAGCACAGGAAATTTTTTAAAAAAGCAAACACCTATAGAAAAGGCAATCAACTAGAAATTACTAATAATCCCTCTGGCACTCCCACTGGCCCATTCAAACCCCTCAGTAATGTAGCTGGCAGGTGGAATGCAGTCATAATTAGCCAATCACACAGGCTGCATCTGCAGCATACCAGTATAAAGTATGTAGACACCCTTCAGTCTGGTTTTTCCCACATACTTTGCAATATTGGAGTACACACTTGGGAATTTTAAAGGACAAAATGATAGGGGCTGCTGCCACTTTGTTACATCTCTACTTGCTACAGACTTAGGGCAGTGATGAAGATGATGCTGACAACCAGCCCAGACCAAGGAGGAGAAGAGTGCTCAGACCCAAGGTAACCTCTCAGGGGCTACATGAGCTGGAGACAGTAGAGTGCTACAGAGTGGACATGGACATACTACAGTGACTCACAGAGCTCTGCCACCCTCACCTCAGACACAGAGCCAACAGAGGGGAACCCATCCCAGTGGAAATAAAGGTATGTGTAGCCTTAAGAATACTAGCTACAGGTACTTTCCAAAGACCTACTGGGGACATCATAAGGGGGGTCTCACAGGCATCTGCATCCAGGGTACTCCACCAGTTCATGAATGTCATGCTAAGACATGCCAGTGAGCACATTTATTTCCCCAGCACCCCTGAGGAGGGGACCAACAATATATGTCTCTATCACCATTTAGCACACTACCCAGAGGTACTGGGTGCCATAGACTGCACTAGCGTCCACATCAAAGCACTACCTGGTGAAGAGGGCAGAGTCTATGTCAACTGCAAAGGCTATCACTCCATCAACTGCCAGGTTGTGTACAATGCCCAGGGCATTATCATGAATGTGTGTGCTGGCAGCCCTGACAGTTATCACGACTCCCACATCTGGCATGCCTCACAGCTGTACCAGACATTTGCCAAGGGGACATCACATATGGCCATCTCCTGGGGATGCTGGGTATGCACATTAGAACCATGGATGATGGCACCCATCAGAAATCCACACATACCCACTGAGGAATGCCATAATGAGGTACACGCACAAACTTGAAACACTGTAGAGCATGTGTTTGGGCTGCTGAACTCATGGTTCTACTGCCTTGACATATCTGGTGGAGCCCTGCAGTACTCTCCAGCCACATGTGCACACATGTTCATAGTATGCGTCATGCTACACAATATGATCCTGTGGAAACAGCTGCAGCAGGAACATCATAGGGAAGGGGCACGCAGTCCTCCCGCAATTGCCAAGGTCCCCACAGGCACAGGGGGACTTGGAGGAGGAACCCTCTGAGCCTGCCCCTGCAGGCAGACATAGGCATGCCCAGTACACCCTGGCCTTGGCAAAGAGGCAACTCATAGCACATACACTGACGCTCTAGGGACCCAGGGACTGACACCTCTCTCTGAATCGCACACACAGTAAAATGGATGCCACACACATCATGCTACCTGTACCCTAACATGTATAGGCTGTGTACTGTGGGCATCTGACAGAGTCAGTCCTCAAGCACCGTCCTCACAACTGCTGCAGGCACAAGGCAAGTCACTCTTCTTAACAATAAATAAATGGAGTACTATATTGTGGTACCATATCTATGGTATTACTGCATGTATGCAAGGGAATGGGGTGGCCTACCGGGATAGCAGCAGACAACTGACAGCTATGTGGGACAACAGGAAATGTCTGCCCAATACTGGCTTCCCCAGAGTATGCAGTAGTCCCTGGGTGACAAATCTCACTGCAGTATAGGTGGGGGACTAACAAACTGGAGAGTCATAGGTCACATGCATGCATGTCAATGTTGGGATCCCATACCCACAGCCTCTCCCAGCAAGTCAGCTGTAAAATAAACATAAAGAAATGTCTGGCAAATGCCCACAAATAGGGACAATGATGAAATATTCCTTTTACAGAATTACACAGTGATATCACAGCAGGTCTTACAGTTGCATTAAATCTCTGAAGGGTTAGAAGTCTGAAATTCAAATGCCTGCCATTACATTCTAACCTTCAGTCTTTAGTGATATGCCAGTATTCTCCATGACAGGCACTACACTATGCTAAATGGAACCAAAATGTAAAGCCAACATCTGCACAGCCTGTGCAAATGTATACAGTTGACAGGTATGTCCACTCCCAACCGTTGCTTCCATTGTACAGAAAGCTTCATAGATGGGCCAACTCAAAAGTAAGGATATCTCATCCAGGTACAAAGAGGTCATAATATCAATGTATTCTAACCTTATAAGGCCAATTCTTTTGCACAATGCTACCTACCTCACAAAGCACATGCAGCAGCTGGAGAGACCACAGAGGTTCCTTACCAGGAGAATCCTGAACCTCAAACACCTACCCTACACAGATAGGCTAAAAGCACTGTCCCTCTACTCAGTTCCATACAGACTCTTCAGAGGTGACCTCTGTCTGGCATACAGAGCAATCCAGACCCTGCCTTGATGGGACTGTTGCACATATGGAAGTCAAGGCTCACTCACTCAACCTGTAGGTGCAGCATCAACCTGGTCTTTGATATCAGTATGGCCAGTTGGTGTGAGAGATATGTGTCCCACAGACTCCCCCATCTGTGGAATACACTAACTGCTCTCATCAAGCCAAGTACCTCAATACCTCTTGTGAAGTGCTCCTTGTATAAGTGCATGGGAAACAGAAAATACAGTCCTGTGATTCTACCTGTGTTCCTGCTGGACAGGGTCTCTGGGTGCTGACATGTCATAATATGGACTGCACTCTCATCTGCGAGGGTTAGAAGGGATTCAGGGTCAATAGCCTACTATCATCATATCAACCTATCAACCTATAAACAAATATCTGTCAGTGCTTCACCACATTACTCTATATTGCTCTGCTGCTGACATACCAGGAAATCACAGTGTTATGTGGAATATACCACACATATTATGGACATCTCTGCTCAGTAGACTGCACTCTGTACCTACACCAGGATATGACTTTTCAGTTAAGAAGAATGCCACACAAGTAGGAGATCCCCAGCCAGTATATCACTGAGGTGCTGGACTGTTTACACAGCTTCATCAGTCAGCCGTCTGTAGCCACACCTCTCAACTGGATGGATTGGGCGAGAATGTCAATAGTTTGGCTCATATGTTTGGTCTGTGCATCATACATCTTGTAGTTCTCAGGTAAATCACTGTGATGATCTGAGGATTTCTGTCAGTAAGTAATGACACAATACATTTCAGTATCAGACATCATATATGTCAGTAAACTGTCTGCTAAACAAAACCTGTTACTCTAGCAACTTTTTATGTTTGTAAGAGCAATGTTTACAGTATCTCCCTATGTTTGGGCCATTGTCTCCCCATTTTGGCCGGCTATCACCAGATTTCTTGCATTAACAAATTGAGAGGTATGGCTGTGGCACACAAAACCCCAGACTGGAATACATCTATCTCTGGAATGGAGTCCCATTCTTACTATAGAAGGTCATACTGGGCATGCTCCCACACTTAGAGAATTACAGTCCATGTCTAAAGCGACATCAGACTATACAACTGTCCTGTGCATATATGTCTTTGCATACAGACAGCTATGTACACATTAACTGTCTCTACCCACACCCATCACAGAGGATGATCCTCAGCTATCTGTAGGTGGCCCATATGTGATATATCTTCATCTGTTGCGTGTGATACACAGACATATATATGGACAACATATAACAATATTTCAATCATACACATAAATAGACATGGGGAAGAGAGAGAGACAGACAGTGATAGAGAGAGAGAGAGAGAGAGAGAGAGTGAGAGACAGGGAGACACAGACAGAGTGTGAGTCATAGACAGGGATACCCTGAAATACATAGAGTGATGTCCTGCTGCAGACAATGGCATAGCAGTTGTAACCAGTTGCATGTTCCAGCATGACGGTGAGCTGCATTGTGTAATACTAGTGAGGTAGGGGTTGTAATATCACATCACCTGACTTTGTGTGTCTGTGTGTGTTTGTAGGTTAAAGTATTATGAGGTCTTTCCCACCCAGTACACTTCCCATTGCCCTACTTTACAAGACCTGCTGATGTCATTCACCTTAGAAGTACCTTTGGAAACTCATCAACCCTATAAGCTCTGTGGCATGTGCAATAACTATGTAACACTGTAGTGCAAATAAGTAGATAGGTAGGGGTTCTAATCTCAATCCTGGCAAGTGTGCATTTGTTTTTGTAGGTGAAAGTATTTTGAGGCATTTCCCACCCAGTACACTTCCCATTGCCTACTTTACAAGACCTGCTGATGTCATTCACCTTAGATGTACCTTTGAACAGTCTTCATCACTATATGCTCTGTGGCATGTGCAATAACTGTTTGACACTGTAGTACAAATAAGTAGACAAGTAGGGGTTCTAATCTCAGTCCTGGTAAGTGTGTGTGTGTGTGTGTGTGTGTGTGTGTGTGTGTGTGTGTGTGTGTGTGTGTGTGTGTGTGTGTGTGTGTGTGTGTGTGTATTTCTGTTTGTAGGTGAAAGTATTTTGAGGCCTTTCCTACCCAGTACACTTCTCATTGCCCTACTTTCGAAGACTTGCTGATGTCATTCACCTTGGATGTACCTTTGACACTCATCAGCCCTATAAGCTCCATGCCATGTGCAATAACTGTGTAATACTGTAGTACAAATGACTAGATAGCTAGAGTTCTAATCTCAATAATGACAAGTGTGATAGTGCACGTGTGTGGTTAAGAATCATATCCTCTGTGTGGGTGTGTGATGGTTATACCATTTTGAGGCCTGTTCCACCCAGTACACTCCCCATTGCCCTACTTTACAAGGGCTGTCATTCACCTTAGATGTACTTTTGGACACTTGTTGGCCCTATAAGCATTGTGGCACTTGTGATAAATAGGCAGCACTATGGTATGTACATGTAGATAGGTAGGTGTTTGAATCTCAGTACAGCCAACTATACTACTATGTGTGTTTGTGTGTGAAGCATTTCCCCTATGGGTGTTGGCTATACCATTTTTAAGGCCTGTTGACCCCCTCCCCATGGCATTTCTTTAAAGAGCCAGTTGATGGCACCCACATTACAAGCACAGTCACACATTTTCTAACACAAAGACACTGTGGCACATGCAATAGTTATATCAGTCTGTATTGTACATAACTAGAGAGGTAGGTCATATAATAGGAAAAGTGTCAACTCTGTGTGCATGTGTGTTTCAATGCATGTCCCCATGCAGCTGTGTGTCTGTGTTTCAGATGGCTATACTATGTTAAGGGCTTGTGAACCCACCATTGGCAATCCTAACAGTCCCTGCAATTGCCACCCACTTGAATATCAGTCAGGGTAGCTACCGACACATTTGCAGGTGTGACCTGGTGAAATGGATGGTTAACAGCACATATACCCTTGGGATATCACCTGTATCACTGTTGGATGGGGACATCAGTTGCTACCTTGCATACACATGGGCTAACTTGTGGCCTAGGCATATGGCTGCTCATACCTCATAGCCTAGTAACCTGAGATGGTAGCAGGACTACCAGAAATGGCCTGACTACTGTGACAGACTGTGTTGTTATGTGTCCACACACATTACTGCCATCGACTGCTGGGTGTTACAGTACCAAGTCATCCAGCCTACATCTGGCAAATAGGTGAGTGGTACTACAGGTGCAAGTGGACATTCCAGGAACATCTGAGGTACACAATAACAGAAGCAGTGCATATGTACTCACAGGTGTCTGACATCTACAGTACCAGCCGTCATTATTTTCGGACTGCAGTCCTTCATGATTTGCCACTCATTTGCCAGAAAAACAAACTTTTATGGAAAACATGGCCAAAATTGTGAGGCAAATATCAGGACATTCTGCAAAATCCTGTACAATTCAGAGGGATGCTGCAGACATAGCCATCAGGGATGGCTGTAGGTGCTGGACAGCAGACTAACATGCAACATGACAGTCCCGGAAGTGTTGGTGAGAGCTACCATTTAAATACCTATATCCCATGACTGCATTCCATTACATACTTAATTGTTTGACATACCTGGTATAGTGCTGTACCCCTTTTTCAAAATAACTCCACCAAAGGTGGTGTGAATAGTCGCAGTCTGTCTTCTTGACAAAAGTATCAGACCTGTTTAGCAGAGGCATCAGCTTGCCTTTTTTAGGTAATGCTCATGAATAGGTGATGAACTGTGCACCAATCTGTTGCTCCCATTTGCTAATTGCATCCAGAATAGCTGGGTTGCCTTCCTATTAGCCAATGTCATGGCAACACAGTGCTATAAATAAGGCCTTCATGTGGGCCTTGCACCATTTCCTGGCCTGTGAGGAGGAAATTATGGAGGTGCTGGAGGTACAGCATCACAGACAGTAGGTGGAAATACTGTCCACTGTTTGGATTGATGTATTGTGTCCACAGTTTTGCATGCTATGTCTGCATACCTGTCAACCTCTTAGCACAGGAAATGTGGGCACAGCATGACAAAATGTGTGGATAAAGGGTCACAAATAGGGAGATATTTTAATTATTGGTGTCATAACCTTAGAGAATTGCTAGAGTGCCAGGGTTTGTTTTGACATTCAGTTTCTGAGGGATTTGAAGTCTGACACTCAGTGATTCAAGTGTTGGCAGTGATATCTTTTTCCCTACTGCTAAATGACTGTAATGCATGATATGTTTAAAATAGCATCACATACCCCTACAGCTCATATGGCATAGTGGTACATTGCTCTGACCCCAGTGCACAGGCTCCTGGATTTGAGACTTGGTAGTAATATGTTTTTTCTCTAATGTTAAATGACTAATGCATGATATGTTTGAAAAAGCATTACAAATTCCCACCACTCATATGGTGTAGTGGTACGTTGGTCTGACTGTAGTGCACAGGGTCCTGGGTTAGGGGACCAGCCAGGCTGGTTATTTTGTTGCTGGGCAAAACAGGGGCTGATTGAGACAGAGTGATTAAAGCAGTTTTAAGCAGTTTTAAGTTGGTTTGCATGAGTTTGCGTAATGCTAAGTGATGCCAAGAGGTGCTTACTCCTTTTTGGCTTGGCTTAGCACTGCATATTACCACTTAAACCTGCACTAATTTCAAAACAAGAATAGAAAAAAAAAGAGTGATAGGAAAGTGGTGACATGGGGGCAAGCAGAGGGGAAAAACAATGTGAAAGGCATCTAGGGATGTGCAGGATGGGTATAGAAAAGGACCATAGCTCTCAATTTCTTCTGCAGCAACAGCTGTGAATGATGTGGCAATTTGGAATTTAGAGCCTCACATCACACACGGATGGGTGTGGGTGACAAATATTGGTTGAGTAATTTAGGGGTAAATTGATTGTTGTCAGCGTACTTGGGGTCAAAATGGAGAGCTATGTATGGGATGTGGCTTTGGGGAGGACAGATGACCCTTTTTTAAGGAGAGAATGGGATGTTGGGGAAGGTTATAGGTATGTTTAGAGAGGTAAGTTGGGTAGGAGATGATGCTTTTGCAGACAGACAAGACAGCAGACAGGGGCGGTCTACCCTCGATCTGGCTGAGGCCTCTATCCAACTCTGCCTGGATGACCCTGTGCACAATACCATGGAACCTTCTGCAGGTTACGGGTTCCTCTCCATGCCTGTGCACAGGGAGGGAATGGGCCCCATCCCCTGAGATGGTTCCACCCAAGGGTGGTGCAGGACCAGCAGAGGAGGCAGTTCCAGGTTGGGTCCCAGATGTGCTGGGGCCCGGTGCCCCAGCTAAATGAGGCAGGACAAGCAGATCTGCTGGGATGTGCCTTCCCAAATGTGCTATGGTGTTGAAGTTTTTCAAATTGTATTGGTTAGTCATGAACAAAACATTTAAAAATTAGTTATAACAGCATGTATGGGTGTTTCAATTAACCCAGAACAACAGAAGTGAAACAATCGCATAGCATACAGAACACATGCACAAATGGAATAACAGTCAGCATTGTAACAGCATGCCAGTTACATTTACGGCAACAGGCCACTAACAATGGTATTTGAACAATGTATGTTAATATGCAACCAATTAAATATATGAACAATAATAGAACACAAGTCCCAACATTATGTTTTGAGAACAACATACCTGTAGTATATGAATAATAATTATTGATGCAGATAAGGGGTGGGGTGAGAGAAAAAAGTCCATTAATAACTGTATAGGCTTCTATTTTTCACAACAGTACTGCTCAATACTCTACAGGTCTACCCTCACTTTACATCTACCTATGGCCCATAGCTTCAGTAGCACATACATAACTGTTAAACTGTCAGCCTGGAATGGTATGGGGCAAACTGTGACAACGCTGGGTACATGCATGACTAGACAGGATTCGTACATGTCAGGGTTACATATATGACGAAAAATGTGTACCCTGCACTGATGTTGTGTGAGTGTGCTACTGGCATACTTCATGTGGATTCATATCTGTGTCCGAGGTTTTTGCCAGCAGTGACCACTAGCCATTAAAGCATGACACTTGAAATACATGCATCAGGAACAGTGTATGGTGTATGTACCTATCCTGCTGTCATTTGCAGGCATAGGGTTGGACAGTGGAACAGTTGTACATGGTTTATTAGAATACCCTTCATACAGCTACTACAAACATTTCTTTACATGTAAGACCTGTGGAGAACATATCTGTCAATACTGACTGACTGCTTCTGCAAATATTCAAGATTACTTGAGTGTAAATATTCACACATCTTAGTACCACTCCCTGGATTCAACCAGTGGTCTGGGTGTGCAAAAATGACTGACAGAGCTATTTCTCATCACACTGAGCTACCTGGGAACCACTGTCTCTTGCTTGACTGATTTCTGCCTAATACTCTCTTGGGCAGACAGTCTGACCTTGTAATCTAAGTGTATTGTCATCAAAGGCTGTGGTGACAGTTGAACATACATGCCTGAGATTAATGCATGACAGTCAGTGTACTGTTTATTAATCCTTTGAAATAATAATATCTGGAATGCAAAGGTTACCACAAGGCAATGCTACAGGGGACACACTATAATATATTACACATTACTATTCTAGGTTCAGATCTTAGTGCAGGACATATTTCATATTTCTATTAATGGAACCTCATTCATTTGAGCTTCATCAGATCATGTAAATATGTTCCATCATTTATTATAAAATCTACAAACCATGTTTGCATATTTCATTTATATCTTGTTTTACAACTCCACAATCTACAGTTTTCCATAACAGCTGGTTATCAGAACAACCTCAGTTAATGCACGCTGTCAAAGCCATATTTGCTGTGAAGCACCTGTACACATTCTATTTCTTCAACAACATACCAGATGTTCTCCACTATGACTTTATTTAACAACAAATGATCCTTTGTTCCATATGGCTTTCTTTTATTACCCTTTTGTTCATTTGCCGTAATTGAGTTTTCTTCTAAATGACTATAAACTCCATCTGGATCAATTCCAGTGTATAGTTTATGCATCGTTGGAAGGCAAGTTATTGGTCTATAGTTTTTAGGGTAGCTTGCAGGTTCACTGTTAAGCTGGAGCATTGTTTTTCCTGCTGTTAGCCAGGCTGATGTCTGTTCTGGGTGTGCATATAAATAGTACTCATGGCTAAATCTTCATGCAAAGATCTTAATACTTTTAGCCAGAAGTTAGGTACTGCATCTGGGCTTGGGATTTTCCCATTAGAGGCTTTTCTTAACTTTATTTTGATCTGCCTGGCCATTAATTCATCCCATTTCATATCCTGTACATTTAAGCTTCTTATTCTTTCTTTTACTTCTTCTATACATTTAGCATCTTTGTTATGTTCCACAGGATCTTCATAAATATTTCTCCAAAATGCATCTATTTCTTCTTTTTTTGGTGGTGTTTCAATTCATTTTACCTTGTTTCCCAATTCTCTATAAAACTTTTTTGGGTTATCAATAAATTGTTATTTTGTACTTTTCCTTTATATTTATCTATGTATCTTCTAAGTTTTTCGCCTGCGCTGACATTTTTAATTTATTATTTGTGATAGTGCATGATAAATCCTGATCTGTTATAATACTATGCATTGTTTTATCACTTCCATCTTTCTGAGTATTTTTGCTGATCTGTCCCCTCATCTGTATTCTTCTAACAGTGACACTTCTTGTCTTAATTGCTTTATAGTTTTCTCTATTTGCTACTTCCTTGATGACATTTGGTTTCTCCCCGTCCTTTCCCTTACTACCCTGTGCTCTTGTGGTAGGACATTATCTGTTATTAATTTGGCTGCACAACTATGTATCCTATTTACGTCTGTTATGTCACATAAATCTCTGTGGACAGTCCTAATTACTGTGTTCATTTGTTTTATCAAACTTGGAACTTTTGGGTTTTATTGACCTTCTGTAGTCTATTTCTTTCATTCATATTAATATGTCTATTCATCTCTATTATATCAAGCAACTCTTCTCTTAGATCATTTTCTTCTAAACTGAGGGTACACACTTTGTTTGCCATTTCCTGCAGGCATTCTATAGAAAGTTCCAAAGCTTCTTCGTGTGCCACGTTCTCTTCAGTTTCACCCTGTGTCATCCATTGCTCTTTCATATGGGAACTCACTGGCCTATCAATCCCTAACACTGCCTGTGTCAGAGTTGCCACAGTTTCGTGCTCTTTCTCTTGCTGTATAACTCCAACTGAACCGTTGTACTTGTCTCCTTTGGGAGGCTCCAAATTATCTTCATATGTCAACTGACTAAATGCTTCCTGCTCCACTAGTTTCTCCTTAATTTGGGTGTCCATTTCTCTATCCTCTTGTGTTATCTGAGTTAAATTTTCTACATTAAATCCTTCACTTTGCAGGTAATGCATAACCTCAGTTTTTATTTCCTTAACGTCTCCATTACTAATCCTGTTTTCTACTTTTCCTCTTTGCTTTCTTATTTTTTGTGTTGTGAAATTTTCCATACCCAGATGTCTTTGCATAGGTTGTCTCATGATTCTGTATTACTTTTTGATAACCCCAAATATCCCCAGAGGTAGTTGTCTCTAAATGCCCTTTATACTGGAATAAGGTCTCCTCTTAAATATCTTTATGAGACATTGTATAACTTCAGATATTTTAGTCTTTCATAATAAGTTACATTTCCACATCCATGAATGCCCTTCATACATTTCCCCTGTAATCTTTGGAGTTTATTCATGCTTGTTTTCTTTATAAGATTTCCATATTGTTATTCAATACTCAGGTTTGTATCTAATGTTACTAACAAACAATGACATCATCATTTCCGATTTCCTAGACTTCATAAATCTTTTTATATAGCCTATAGTTCTATAACCAATTTGTTGATGTGATTAAAAAACTCATAGCTGGATCTATCCATATATCCAGGTCCTTAAATAAGTCTACAGTTTTGATCACTGTGTGCTGTATTAAACATCCATCTTTCAATTTATGTCTTCCAAATCTTATATGCTTAGTTTTTGATGTATTTAGCAGCATATTATTCTCCTGTGCCCAAATGGTCAATTTAGTCAAGTTCTTTTGGAAGCATGCCCTATCTGTAATATGTAATCAGTTTGCCCAGTTTCAAGTTATTTGCATACAGACTGCAGAGCACCTCAGATGAAAAAGAGCTGCAAGATACAATCTAAACATGTATGGGCCTAGTATACAGTCCTGTGGAACACCTTGACTATAACCTGAAATTTCACCTGTCCAGTTGTTCTATGATACTTGTGATGTCCTATTTGTAAGCAATGCAGCTATCCATCTTATTAGCAGTACATCAGTACCTAGTTGTTCTAATTTATTGATCAGTGTTTCATGTGTGATCTTATCAAATGGTAACATTAAATCTATATAAATTATATCATAGCACAAGCTGTTATTATATTGTCGTAGAACATCATGTTACAGGTAGTAATGGATCTATTTTCAACATATGCATGCTGATACAGTAAACTTTCAGTTAACCAGCACTCATGGGGATTGGTAGATGCCAGATAACTGTAGTTTCTGGTTGCTTGAAAGTTACTATTAAAAATAGGCCTGACTAATACTGTACCTTATACTATTTGTTTGGTTTGATTTGCTCTCAGGTTGGGAAGAGAACATAAGGTATGTTTCTGTGGGGGAAAAACAGAAAGTTCAATACAGGAAAATTGTATTGTATTTCTTCGATTGTTTTCTGGTTACTTGAGAGTGTTGGTTGCTTGCGTTCCAGTTAACTGAGAGTTTACTGTATATAGTTTCAAATCCCAACCTTTCCAAATCTGACACAGCTATATACACCCCTATGACATTTCTAAAATCTCTTTATGTCTGTGTACATACTATCTAGTATCTTAATCTACATATGGGTCAATGCCTGCTACTGATTTCTACTTTTGCCCTCTCTGGCCTTTTTTTCCAAAATTATGCCTACTATCCTGTGTTTGCTTCATTCCCACTATGGCATAGCATATTCTATTCATATTATTTATATGTTCCTCGAAACTCTTAATATTGCTCATACATTACAAATTCATACATTTTCTTGCATAACTAAGTATGACTGTTTCATAACCTGTTATGTACTTTCACTCTGTGGCTTTAGATACTTGCATATAATATACATGTACACAGATTATTTTCATTGTCATTATGTAATGTTTTATGTAATCAATGTATACTTTATGCAGGGCGTTCCTCTCCGGGTCTCCACTGAAAAAGGACTAATTTTCAGTTGGACTTTCCTGGTAAAAAAATGTAAAATAAATAAAATAAACACATTTATCCAATATAACCTTTTCCATCATTTTTCCACAACATGAAAGTAAACTTATGGATTTAGATGACTCTGGGTTTATCTTTTTCCTCTTTTCCTTAAAGACAGGTTGAACACGTGCATATATATATCTGCAGTCTTGAGGAATCTCCCCATAATTATAGAACTAGTAAATTACAGATATAATGGTACTGTAAGTTCTCCGATCATTATTACTACCTCTGTCTCCTCCTCTTTTTCAATATAATCTAATTTGACTTCAGCATCTAAGGTTACCTGGATGTCACTAAGACAATTTATCTCCATGTTTTCCATAAGATTTTGTAAATGTATCTGCAATCTGTTGTGTTTGAGAATACATTTTATAATCTACACACAGTTTATCAATTTGTATGTTTGTTGTCTTTAGTCCTACCACATCTTTTGTGTCTATAAAATGTTTTCCTATTATGCTCAATTATTATGCTCACTATTATGCTCAATATTTTTATATAAGTTTTCTTCAAATTTTTCTTGATCTTGGCTCACATTACATTTAAATTGTCTGTCCAACTTATTATTTCTGTTTGCAGAGTCATATTTTGACTTATTTTCCATTTCTAATATGTTTTGCCTCTCACCTTAATCAAGTACCTTGTTCTTATGGAAATATATCCTCCTGAATTTATGTGCCTAGATCCTGATGTTAGAAATGTTTTTGATTGTTTGCATTCAAACAATTTCTCTTTCAAAACTTCCCACATTTCTTCTGCAGGTTTTCCATTGAATGCATTGCTCCAATTAGTTTTACATAGTGACCGTTTTGCTTCCATATAATTTGTTATTAATCTTCTGTGCATTGGTTTAGATTTCAGTTTGGAAGCATTGTCTAGCAACAAATTAACCTTTATAACCCCGTGACCACTGTACATTAACTGTGGTAAAACTTGACATAAAGTAACAGTAATTTCTTTAGGAACACAATCTCTAGTATGTTCCATTTCCTGGTACGCTTTTTTACAATCTGAAGCAATTATTGTTCCTGAACATACATTGTAAATAATTTCCTTACTAATGCTGTTGAATCAATATTATTCCAGTCTATTTCTACTAATATTAAGTCCCCAGCTAATACCATTCCTCTCTCCTGTGTTTCATTCAAGTAATGTATAAATTCCCCTAGGTCATCAGCACTTGGCTTTCATGGTCTGTAGTGTCTAACAATTGTTATATGTTCCAGGGTTGTCTTTACTGTCACATTTACACAATCTATAGTATTGGTGTTATCATTGAGCATGTAGCAATTACAGGTCTTTCTAACAATCTTTAATTCCTGTTGTAAGACCTCCACCAGATTTTTTGTTAGAATGTATATGACAGTAAAAACTTTTATACCCTGACTCAACTGGCTTCCACTTACAGTTTTTTACCCAAGTTTCTCAAACAATGACAACATCAGTTTTGTGGGAATGTAGCAAATCTTCCAATAAAAATTTTATTATTAATGCTACTAGAATTAACAACTATCAGAGATACATCAGATGTTGCTATCTGTGAACAGTTACATTTTCAAGTTTGTAGATATCCTGCCTTGTGTTTGCCTTGTGTTTGCAAATGCTTAAATATTTGCTGCAAAAATTATCTTCCATAATTTGACAAGTGCATGCCATCCTGTCTAAACACGTGTTGAAAATTAAACTCAGATGCTCTGCACATTTTTTTCATGTATGTACCCCAAAAAATCTTTTCTTTCATGATGACCTGATTTCTACTTTCTAAATTTAACTTGTGAAAAATATGTCCTAACACCTGTATAAGATATGCTATCTAAGAGGGCTATATGTTCCCAGTTAACAATGTGAGAGTTCTTGCAGATGAGATCATTTGTACCAACATGAATAAAAGCAAGTCCATGCTTCCTAACATTAAGGCATGTTAAGGCCTTTCTCACATCCTCTATTTTTGCTCCTGGAAAGCATAACAGTATTCACTGTTCATTATCTTCTCCTCAAATGGAAATATCAGTTCCTCTAATAATTAAATCTTTAATTACAAGAATATCTGTTCTGACTAGATCTGAAGAATTTTCATCTTCTAAATTAACAACATCTGCTCTATCAGTTGTTACAAAGGAATGATCTTCATCACCATTAATGTCAGCACTGGAAAGTTAATCCGTGAGAGAATAGAACCCACAGTCTTCTGAACTTCCACTATCAACAGCAACTGTGCTACTCATTGAGCCACTGACACTTTTAGTAGGCAAGAGTAAAATGGGAGATGAGCAGTCTGGATTTAGATCGTGGATTTAGATCAGGATGCAGTACTACTGACCTGATGTTTGCAATGATGCAGATGGTGTCAAAGAAGTTGGAAATGAAGAAAGAACCTACTGAGTATTCCTAGACTTGAAGAAAGCATATGACAAGATCTCAAGAAAAATGATTTGGGTAGTCGCATGATGGCTCAATGTCCTAGAAAGAGTGGCAGAATTAGTGCAGACTGTGTACAGGGACCTGATGACAAAAATGAACAGTATTCAGACTCACAGTAAGCATCCCAGTGAGAGCTGGTGCTCATCAGAGTTCAGGTCAGAGCCTTGTTCTGTTCATAATAGTAATGGACGGCATCAGCAAACAGTAGCTCAGAGTGGACACATCAACAAAGCTTCGGTATGTAGATGATATGGCACTGAAAATAAACTCTGAAACAGAACTTCAGCAAATGATAAAGGAGAAAATCAGAATCACATTTATTGGCCAAGTATGCACACGTACAAGAAAAATGACTCCGGTTTCAGTGACTCTCCAAGTATGAATTACATAAACGACATACATACAACTATTATGAACAAGACAAACAACATACATGCAACTATTAAGAACAATACAAAAAAGTAAATATGCATATACATATACACATACATATACATACGCGTCTATATCAGAACATCGAAGTTTTAAAACTTTGAATGCTCTAATATTGACCGTTTTAATCGAACGTTAAAAATAGTGAAGCTGCAGAACACCAAATTCTTTCCTAAGGAAAGAATTAGGTTGGCCAGTTCTGTGGCTTCGCTATTTTCAGTGCTGTGATGGAGATTTACGGGTCGGGTTCAGGTAAGTGTGCGATTGTGTGGTTGTTAGGATTAGGGCGCAGGTTAGGTGAGTTAGGATTAGGGCTCGGGTTAGGTGAGTTAGGTTTAGGGCACAGGTTAGGTGAATTAGGTTTAGGGGCGGGTTGAGTTAGGGTTAGGGCGTGGGTTAGGTGAGTGTGCGATAGTGACAGACCTTAGGATTAGGGTTTGGGTTAAGGTAAGTGGATAGATAGTAGTGTATGTATAGTTTAGTGTAGCTTTAGTTGTAGGACTATAAGTGTATGTGTGTGTATTGATCTTTTTTAGGTGTGCTTGTGTTGTGTGTATGTGTTTCGGAATAGCAAATTTTTTCCCAAGGAAAAAATTTGCTGTTCTGAATGTCCGATATTATGTGGTTTCAATATTTTAGGTTTGATAAAATAGCATTTGCTATTTTCATCTTTCGATAACGTGATATAAACGCTATACATACACATATACATACAAGGTGCAAAGTGCAACTCAGTGCAAGAAATACTGAATTAAACTCTGAAAGAAACAAGTATTAACAATATGTAAACAATACTGTAGAATCCTCAGAGGCTTGGGAAAAAGAATATCCCAACCTAATGAGCTGAGTTAACCGTTTATGAACTTGATGGCCTGTGGAAAAAAACTGTTCTTATATCTACTTGTTTTGGTGCATATTAATCTATAATGCCTGGCTGATGGTAAGAGTTCAAAAAGATGGTGGCCAGGATGTGAAGAGTTAGTGATGATTTTCCCTACCCCTTTCATGACTCTGGAATAGTACAGGTCCTGTAAGGAGCACAAACTAGCACCAATAATATTTTCGGCAGACCTGACTATTCAATGTAACCTATTTTTTCATGAGTAAGCAGAGATCCAAACCACACTGTTATGGATGAGCTGAGAACAGACTCAATGACTGCTGTATAGAACTGAATCAACAGTTCCTGTGGGAGGTTGAACATCCTCAGCTGTCACAAAAAGTACATTCATTGCTGTGACTTTTTATGGTGGACCCTACATTGGTCTCCCACTTCAAGTCCTGGGAGATTATAGGATTCTACAACTGACATAGCAGTATTAAATATAAAAAGGGGGGATAATATTGTAGTACCACTGTTAAAGGCCACTGTTATCTCCACAGTTTTAAGAGTGTTCAGTTCCAGATTATTCTGACTACACCAAAGGGCCAGCTGCTCAACCTCCCATCTGTATGCAGACTCATCACCATTCCTGATGAACCAGATGATAGTTGTATCTTCTGCGTATTTAATAAGTTTGACAGAGGGGTCCTTAGTGGTGCAGTCATTAGTGTAGATTAGTAGAGTAGTGTAGAGGAATTCAAAACTAAAGGCATATGGGTTGACCTAAGACCAGGCAGGTAGAGTTCATTGCAGCAAATGCAAGAAATTTGCAGGAGGTGAAAATTGAGCTAGAAGTGAAACAGTGGAAAAGTTAATAGCTTCCAGTATCTAGGAGGTGAAGTTAAGGAGAAAGGAAATATGAATGAGGAGGTCAAACAAAGAATCAGACCTGCCATAGCTAAATGATAAGTAGTGTCATTGTAGTGTGAGACAGAAGAATGCCAAATAAGGTGAAAATTAAGGTGTACAAAGCAGTGTTATAACCAGTGCTTCTGTTTGGATCAGAAAAGTAGGCTTTGAAGGTTTACCTGCTCTAGAAGCTTCAGATATTACCATTGAAGTGACTGAGATGGGTAGTTGGAAACACAACTGTGAGCAGACAAAGAAATTAGGACATAAGAGCAGAAGCCAAAGTATTTCCAATTACAGGGATCAGAGAGAACTGATTATGGGGGTTCAGTTACATCTGAAGGAAAGCAGGAGACAATTTGGGAAGCAGATTTGGGAGAGAAAGGAAGAAGACAAGAAGAGATGATGACATTCAGCCAAGAGATGGATGGATTGTGCGAGAATACACCTGAGACAAGAGGATGTGACTGCCAAAGAAAGAGT
>NC_056727.1:638810740-639056835 GCF_019279795.1 Protopterus annectens | reverse complement strand
TTTTTGTTTTGTTTTGTTTTTTTTTGTTTCTGTTTTTCACTTCACTTGGGATCTAGTGTTGATGCAAAGGAGCTGGGTGTGTGCCAAAGGTAAAGGGGTTTGAGACTTCCTCCCTCTTTACTTTAAATTTGTTGGTGCAGAGGGTTACAATGTGAGGTGTAGTTACTGTGGCGCAAGGTTTGATTACCTCAACTTTCATCTGCTTAATGTTTGACCTTTGGCAAGTCACTTACCCAGACAGTGCTGAATAGCATCTTGGATTTTAGACAAGGTTCCTCAGTGGTCCACTAGACTGCAAGTCTAGTAACAACCTATGGACCTGAACAAGCTGGGCTTACACTTTCACACACACAGCTCCTAGCCATATGCAGTTTCTACCAAATGGTGTTTTCAAAAGTAGCACAATTCTCTTTTAACATCAAAGAACAATTAGCACATTCATAACAGACAGTGAATTTGCTTATTTTAAACACATTATAATTCACAAATACAAGAAATGGCTGGTTCATATGAGCAGTATGCTTCACTTTTGTGCTGTATGCCACACTCTCAATCATATTCAGCAACTTAATAAGGTTCATTACTGGTCACACAGTGAAATTACTTGTTTTGTATCCAGCACTTTGTTTCTCAACCTTTTTTTAACTGTAAAGGCTTCCTTTATGTTCAGGTTCCTTTTTCCAGCACACAGTTCATTAACTTCTTATCAATGCACCACATTTTTTCTGCCACATTTCTGTTTTCTTTTATAGCCAGAGAGCAACCAGAAAATTGTGGAAATGTCACTGGGTTTTTATATTTGAGCATCAGTCCTCTTGAACTTTTTCAGAAGCACCACAGTATCAAACCTATAGCTTGTGGACACTCAGTACACTTTTGTTGTCAGTTTAACCAACAATTGCTAGCTTAAATTCATGTGAACATGCATTCAGAATATTTTCTTTGCACAGCACCACAGATTGTCTCAGGCTGTGTGAGTAATAACGTTTTCTCAGTGTGCTTCTCATTTGCATTCATTCATTGCCTTGTTAAGGTTAAACCCACTTTCCAATAACTCAACAACTTACACTAAATTCCAGCGCAATTTGAGTGTTTCTTACGAATTCCTTGTGTTTTGGTACTGCACACTATGGTACTATTTTATACTGCTAACACTCCTCACCATGTAACCATTTTTTAAAACAGATCAAATGTAGGTAATCTTAAGAAAAACACTGCATCATAACAATCAATTCAGCAAATGATTTAACCTAGTAGTTTATAAACTCACTGCAGATAAATCTTCAGAAAGCATTGCAGTACAACAACCCTATCAGTGGGCATTTTAAGACAGTAGTTCATGCACTCAGTGGTGCCTCTCTTTGAAAGTACAATTGTGCATAAACTCACTCTTCAAGGATAGCATTAGGCTTTTCATACATTTGTAGAGTTTATTCACAGATTCATAGAGTTCTCAGGACAGAGTCAGTCCATGGACCATAATCATCTTGTCAATTCCCACCTTCCCTACAAGTAGATAAAAATTTCAGGCCCAGCTTGAATTTATGGATGCTTATCCAATCATCAAGATTTGCCTTAATGGAAGATAATATATCATGTTGCTTTATATGCCACAAATTATTGCAAAAATGGGAGAAGTGTTGACTAATAAATTTGTCCCTCTAACATGTCTTATTTGTTTGCTAATGGAAATGTAAGTCTAGAATCTGAAGTTTAATGGAGACCTTTGTTTTGAGGAGATGTAGAAAGTGAAGCCGGCTTGATCTGTAACAGTACTGAATGCTGTACATAAATCCCTTGCTGATATCAGTAAGAGGCAGAGTATACAGATACAGTTTCAGTCTTGCATTGGCAGCTGTGCATCTTTAGTCTAGTGATATTTTTAGTTAGGAACCTCTGAGGTCTTTTTAGATGTGTGATGTTCCTAGATAGATACACTCTAAAAGCAACTGCATATCTACTTTCTCATACCTATGTAAACCTCATTGAAATTTCTACCTTTTTATCACTATGAACCCTATGAATGCTATACACTCATAATTTCTCCCACTCTCACCATCTAATCCTACCTCCTTTGCTGCACTAATCACAACCCATCCATTTTCTAGGAAACCCTTGCGTAATCTCTTTTCCCTCTTACTATCACTGATACTCACTGCAATATTCCATTTTATTTTATCTTTGGCATAATCTTTATCAATGGCATGGAATCTGAAATATCTACCTGTAATTGTATTACTTTTTATTACTGTTCTTCTTTATATTGAGTTATTTCATCGGGACTATTGTTTGTATTATTCAATTATTCCAGTTATTTCTTGTAGAGTTTTTTCACTAGGACTCTGTTGAAGAGGGGCTGTTGGACCAGTCAGACTATCCTGGTCAGCAAATGTAAATAAATAAATAAATATACAAATAGATAAATGGGGCATTATATTCTACATTTGGTCTGATTAGGGCAGAATATAGATGAGTAATAACTTATTTTCATCTGGATGAGAACCATTTAGTTATTGATCAGGTTAGACAGAGAGATTTCCTGACTTCTGTTGCTATGCAGTAGCAAAGTCTATAAAGGTGCCAAGATCTCTGAGAACCGCACCAGTCTATAGTGGGGGTGCTGTATATAATATAACCTGCTACCAAGATCTGTTTACCAAAGCTGGCAATGATACACTTCTTTGCATTTAATTTAAGCCCATTTTTAATAGACCATTGATTTATATTGTTTAGCCTTTGCAATAATGTCAGATAATGAATGAATGACAACACCTAAATTACAGTCATTGGCAAATTTAGTTAGGCATGTGCCAGGTTGGTGATTAGAAGAGCCAAGAAGTAGATGGTGAACAAAAGGATTCCGGATACCAAGCCCTGAAGAATGCCATAACTCACATTTTTGCTTTCTGAAGTGTCATGTGATACTTTAATTACATGAGTTCTTTCAGCCAGTTTGTTGAAAATAAGAGTCTACATTTAGGTCTTTAAGTTCATTTACAATTCTGTCATGGAGAATGGTGTTACTGGCCTTGACCAGATCTGGGTAAGCTGAATGAACTGCATGACCATATATACAGCTTCAGAGACTTTCTTGAAGATGTTTAATAAATTAAGTAGGCATAATCTTCCTTTGACAAACTAATTTTTTTTTCATATTGGAGTTTATGAAATTTGATATAATACATTTCATGGCTTTGCAATTTGCTTGCTAAGTTGATAGGTCTATAGTTTCCTGGATCTGAGGGGAACCCATTTATGGAGAGGCATTAACACGTCCATTTCCATACCGCAGGAGCATACAATCAACTATCGTTAAGTTGAAAAGTTTTAAGAGGGTTTCAGAGAAGGTGTGCATGGCTCTGTTGATTAAGTAACCAGATATATTGTCAGGGGTGCCCACAGAGGTGATATTTTAACTTTAGAGCATACACTTAGAACATGTTCCATAATACTCTTGTGAGGAAGAAGGGACATGGGAATTTGTGTAACTTTAATGACTGCTTCTAGTATAAAGTTGATACTGAATTTATCTGCAAAATATCTTTTGGATCAGAGTGGGTAATACTGACACAGATGCTACTTTTAAATAATGTCCCTCTCTTATCTTTCAAATGTTCACAGATCTTTTGTTAAGAGTCTTAAATGTTGGGAAGATTTTGATATATCATAGGCGTTAATTCGCTTTTTCTTTTGCGGTATAGCTTATCAATGCTGATATTCAGTTAAGGTGGTTTATTTTTACATTCGCCAAAATTTTTATCTCTATTTGGGAATGCTTGGGTTTTGCCTCTGCATAACTAACAGCTGAAGCTACATAGTAATTGGAAATCTTGCAGACATATTTTTACAGCTCATCATATCAAGTTAATAGTTTTTTTTTTTTGTTTTTTTTTTTTAAGTTCTTGCATTCAGAGGTGTTTGCTGTGGTTGGCATAGATACCCTAAAAGAGAAGATTGTTCATTTTTGATCATATTTAACCACAAGTTAGGATACTATACATGTAATGCATGCAAGAAGGTTCATAGGTTCATAGGTTCATACTAGCATGCAAGAAGGTGCAATGTTAATGGGAATTACTTAAAGACACTTTTGACCACTAGTTTACTGCTTGACTATTTGTACAAGTGAGATGACATTTACTAAGAACTGGAGTCCTTGGGTGTACCCAACCCTTGTGGTATAGCTTCTTCAGTTAATTCATGGATAGTTAAAGTCACCCATCAAAAATATATGTTTCATTTAAGGGTAGATCAGTAAGCATATTTAGAAATCTTTCATTGTCTTCTAGGAACATGGAAGGTGAACTGCTGCAAGCTATGAATTGATAATGTGTCATGTTTAGGGTAAGTTGAAGGTTAATAAGTTCTGTTTAGGGAGAAGATGATAATAATGAGCAGTGCAAGTAGGTGCAATGCAGCAGATATGACAAGAGATAGTTGGATGTTATCTTGGGTCCCTTACAAATGCTGACACTTCTCACTGTTTCCAGCAGGTCTGAATGTGAGATAGGTACTGAAACCCAGTTAATGAGGACTGCTATTTTTACAATGGAACAAAGTCCCTCTTACAGCACAGATATGTGTGGGTTTAAGTCACAGGAGAGACTATCTGACAATTTATTGCTAAGACTTCTGGCACTAAGCAAAGCAACATTGATGTGGTCTGGATTGGAACTTACAAGCATTTTTTGTTGTATTTGATGGTCAGGGAAGCAGAATTTTCATTAAAAGGTACTATGGTGGCAGCAAGCGATTTGACCTTTATGCAGAATTTGTAAAGACCAAGGTTCAGACTATCCTTTGCAAAAAGTTAAGCTTTTGATAATTTTATTCCAGGCCAATATATACTCGATTCCCAAAGAATGACACCAGCTACTAAGTCACATGTTATCTTTTCATTGTATTTGGACATCATTCTTTGTGAGGGTAGGATCCCACTCAAGATTAGACTCATATATTGCAGGCTCCAACATGATTTTTTCCCCAACAGCTGGGTTGAGAGGCATAGGACATTCATACCTACTTGTACCATCACTAGGTCATAGTCATACAAGTCTTGTTTGATAGACTATAAAGCACTTGTGATGTCATGGATTCTAGCAAAGATCATGCAAATAACTGCCATCATGCCTTTGTCAAACCTAGTGAGTAGAGAGTCAGTGTGCCTGATGGTGGGGTCACTAATTACTAGGACAGATCTACTTGGAAGTTTATAGTGACAGTGGAAGGTTTGTTGTCTGCAGATTTGTGATTCACTGAGTTATGTGAATATTCTGGAGCTATGTTAGTGGATTGCTTCTTGGACTCTTTAGTGCAAATTCCTGGAGGTCTAAGGAGTGATTTTTTTTCTTTTTTCACAAACTCACTATGTGTTGGTTTAGCATGATCCTGTGGAAGAATGAGTGAGTTTATTTGTTGCTTACTGACCATTTCTGCGAGGGAGAGATGGCTTCAGTGGCACAGCAGTTTCCACACTTACCTTTAGTGCTGGAAGACCAAAATGGTGTTGGCAGAGTCTCCAAGTGACTGGATTGCTGACACTACACTGTGGCATTTTGGGTGGGAGGGGGGTACTGCACATCTGTGTCTGCTGTCCTTTGGAAGAGATGTTAAACTGATGTTACATTTACTTGAGTTAGTGGCATCTCATTTGGATGTAAAAGATCCCATGGCATCTACTGAAAAAAGAAGAGTAAATTCCCTGAGGCCCTGGCCAAATTTCACCTAATAGCAAAAATATCACTGAAAGGAGGGCACTAGTTTAGTGGGGCTAACCTGGTCAAGAAAGATTAAATAAAAAAATGTATACGTGATACATAATATATATAAGTAGTACTAAAGGTCAAAGACACCTAATGTTAACTGGCAGAAGAGTGACACCAAAACATCAAAAACATTGACAACATGGCAATATGATCAGCCTTGGCCCATGAAAAATTTAAAACTTAAAAAAAAGCATTGCCCCCAGCACCCCCACCACTAATTATACATACTAACTCTGGGATCACATGAGCATGAGATAAGGGTATATTCCCCAATCCCAGGAATTGTAGGTTCTCACACACCTGTTGATCAGCTCCTTTGTCAATCCTATGCAGTAGACTAAACAGCTGCCAACCAAACATATACCCAATATTCTGTAGGGAAGCCAAACACTTGCTGATTCCAGAAAATGTCAATGTGGTTAACATCAACTCAGTTATGTTGATAAAAACACGCTGACATGCTACTGAACCTGTAATGAGGCTAACTCTTGGAAAAATGAAACAGAGTGTTTTTGCAGGGGACCTCTCTGCATCCCATACCCCCTGTTAATTATATATACTAACTCTGAGATCACACAATCCCAGAGTTAAGAGACTATCTCCCTATCCTGGGGAATATCCATCTTGTACATCTGTTGACCATTTTCATAATATGAACAAAGTGTGGTGACAATACAGAGGTGAATTTATGTAAAACTGATCTAGGCTGGGCAACCCATATGTATATCTATCTATCTAATCTATATGGATAGATATATACATACAGACATGTATGTGTGTGTGTGTGTGTGTGTGTGTGTGTGTGTGTGTGTGTGTGTGTGTGTGTGTGTGTGTATATCTATCTAGCTCTCTCTCTCTTTCTCTGTACATATATATATATATATATATATATATATATATATATATACACACACACACACACACACACACACACACACACACACCTTCACACCTTTCACAAATCATGCCATGTTGGTCCATTTGTACGTGGTTCACAATGAGTATTACACAGTTCCTACAATGTCTCAGAATACCTAATACAATAAGGCTAGCAGTAATAGCAGTAAAAGAGAATCGAGGCAGACTGGCTTCCCTATTTGCCAGATGGGTAAAATTAGTGATTACAGGAATGATGTATTGAACCTACTAGGAACACATGATATTGTAGGTGGGTAAACTGCATTGTGGGGAAGATATAGTAGATAAGACTATGATGCAATAACACTGATGTAACAACTATTTGCCCTACAGGGAGAAATAGTCTAATCTGCGAATAGTAGACTACTATTCTTCTGTACAGCATATGAATTCAGTGTAATAATAATACTCTGAGGGTAGAAGAGTAATACAATTTAAACACAAAAACATCAGAAATTAGTACCTAACTATAGCTTGGTACAGTGCGCAATTACAATAGTAAGAGAGCAATATGCAAATTTCATGTAATAGCAATAGAATGAGGACTGAAAAGGTAGTAAACTTTATGCTCAGTATACTCTAAACTAATAGGCTCAGATGCCACCAATAGTGGGATTGGATGTTGGCTCAGATACCACACACCATGCAACTCAAGGTGTGATTGCTACCAGTAGAATGAAGAGAGGTTGGTTTGGATGCCCAAAACATGATATTTAAAGAGTCAATTGGCACAGATTCCACACTGTGATAGCTTCTAGGATTTGTAGAACTCTAGTGTCATATGCTTGGATCCAACCAAATACAGTTACTGTCAGTAACCAGCCAGCCTATGTACATGGGAAATGTAGTTATAGCTGTTGATGATACCTATGAAATGGTCTGGGAATTATAAGGAGATATTACATCAACAGCAACAATCTGAAAATTAGACCTGCAGCCATTTTTTTATAAACAAACAAGAGCATAGGTCCAAAGCCTAGCCATATTTATCCTGAGTTGCCCCGATTATCAGTGGTTAAGTGAGTGAAGTTCGCAGAGGTAAGGATCTATGGTAGTTAATACTGAATTTGTCTGGCCAGAATGGACATGGGCAACACCTCAGGAGTGAATTTGCAGTCACCCATCTGTTGATATAGATTGCATTTGAGCAGGGTCAGGGAGGGGATCTGTTTCACATGAACTGGAAGCTTGTACCACAGAAGTAGCAGTGTCTGGGATTTGCAGCTATCTCTCTAGCATGACCTGTTCATGTCAGAGGCTAGGCTAAGATCCCTGGAGCAAGTGACTTTCCTGCAGTTGGATTTATGCATGTGCTGCATTTCCATCAGGGCCAAGTCAGAGTCTGCCCTGAAAGCCAGTCACGGGTCACCAGTTAGCAACCTGTAGGAGACAGAATACAGTGACAGGGCTTTCAGTCTTTTCATGTAAGACTTGTTTTGTGTGCCCTGTAATTTCTCGGTGAGAAACCTCTGTGATCTTTGAAATAGTTGCAGGTATCTAGTGAGTTACATGCAAAAGGGAGCATTGTACTCAATTATTGGTCTGATGAGGGCTGAGTATAATGGAATTATAACATCCTTAGATCTAGATCTGATGCCTTTACTTATAAGATGTGCCACACAGAAGGATTTCCTTACCACTGTGGATATGTGATGGTCAAAGTTCAGATTGCTATCACACTGAGTACCCAGATCATGTGGGTTTGCTGTCTATAATGTAATTAGTAGTGATGTCAGCTTTTCCAAAGGGAATAATAATGCATTTTTTTGCATGTAGCTTTAATCTGTGGCTTTGGCACCAGTCATTTGTCTGCTTTAATCCTGTCTGCAGTATATTAACATCACTGGGGACTCAATGATTACTCCCAGTTTGCAATTGTCAGTGAACGTGGTCAACCACTGGCTCTCCAAGTTGGCCTGGACTTCTGAGAAAGAAATTCCAAACAGTAAGGGGCCCAACACAGAACACTGTGGTACACCACTGCTGACCCAGTCTTTTGCTTGAGGTGAAGTCACCCACTTTGATTGCATGTCTCATGTTGGTGAGCCAGTTGGCTAGCCATCTGGTAACGTAGGGCTTAATTCCCAGTTGGACGAGTTTCTCTAGAATACCTGAGAAGGGGATTGTGCCAAATGCCTTGGCTAGGTCAAGATAGGCAATATGCGCTGCCTTTCTCTCATCCAGGGCCTTGGTGACTTTCTCGAAGAAGTCATGTTTAACAGGCATAATCTACCTTTAATGAATCCGAACTGGTTTGGGCCCAGAGGTTGAAGATTACCTATGTCCTTGTTAATAAAGTCCATAATAATTCTTTCCATGGTCTTGCAGGTGAGGCTAGTCAAGCTTATGGGCCTATAATTCCCAGGGTCAGTTGATGGTCCCCCTTTGTGCAGAGGGATTACTGTTGCTGTCCTCCATTCCACCGGAACATAACCACTTCTCAGGCTGTGGTTAAACAGGGATCCAAGTAGGTCTGCTAGGTCATGTTCAAAGTTGTTTAAAAGTCAACCTGTGATGTTGTCTGATCCCATTGATGCAGTGTTTTTGGCCTTGGAGAGTACCAACATGACCTGATGTTTTGATAAAATAAGCTGAGGAATGGTGGCAGATATACTTTGGTGGATGACTGGAGGGGACTGGGGGTGAAATTTTCTCCAAATCCGTCAGCTAGCAAGTTAGATATTACTTCTGGTTGAGTATGGGTGGTGTCATCCACAACCAATTCAGTGCATAGATGGGTATTCCCTTTTAGATTTTGGGCATAGTTAAAGAATGCCTTGTGATTATCCTTAGCTAGAGAGGCTATTTTTGCTTCGTAATTAGCTTTGGAGGATTTGACAAGATCTCTAATTTATTTGTTTAAGCTAGAGAAGGATTTGTTCCTCTGCTAAGCCAGTTCCTTCTTGTTCTTGGACATTAGTTGCCACTCTCCAACATAACCCCCCTCCAGCCATTCTCTTCTCCATCCTCTGCTACACCTACTTCTAATATCTAGACTAGCCTACTACTACACTACATCAAACCCATACAGGACAGTCTCCTATTGCACTTTACAAATATCTACAAAACTTCCCTCTATGTTTCTTTGCATAAGTTTGTTATACCTGCAGTGTATTATGCAGTATTCTCACCTTTCTGAAATTGATTGTACTGCTTTATGTGTCTCTGATTGTCAATGGATCTTTCTTTGCATGAGTTTATTATTTTAACTCCAGTGTTGTATGCTGCATTATCAGCCCTCTGAAAATGTTTGCATTGCTTAATGTGTATTGAGATTGTCATTGAAGCTTTTCTCCCCGGGCCTCCACTGAAAATGGGTTCTTCTTGGCCCAGTGGACTTCCCCAGTTATCAAACTGAAATAAATAAAGAAATAAATAGGTTCTTTCTCTTGTTGTATAGCCTGTTTATACTAGAGGTCCACCAGGGTGGCTTGTCATTTTGGCAAGACCTGGTTTTAATCCAGTCAGGTACAGCCTATACTATACAACTAATGGGCATTGGTGTACACCGCTGCATAGGAGTCCATGCTGTCTGCATTGGAGGGGGCTTTGAAACGTCTTATACCATCATTCAGTAGGAGGTAATTTGTCTTAGAAAAATTCTTAAGCATTTTTGAGCTTGATGGTGTATCTAGTCATATACTTACATCAAATGAGACTGATCTATGGTCCAATCTTACCAGGGAGGACATCACATGGGGGGTGTAATGCTGTCCCATGTTAGAGAGTACTATGTCCATGATATCTGAACCTCTTCTGGGTGTGCTGACTAGCTGTTCCAGACCATTTGCATCGACAATGTCCAAGAACCTCTGAGCCAGCATGTTTGTGGTCATGTATGTTTTCCAGCTAAAGGTGGGATAATTAAAATCACCCATGAGTAAGGTGTTGGGCTGTATGGTGACTCCAGTAAGTCCAGGTAAGCAGTATGCTTTTCCTGTTTCATGTTGGGGGACATACATCTAGCTATGATGTGGTAGGGGGCTGTGCCTATAGTTAATTGGACATGGAATAACTCAAGAGAATCATACTGTTTGATCAGTCTCGAGTGTGCTTCACCTTAATGAAGATGGATACCCCTCTTCCTTAGGTTCTTTCATGCTCAGTTTGTGGTCCAAATGTATGGAAGGCATTGTAGCCCTGCATGGCTGAGGGGGGGGGGGTTCAGTGACTGCATAGATATCAGCATCTTCCAAAGTGAGGAATGCTTCCATGGAGTGCAGTTTCATTCTTAGACTCCTGGCATTAAGCAGCAGTACCTTGAGTTTATCCAGAAAGGATTTTGTTATTTTTGGAGATTGATTATTTTGACACTGCCTAAAAAGGCACAATAGGTGTGGCTAATGCCTTTGCCAGTGTCCAAAAGCCTAGAGGAGACAGGTCCAGGCCATCTATGGCAAAGCAGCATGGCCAGTTGACCGTGTCTTCCCAGGCTGACAGATACTGGATCCCCTTGGACTGACACCAGAAGGTAAACCAATTGTTAAAGTCAATCACTTTTTGTTTGCATTGTGGCATCATCCATGGAGAAGGTAGAATGATACTTAAGGCTAGGTTTTACCTGCCTGTGACACATAATCTGAGACTTCAGCTCAGTCATGTCTCTCATCATATAGTCCAATGAGATATGTCTCAAGTCATTCTCCCCCACATGAACTACGATGGAGTCATACCGGTATAGTGTACAAGGCAGTGCAGCAAAATGGGAACAACAAGGAGTTCCTATAAACAGACAGCAGCATCAGCATGTATGTCAGTGGAGTTTAGAGCCAAATTGCAAACTGGGTGAGAGATGAATGTAGGGAATTAACAGTTATAAGCACTTTAGAACAAACCAGTTGCTTCTATGTAGCAGTGGTGTAGCCAAGAATTTACAAATTATGCACACTGCAGCAACACCTACCCCCCCAGAAAAGGTGTATTCCATCCCACTGTAGTTAGAACCATGCTGAACCACCCCTAATATAAGGCATAGGTCAAAGTCATACAATAGCATTATAGTAAACAATAGATATCCTACTGATGAACACTGATATATTGGCTGTATTACAGTTACATTAACTCTTTGACTGCTTTGTGCTGAATGGCTTATGATCCCAAGGCTGCATTGACAAGTGCTGTGCAGTCCCATAAAGAGATCCAGTCATGCCAGTGTTGCTATTCATTGCTAATATATTCATACATCCATGCAAGTGCCAGTATACATAATAAAAAGTGTCAATGCTATTCCTTGATATCTGGTACCATAAAGGTCATGCCTCCCAAAAACATCCATTCTCTGTACTCAGGCAAGAACAAGTGGTACTCTCACACTCCACCACAAGAAAAAGCCAGAATAAAAATAGTAATGCATTGAAAAGTGTCTAGTTTACATTTTAGCAGTTAAAACAAGCCAAGCTGGGTCAGTGCAGACAGTGAACTTTTACAATCTACCATAGTCAGAGTAAAAATATTATTACCATAAAGCCAAGCCAAACTTGTCCAGGGCAAACTGTGCACTTTTTCACTCCATCCAGAGTAAAAGTATTAGTACCTTAAAAATGTCCAATTTTCATTTCAAGCAATGTCCATGAAATTAAAAAACACATCCAAAGTAGCCATCAGCTGTACTCATTAAAGAACTGTAGTTACAGCATTGTTACATTTTCAGATAAAAGGCATTACCTTTTACCAGATAAAGATGTGAGTTAAGCTACATGGCTTGCTAGCTTAAAGTGATACACCTAACCAGCTCCACAAGTAGTGCAACACCACAGCTGTTTCCTTGTAATACAGGAAATAGCAAAACATAGTCACATGACAGCATCCCAACACTAAGATGCATTCTCATTTCTTGGTCTGACTACAGGGAATCAGTTCAGGACCTTCCAAAAAAAGCCTGGATATCATATCAAAAGTTCTTCTCAACATGTCTGTCTCAGTTTAGATCAACATCGTATTTGTATCAGAGAAAGGTTCAGTGAGAGAGGTTATACAGATAATAATATTGGATTTCCCATGAATGAAGCTATAGACTTGAGAAACACTGTTGGCAAACCATATTTTTCAGTGGGACAAGACAGTCATACTAATTTGACTACGGAGATGAACAACACGCTCAGGGTGCCTACTCATTAAACGAATGAGGTCAATAAAATAACGGATATAGTTAATAAGTATTGACCTATATTTATATATGATGGACACATTAGGGTGATAGTGGGTGATAAACCCAAAATTCTCTTTAAGAATAAAAGATCTCTGAAGAGACTTCTCTGCCATTCAGACAACATGAGGGAGCTGCCATTGAATACAAGGGTGCATAATTCTGCAATAAATGTAACCAATGCCAATGGATTGATACCAATAATGTGTTGTTGCACCAAGATACTGGGAGGGAGTTCAGGTTTAAAGTGTCAGCTAACTGTGACACCTTGAATATAGTATATTTGGCCGTGTGTAATCAATGTTGTTTTTGTTATGTGGGAAAGATGAATAGAAAGTTCAGATATACAATAAGGGAACATCTACTAAGCATTAGAAATGTTGATATAACTAATGCACTGGCCAAACATGTATCAGCAGAGGAACCCCAACATACTTTCAGGTTCCTAGTGATTGAGAACGTGAAGGAAAATGAGAGGGGAGGTGATATAAAAAATATGACAGAGACATCTGAAACAAGGTGGATAATCAGGTTGCAAGCAGACAGGGGTAGAGGCCTGAGTCCCCATTAAACCTATACTTGAATAGGACATTTCATAGATGAAATTTAATATGAATACAGTGAATATGACATACTCTGTCTGTGACAGATTATATATTTTGTGGATGAAATGTAGTAAATACATGAGGTGTTCTTGTTGATTGTAGTTTAGATATACATTTTTAATATGATGTTAGGCACATGTTTTCATATGTGTCAATATGAATGATGTATTATATATTTTAGAACCCATAATTATTTTTATGTATATTTTTATGTGTATATTTTTGTTAGGGTAAATAAGGATTTGTATAAATGAATTCTCTATATAAGTTTTTATCATATACATCAGTTTTTTTCTTGTTCTGGTAAAATATGGTTCTAGATGCTGATTAACACTTTGTTTAATTCTTAATTGGGAGAATGTGTTGATTGGTTAATGTTTGACCAACTTTTATATATAAAGAGTTTTATGGTTGTTGACTTTATTAAGGTCTGATGACGTGGGAGCCAATGCCCACAAAAGCACTTACCTAATAAAGAGCCTGTCAACACTAACTTGAGAAGTCTTATTTTGATTTGAATGACTTAACCCTCGTTTGTTGGTTGGATCCTTGAATGCTGCTGGGCTATTCATTTTTTTCTTTGCTTTATTTTCTTGGATCCTATTACTCGTGCCATGACTTTGTTGGTGTTTTTAGATTGTATTTGTATTTCTGGGCATTAAAATAATCAATTACTCAAGTATTTTATTTTAGGCTAGAATCTTGCATGCATTTGACACATGTATAGCAAAATCCAATATGTCTCTCTGCTTCTTTTCAGGGGTCACAATGGAGGGTTGTATGTTTAAGTGACTTCCTTAGTCACATGGTAGGTAAATAGATTATCAGAGTTTCAAACCCTGAGCTACAGGATACATTTTATTAGTGACTTATAGATTTAATCCTCTGTGCTGAATTGCAAGACTGACTTGTTACAGAACCACTCTAATGTTCTGTGTTTCTGGGATATCATAAAGACACAGAGGTCATCTCCCAGGCAACATGTTTTGACATTTTAGCATGATAATAAAAATCATGGAATGAAATTCACAGCGTATTAAAAGTCTGTACCAGGACAGAGCTTAACAGTATTTAATTCTCAAATTCTATGTCGTACATGCTCTCTTCAAGAATCCAGGAAGTCTTTCTGTCACTGTGCATCATGTTTCATTTTCAAAACTAAGTAAGGAGCGAATAATATTTCAGTGACACTGCTGTGAAGAACCCATTAACAGTTCACATCCCCTCGGAACCCAAGGGAAAATAGATAGGAAAGTTGATTTACTGTGTGGTTTTAAGAGAGAGCCACATATTGTACACCCTCCATTCTATAGTAAAGAACTGCAGTGAGTTAAAGTATTTATCAACTCTGCAGGATAACTGATACAGCCTAGTACCCCAGCCTTCACTGGATATCTTTCAGCAGATCTTTACACCCACCAGTTAACAGTGGGTGTTTTCTCTCAGTTAAAGTACACCTGTGTGTGTGTGTGTGTGTGTGTGTGTGTGTGTGTGTGTGTGTGTGTGTGTGTGTGTGTGTGTGTGTGTGTGTGTGTGCGCGTATTTATTGCCATATGTGAATACCAATATTGTAAACAATGCCATACGTATGAGTAAAAATCATAAACAGTAGAGCTATTGTAAACAAAAAGTGTTTCCATTAAGAATATAAAGTAAATAAGTCTTTCTTTCAGAATAGGGAGGAACTTTCATTGCATTAGCCAGACAAGTGTTGAATATCACTAAAATGTAAATGTTGCTTAAAGAGCAAAGAGAAAGAGAAAGAGAGAGAGACTTTGCTGCTAAACAGTTTTACCTAATGAAACAACTAATGCTGTATAAAAGGATGACTGAAATAAGTCCATGCAGAGTGCTGTTTGACATTTTTGAAGTGGGGATTGATTAGCAGAGCAGTGACTTTGGTAGAGAGACATCATAGTGAGTGAAAGCATGGAAGAAGACAACAGGAAGATGGTAATTGTTTCTGTTATAGGAATCCCGAACTGAAAGCTAATGAGAGGCTCAGAGAGAGAGAGAGAGAGACTGTATCCTAACTGTATATGACCATATTGATGGGTGCTTGTAAAGTTTTACTAGGCCACAAGACTTTTGATTTGGGAAGAATCTGCATCTTTTTCTTTTTATACAATAAACTACATTGCTTTTCAAAGCATGGTGTGTATGCTGCCTTTCATATTCCCCACTGGCTGAATGCAGCAGGCATCCTTTTGGCCCATTTTTCCATGTCAAAGTTCCAGAACTGTACCTCTCACTGTCTACAAGAAGGTTCATAGGTTCATAGGTAGGTACTAGGCAATTAGCCCTAGGGCCTATATAAGCCTAGCCAAAAAGGTACCCTGGCTTTCGCCACCCAAGAAAATTATTTTCCTGTGTCCCTGTCGAGCAGAGCCACATAAGTGATCCCTGGGGTGAATTTCCTATTTCCCATCCAATCATCAAAATTTTTCTTGGAGTGCTAATGAGGAGCTCTGTTTGAAATAGATAGGTAGTCTGTTCCAGAGTATGGGAAGTCTCTGGGACAGGAATCTATCCCTCCAGCATGTTCTGTTTATTGTGGTGACAAGCTTTAGGTCCCTAGAGCATGTAGCTTGGAGCTATTGGGATTTCTTTAAGTGGAGCATGTCCAACAGCTCTGGGTTTGACATAGCTTTGTATGTTAGGCAGAGATTGCCTCTGAGTAGCCGATATGAGATGGAGTAAAGCTGGAGTTTTTTGAGACGGTCTGCATAGGGCATCTGTTTGAGGCCAGTAATCCTCTTTGTGAGGTATTTCTGTGGCCTTTCCAGTTATTGTAGATGCCTTGTGAGGTACATGCCAAAAGGGGTGTTGTACTCTATAATGGGTCTAATGAGTGATGAGTAGAGGGGAACAATGACCTCTTTTTTTCTGGATGAGAAACCTTTTGTGATGAGGTGAGCCACGTAGAAGGAATTCCTGACCACTGTGGCAATGTGATTATCAAAGGAGAGACTACTGTCCACCTGTGTCCCAAGGTCTCTTATCATACTTTCGGCGTTAAGTAGACTAGCACTTATGTGGTAGTTCATGGGTACAGAGTTTTTACCAAAGGAGATGACAATACACTTTCTGGCATTGAGCTTCAGGCCATGGCTTTGACACCAGGCATCTGTCTTAGTCAGGCCCTTTTGTAGTATGTCCACACCATTAGGAGTTTTGATTATGGCTCCTTGTTTGCAGTCATCTGCAAATTTGTTAGCCAAAGACCTTCTAAGTTAGCCTGTACTTCAGAGAAGTAGATACCAAACAGGAGAGGACCCAGGACTGAACCCTGTGGTACTCCACTTGTCACTGGTCTGAAGTTGGATTTGGAGTCTGCTACTTTCACAGTGTGGGTTCTGTCCGTGAGCCAGTTGGCAACCCATTTTGTGACATAGGGATTTATACCTAGTTTAGTGAGCTTATCTATGGTGATATCTAGATAAGCTGTGTGAACCACCTTACCCTCATCTATGGCTTTGGTGACTGCTTCAAAGAAGTCAATCAGGTTTAGGAGACATGATCTGCCTTTTACAAACCCGAACTGGGTAGGGTCCAGAGTTTGGAGATTACCAATGTCTTTGTTTATGAGTTCCATGATGATACGTTCCATGGCCTTGCAGACCAGGCTTGTCAGGCTAATGGGGCGGTAGTTCCTGGGGTCAGTCGTGGCTCCCCCTTTGTGGAGTGGGATAACCATCACAGTGCGCCATTCAATGGGCATAAAACCTGAGGTGAGGCTATGATTGAACATGGTACTTAGGTAGGGTGGCAGTTCATTCTGTAGTTCATGTAGAACGCAGCCTGGGATATTGTCAGGTCCCATGGATGCTGTGTTCTTGGCTTTGGAGAGTGTGTTTTTTACCTGTGCAACCGTGATTACAGGAACTTTGCATTCTTTTGGTATAGAGATGGGCCCTCTAGGGGGTGAGAGGGGGGTAAAGTTAGCAGTGAACCTATCTTCCAGGATGTTGGCAATATCAGTTGGTTCTGTATATTTAGTGCCATTGTGTTGTAACTCAGAGCAGATCTGAGTGTTGCCATTGAGATTCTTGACATAGTTATAGAATGCTTTGTGGTTGTCTTTAGAGTCAGTGGCAATTTTGTTTTCATAACTAGCTTTGGAGGATTTTATGAGGGATCTCAGTTTCTTACCGAGGTTGACCAGAGAGTCCCTCAAGTCATGGGATTTTACTCTTTTTTGCAATAGTTTCTTTCTTCTGTTGTAGAGTTTGTTTATGGCAGAGGACTGCCAGATTGGCTTCCTTTTTTTGGAGGATAGCATCTTGGTTCTATTAGGGATAGCATGATCCATGCACTCGTGTAAGTGCTTATAAAGTGCATTTGTGTAGGATTCAGCAGTCGTACCTCTATTGTCCATCTGCATGGGTGTCATGAAGTTTGCCACTTCTGTCTTAAGAAGTGTGAAGTTGGCTTTGGAGAAGTTTTTTACGGTGGTTTCCCTAATTTGGGGTGGGGGTGGGATGTGGATGTCTAGGGTGATTAGCTTGTGGTCGGATCTGACCAATGAGGAATTGACCTCTGGTGTGGAACATCAGTTGCACATGCTGGTAATGACCATGTCTAGGATATTGCTGCCCCTGGTGAGGGTGTGAATAAGTTGATCCAATGCGTTGGAATTTATGAATTCCAGAAAACATTGAGCAAAGGGGTTGATACATGAGTAGTTTTCCCAGTTAATGGTGAGGTAGTTGAAATCACCCATTATTAGGGTGTTGGGTTGTACCCTAATACTTTCCAGTGTATCAAGAAATGAGGAATGGGAATGCTGGGGCATGGTGGGGGGTCTGTAGCAAGCTACAATTTGGATTGCAATCTTGCCCAGAGTTAGTTGCACTTGGATAATCTCAGATGCATTATGCTGTGCAACTAGCCTGGAGGTGTGGATATCCTTAATGAATATGGACACGCCTCCACCTTTAGTGCTTCGTTCTGGGTTAGGTGGCCAAAAGTTATGTTATGAATTATAGCCTGGTAATTCAGGGATGCTCTCTGGAGCTTTGAACCAGGTCTGTGTCACTGCACAGATGTCAATGTTCTCCATTTTAAGAAGTGCCTCGAGTGAGTGCATTTTGAGGTTTAGACTTCTAGCATTGGGTAGCATTACCATCAGATTTTCCTTGCTTGCACCTGTTACGGTGGTGAATTTGTCATTTGAACCTTGCCTAAAAAAGGCACTATAGGGGTGGCAAGAGCCTTAGCTAGTATCTGGAATCCCAAGGGCGAAAGGTGCAGGCCATCTCTGGCAAAGCATCATGGTCTGTCGATCATGTTGTCCCAGGTAGACAAATACTGGATCCCCTTAGAATGACACCAGAAGCTTAGCCAATTGTTGAAGTCAATCATTTTGTCCTTGTACTGTGGTATCATTCTGGGTGATGGCAGGATGCTACTCAGGGCTAGGGTCATACCTGCCTGGGCTACAAGATCGGAGAGCTCCTCCATGTCTCTTTGCATGTAGTCCAGGGAGGTACATCTCAGGTCATTCACACCAACATGGACAATGACAGTATCATATTTGTACTTGTTGTGGAGTGACCTGAGTGTGTGCATTATATGGTGGATCCTGGCACCTGACAGGCAGCTAACAGCAACTTTATCCTTGTTTAGCCTGGTGAGTGGAGCATCAGTGTGCCTGACTATAGAGTCACCTATGACTAGAGTGTTGGGTACGTTATGCCTTATGGGCTGTGGTTGAGTGGCACACTGAGATTGTGGGCTATGTGTCATTTGGGTTGTGTTGGGGGGTGGAGTTTGCTTGCGTTTCTACTTTGGAGGTCCCTGATGCTTGGGCAGGTTTTTATTGAGAGTATCCACGAATGTAGGTGCGTGTTTTGTGTTTCTATGTCTATGTTTTGGTGGTGTAGGTTTTGAGGGACTATGTGATGAGTGTGGTGTGGTGCAAGTGTTTACCTTCACCTGTTGACTGTCTAGTCCAGTCTTGGGTGAAGAGAGCTTTGCTTCCAATTTGGCTATATAAGTGCATCTCTCACAAGTTGTAGTGTTGGGTGGTAGGAGGAGAGGGTTGTCTGTGTACATGAGGCAATTGCTGCATTGTCCCAAGATGCCCAGATTCATCAGGTAGACAGAAGAAATCACCGGGAGCTGACCCTTAGACATGCCTGGATAGGTGCTTATTTATTAAGTACTAAAAACTGCTTTCCTCTAGACAGGTGAAGAACATTGAATGCTGTAGTAATTTGCAGCTTATTTAGTGCTTACAATGAGTTCTGAACAAGTGCTGAGTTCAAAGAAACAGATTTGAGTGTTGAAATTAGAAAACTGGCTAGTTCTAAGAAACAAAATTAACCTAGAAGGCTTCCCTCCAACAGAGAAAGGTGTGGGGCTCAGAAGCCTACAAACAGTCTAGACCACTTACAGGACAGGCAGGAAACAAGCTTAATTTTTTTTCTTTCCCAGATGCTCTCTTTGCACACAGTAAAAGTGCCTGAAATCAGAATATGATCTCACTGTACTCAGTTGAGTGAGATGGGCCCAGAAGGAGAATCCAAACACAAATTTACAAGAGGGGCAGGCAGTTTCAAAGCCACCAAGATTAACATCAAACCAAAACAAAACCAGGTAGGGTGGGTGGGGAACTAACGAAAAAACAGAGTCAAAACTTCCAGTTCAGTTAATATTCAATGCAACACAAATAAATCAATTAAAATGCTGTATTATTTGAAAAAAGTGCAGATAAAAAGGTACTTAAATTCTCTTATACTTCCAGTTGAATACAACTAGATCTTAGCCGGCCAAAGCTCAGGTTTTAAGCAGAAAATATTCCAAAATGTACCACTTAAATAGGCAGTAACAGGATATCAATGAATGAGACTACCCCTGACTGCAATTACTGTCTATGCAGGAATTCTAACAGACAACAAAATCTAGCAAACACTAACTGAAAAAGCAGAATCAAAACTTCCAGTTCAGTTAATATTCAATGCAACACAAACAAATCAATTAAAATATTGTATTATTTGAAAAATGTGCAGATAAAAGGTACTTAAATTCTCTTATACGTCCAGTTGAATACAGCTAGATCTTAGCCGGCCAAAGCTCAGGTTTTAAGCTCACCTGTTTTGAGGGTAATTTCCTCCCATGAAACCTCGGAACTGTTGGTATGATGTTTTTCCCTAAGATGAGAGACGTCCTGTGGTTTGTGCAGGGAGTTTTTTCTTTTTCCTATCCGTTGAGTGCAGCTGTGTTTCGTTCCAATTGTCAGGATGAAAATTTCAGAACAGTTACTCCAGACCATTGCTGCTGCAGTTGAAGAGAATGTGACTGTGGACAAATTGATAGCTGGCCTAAGAGCAAACAGCTCCACCACTAATAAACTACTCAGGAGGAAAGGCCAAGAGATGTATCGTGTCACCTTTGAGAGATATGGGCTCAAGCTTACTTGTCCAGGATCCTTTCAGCCTAGCTGACTAAAAAAGTACTGAAAGCTTTCATGGGCATGAAATGGACTGAGTATCATGACTATTAAGTGGTTAAAAAGGCATTACTTGCTAAAGTTGCTATTACTTTACCTATTCAGCCTCACAAGTTTCTTAAGTGGACATTTTCTCATAACAAGACAGTGACCATAATTATGTGACTAAAAGCACATAATTCATTTATGGATAGAGTCTGAGAATAAACATGTTAAAAATAAAATGGTAAAAATGCTATCCATTGACAAATTTAACAGGTTGCTACCTACTGTTCTAAGAATGAGCTTGTGTCAAACTTGCCCTAAGGACACTGAATGTTGTCTTGTACTAGTAGAAAGATTGTAATACCATGCAACTGTATATAGAGCTAAGCATTGCAAAATGAGGCAAATCTTTGTCACATGTTTGTAAAAACAAAAAGTATCAGTTGTAGAAATACTGTCTTGGAGATTCATAGGCCTACAATGTGATATTAAGGGCTATGGTGTAAAGGGCCTGTTAACGTGATATGGTATGCTGCAATTCGTAGACATGTTAACCACAATGAGAAGAGACCTCTCTGTCAGCTTATTTGCATGTCTGTGAATAACAGTTAACCACAGTGAAGTGCAGATCAGCTCTTCCTATGGTAGTTAACAGCAGCAGCTGCATCATCTACACACAGGCATCCACCCCCATCACCTCCCCCACACAAACACAAGTACACAAATACAAATGCATACACTGTAGTCCCCATCTGTCCTTGAGTTGTCTGAGCATCCCAGATGTCTCCTTTTTTACCAAGACCATCAAAGAAGGTTGCAATATCACATTAACACCAGACATTACAGTTTCACTTCATATCCATCTTATGTTCCCTGTGTCCAGTGTTTCCCTCCACCCTCTTATCCCTGTTTTGTGCAATTAAGGCACAAGACTTTGGATTAACCCCTGGTGTTTAGTGCTTCCCCCTAATTCCCATATCGTATAAGTGCTGTTAAGGCATATGTGTTATAAACAGTAAATCCTGGTGGCTATTAGTTCCTGCTCCCATTCAGTATTGTAGACTCTGCTCACTGGTCTAGTGGGTGTGTGGAGGTATGACAACCACCCCAACCCACACTTACATAAATGTACACAAAACACACACACATATACACATCCCCCTACCTAATTGCACTGAAATGCATCCATTCATCCATACATGTGCACACATACACACACACTACACACACACACACACACACACACACACACACACACACACACACACACACACACACATAACCAATCTCATCCCCTGTCTAACTTTCACACTCACATACACTCACACATGCAGTCCCTTGCATACACTCATTCACACACCCCCAACCCAATCTTACCACTAATCTCCCCAGTTCAATGGCTAAGCAAGGCAGTGTTCACTACTGCAATGTGGAAGAGTGGCTTTGATAATCTACATGGCCAAGCAATTCTATGAATCGCTCAGAGTGTAAATGCCTTCCTGGAGGCAGTTTTTTGGAGGGAGTACATGGTTAATTAGCATATGCCTCACTCCAGACTGCCTCATTAGCATGTAGCATGGCTGCAGAAACAGCCCAGTGCAAAAGCACCATGTTAGGACTGTCTCTCTGAATTCAAAATAATCCACGGTAACCTTTATGAATTTTACCCTCAGTTTTTACATGAAGAAAAACAGGTCATGCATGTAGGCTTTGTATTTGTATTAGTAACGCTCTTACACCTCTGAAAATTATAGTCTCAGAAAAGCATGCTCCTAATGACATTATGCCTGTGGAATGCAATACATTATCTGCTTGAATAGCTGAATCTACATTATTTCACTATGCTATTGTGAAGTTTATTAAGTGCAATATCTTAATTGATGGCAAAGAGCTGCAAGGGCTGCTTGATTCATGTAGTATGACCATAGTGATAAAGGGCAGTAAGTATGTCTGTATGTGTATGTGCATATAAAGGGACAGTAAGTATGTCTGTATGTGTATGTGCATGTAAAGGGGCAGTAAGTATGTCTGTATGTGTATGTGCATGCAAAGGGGCAGTAAGTATGTATGTATTTGTATGTCCATGTAAAATGAAAACTCTTACTAACAACACAGTTGAAGTAGTACACATTCAAAAAGATAAGAGACAGTGTCTCATCACTCACTAATAAATAAAAACTGTGCTTGGGGAACATACTTCAACTTGTAGCTGAAGTACTCAGTTTAATATATGACATGATAATATGGAAAGATTTCCCCACTTTAAAATTTGTGGTTCCAATGAGAAGAAGATAAGTCCTTTTAATAACCATTCTAGTCAATGTAGGGAGAGAAATAGTAAGTGAATACACCTCCAGATATACATCTACCTAAATTAGGGGAAAAGTTGGAGACACTCTCCGCTTTCTGTCCTTTGAACATCACGTTGTGACAGAGGTCAGGAAGTCCTATTTAGGACAGCTGATTACAAAACATATAGTATTATCCAGATTTAAAGAAGTCATTGAACCTTTTATTCTGCATTGATTATACCAGTCAACAAATACAATGCACCCTTTGGGATGTAGCTCAATAGACATATAAAACAACTGTAAAGACCCCAGAGGCTTCCAACTAAAAAGATCATTAACTTAAAAGCCATAAGCTACCAGAAAAGAGTATCTGTGGCTTGCTTCAGTGTCAGTTTGGACCCAGTAGTCCAGGATATCTTGTATATGTATAAGTCAATCAAGCCCACTAATCCTAGGGCCAGAGATCTAAACATAAAACAGCAATTAAATAAAACATGTTGGAGAGGTAGACCCACAAAATGCAAGTCCTTTTCTCAAGCACATCAAAGGTTTATTATTTGTGGTTGGTTAACACCGATGTTGAAATGGTAGATTTGGAATGCAGCACCTTCCATACCTCTGGAATAGAGTTTCTTTGAAAATTAAACAATGTTTTGCTTGAAAAAGGATGTAATATTTAAGGGTGGTTCCTGGTAAAGTGAAAAAGGCTACTAGGTTCATTTGCTTTATATTTCCAATGATCTTGTGATCCAGTGATCCGGTATTAAACACATTCATTACCATCCATAAATCTAACCATGATCATGCCATGTTCTTAGAAAGCCTTAAAGATACAAAATGTTTTCTAAGACTACAGCAAGAGGAAACATATACCATTTAAAGATATTTAGCAGCAGATGCCTATGACAGAGCACGCTGCAAGAGTAGAACGAATAGAAGGGATAGACTTATACACTAAGGAAATGCAGCCTGAAATTATAGTAGATATACTAGCAGAGATTAAGGGAAAGAAATCACTCATTGAAGAGTATACTGTAAGGAGTAAAGTCTGTAAGCAAGAGCAGAGTTCTAAACTTTCCTTTAAACTAAAACAGAAGGCCCAGAAGTGCAGAATTCTAAGCAACAGATGGATGTTAAGGAGGAAAACATAGTGGTAAGAAAGAAAGAAAGATTTCACTTGTTCATCGGTTCATAGGTAAGTACTAGGCTAGCTGCCCTTATGGTCCATTTAAGCCTAGCCAGTTTCTCTTTTTGTTCTCAAAATAACTTATTCCATTTGATTATCGACTGTCCTTACCCATCCCATGGTTGATAATTATATATTACCCTTAATGAGAATAACTGTGATCATACCATAGATAATTTGAGGTGACCTATGCATGGAATAAAGCATTTAGGAGTTGCTTCTGTCCATTAGTAGTACTGGGAGCAGTCCTGGGGTATTTCCCTTCCATAGATCTTAATTGTGCTTGAAAATGGACAGAGATGAACTTTGTTTTATGTGTATGAGGAGTCTGTTCCACCAAGTATAGTGACAGGGCTTTGAGTCTTCCGTGTAAGACATGTTTAGGTCTTGTATCTTTTGAGTAAGGTATCTCTGTGGACATTCTAGTTGTTACATGTATCTGGACAGATACATGCCAATGCAGGCATTATATTCGATGACTGGCTGAAAGCTGAGTAAATGGGGACAATGGCATCCCAAGATTTAGACACAATCATTTGTTTATAAGTTGTGTGATGAAGAAGGATGTTCTTGCAACAATAGACACATGTTGGTCAAAAGCTGGGTCACTGTCCACATAAGTTACCAAATCTCAAACAACTGGGTCTTTTCTTAGGGGAATATTGTTAATGTGGTAGTTCCTTAGGATAGATGGCTTCCTTAACAATACAGTAATGCATTTTCTGTTATTTGATTTCAAACCATGATTTTGACGCCTGTTATTTACTTGGGACAAACCTTCCTGCTGGGTGGCTGTGTCATCTGGGGATTCAGTGACTGCTCCTAGTTTACAGTCGCCTGCAAACTTAGTCAGACAGACCCCTTTGGTATTGTCTTTTACTTCAGAAAAGTAGACACCAAACAGGGCAGGTCCCAGCACAGAACCCTGGGGGACTCCACTGGTGACTGGTCTCTTTGCAGTTGTAACTTCCCCTATTTTGATTATCTGTGTCCTACCTGTGAGCCAGTTGACAATCCAGTGGGTGACAATAGGGTTTATTCCCAGTTTATTTAGCTTTTCTACTATGCCTAAGTGGGGAATTGTGTTAAAAGCTTTGGCCAAGTGGAGGTATGTGGTGTATACTATTTTGCCTTAATCCATTGCTTTGGTGACTTTTCAAAAAATCCACCAGGTTGAGTAAGCATGACCTGACTTTGATGAATCAAAACTGAGATGGGTCTGAGTTTCAAGGTTCCCTATGCCCTGATTGATTCATTTCCATGATAAGTCTTTCCATGGGTTTGCATATGGGGCTGATCAGACTTATGGGTCAATAACTGCCTGGGAGTGTGGAAGGTCCTCCCTTATGCAGAGGAATGACTGTAGCCATTTTCCATTTGCTTGGTACCAAACCTGTATGCAGTCTGAGGTAGAACAGTGTTGTTAGGGGTGTGGCTAATTTGCCCTTCATACTATTTAAGATGCAGCCAGGGATAATGTCACGACCCACTGATGCAGTACTTTTAGCCATTGATAGCACATTTAGGACTTGGCCTTGTGTGATGGCTGGAAATGAGACAATTTCAGGTATATCTTGGACATCAGATGGAGAGGTGGGAGGGGTAAAGTTATAGTTAAATTTATCATCCAGTAGGTTCACTGTATTTTTAGCTTCACTGTAGGTAACATAATTCACAATCACCTCAGAGCATTGCCACATTGTGTTTTTGAGATTACGAACATAACTAAAAAATGCCTTGCGATTATTTTTGGCTTGAGTAGCTATTTTAGCTTCAGACTTTGCGTTGGTGGATTTTATTCAGCTCCTGTGTTGTTTATTTTAATGACAAGGGATCTAACATTCTGGGAATTGCACTTCTTACTTTTGGTCAAAATTATTTTTCTTTTAGTATAAAGCTTGTTGATATTATGGTTCCAGCATGTGGGTTTTTTTCTGGGGTTTGCCTGGCACTTGTCGTTACACAGTACAGCTGCATCTCTGCATCTGTTTACATGTTGCTATAGTGTGGTGGTAAACATTTCTGCATATGCAGTGGAGTTAACTGGGTTTGGTGGGGATTTGGAGCTTGCCAATGTATCACTTAGGAGTAGGTAGTTTGTTTTAAAGAAATTTATAAAAGTACCTTAGGTAGAATGGATCTCTACGTTCAGTTTTATTTCTAAGGAGGCTGCTTTATGTTCAAACAATAACTGAAATCCTAGAGAGGACAGATGTAGGCCATCCCTGGTGAAGCAGCATATCCTCCCAGGCTGACAAATATTGGACCTCCTTTAAATGACCAAAATCTCAACCAATTGTTGAAGTCAATTATTTTTTGCTCATATCATAGCGTCATCCTTGGAGAAGGTAGAATGCTGCTCAATGCTAGGCTCATACCTGCCTCAGACACATAGTCTGAGATCTCCATCATGTCTCTTTTCACATAGTCCAGAAAGTTACACCTCCAATCACTGACACCAGCATGAACTATGACAGAGTCATACTGGTACTTATTGTTCAAGGACTTGAGTGCATGCATGATCTGACAGATCTTAGCACCAGACAAGCAATTAAACTTCAGTATTTCTTTGGTCAGCCAGGTTTGAGGCACATCTGTATGTCTTACAATGGAGTCACCTATAACAAGAATGTCTAGTTGGGTCGACGCCTGCCTTATGGACGCAACATCTGTGACTTTGGGACTCCTTGTGCTATGTGAGGAAGTAGGCTTAATATGCTGAGTGTGCTTTGCACCTGTGTTGTGTACTGGTGGTCTCTGAGTTTTGGGCAAGTTAATCTTTAGAACCTCAGCATACAATGGATTATGTGTATTGTAATGGCTTTGGAGAGGTGTAACGTGTGGTGTACTGCTGAAGATTTTGGTGCCTGAGTTTACTTTGCATGAGATTTTTGCCTCCAAAGAATATGTACATCTCTCACACACTATGCTTTGTTGTTTGAGTAATCATTGAGCATCAGAAAGTATGAGACAATTCTTACACCATCTCAAGATAACCATCTCAAACAGGCTGGCTAGAAAAGTTATCGGGAAGGGCTGGTCCATGGTACAGGCAGGGGGGAAAACAGAATCTTATCTATGAGCTGACTGGCCTGAAGCTGCCCCAATGCAATGACAGGTCCTGAAACAGCTTGACATACAGTCAGTTCACAAGAATGAAACAGGACTTAATAACAACACTAAGACCACTTAACCAGCAAAACTGCAGTGCAGCTGTGCACTCAGGACCGGCCTTTGGTCAACTGGTGCCCTAGGCAAAAGGTCTCCACAGCGGCCCCCAACACCACCCTGTGCCCCCATCCTGGTCTACCTACACCATCCAGATTACTGGAAAAGTGCCCCGGCTAGAGTGGCACCCTAGGCAGCCGCCTAGTTGGCCTATGCCTAAGGCCAGCTATGTGTGCACTAGAATCACTAAGAAAGGCTTAAAGACCTTAGCTAAAGCAGATACAGACTGTTAAAATGTGTTTAAAATCAGATCAAGTAATGAAAACCCTTATCTGTCTTTCTCTGAGTGGTAAAACTATTACTGTGATTTGGAAGAGGCAGTACCTGCACATAGTTTTAAATCTGTTTCTTTAAATGTATGACAGAAAGATAAAATACAGGAAGATTCTGGGCAGCAGGTATTTATAAGCAAAAAATAAACAGATAGATAGATAGATAGATAGATAGATAGATAGATAGATAGATAGATAGATAGATAGATAGATAAAAACCTAAAAATATAAAACACTCTGTCAGAAAACGAGGAGCACGTGGCACTATGGAAAATTATTATTTTGAGCAGGGACACATGAACTGAATTCCCCAGAAGTAGTAAGGCCTTACTATGTTTAATGTTATTGGCTGACAAAAAAAGTAATTACCAGAAAATGGGGATCGAAATCTATACCAACTGTAATTGAAGTGATGAATATTGTAAAGGAGATAAAATAACCAGAAGTAGAATCTTTAGAAAAGGCAAGGAGCAAATTATATAGAAATAAATGGACTATTTGGTAACAGTACATGGAGAACAGTGTTTAAGGGGAGAAGGAAGGTTTTAGAAAATGCAGGAACTCAGAAGTGTATGTAATGCTAGAATGAATGCTAACTGTAATGAGCTAAGCAGTTTATGTAATGCTGGAATGAACTCTAATTGTAACTAACTCAGCAGTTTATATAATGCTGGAGTGAACGCTAACTGTAATGAACTCATCAGTTTATCTAATGCTGGAGTGAAGGTTACTTGTAACAGAGAAAGAAAACATATATGTGATGCATAAGGAATGAAAATGATAAATGTTAATATGGTTTGATTTATTTTCTATTAATGCTTCCAGCCTGCATCGTAAGTGCAAATGAAAAAGAGTTTTATGCTTGCTTCAGCTTCATAAAAGAAAGGGAACAAGAAAAAAAGCAACACATAAGTTAGCCATAGTAAATGCCCCTAAAGAACAGTGCTATGATTTGCCCTTTTTAGGGGAAGATTTAGATAATGAGATCCCAGTGTCTGTTTTGATAGGAGAGCAGAGCTTTTACCAAAGGGGATGACAACACACTTTTTGGCATTGAGCTTCAGGCCATGGCTTTGACACCGGGCATCTGTCTCAGTGAGGCCCTTTTGTAGTATGTCCACATCGTTAGGAGTTTTGATTATGGCTCCTTGTTTGCAGTCATCTGCAAACTTTGTTAGCCAAAGACCTTCTAAGTTAGCCTGTACTTCAGAGAAGTAGATACCAAACAGGAGAGGACCCAGGACTGAACCCTGTGGTACTCCACTTGTCACTGATCTGAAGTTGGATTTGGAGTCTGCTACTTTCACAGTGTGGGTTCTGTCCATGAGCCAGTTGGCAACCCATCTTGTGACATAGGAATTTATACCTAGTTTAGTGAGCTTATCTATAATTCCAGAGATAGGGATGTTGTCGAAAGTCTTGGTGATATCTAGATAAGCTGTGTGAACCACCTTACCCTCATCTATGGCTTTGGTGACTGCTTCAAAGAAGTCAATCAGGTTTAGGAGACATGATCTGCCTTTTACAAACCTGAACTGGGTAGGGTCCAGAGTTTGGAGATTACCAATGTCTTTGTTTATGAGTTCCATGATGATACATTCCGAGGCCCTGCAGACCAGGCTCGTCAGGCTAATGGGGCAGTAGTTCCTGGGGTCAGTCGTGGCTCTCCCTTTGTGGATTGGGATAACCATCACAGTGTGCCATTCAGTGGGCATAAAGCCTGAGGTGAGGCTATGATTGAACATGGTACTTAGGTAGGGTGGCAGTTCATTCTGTAGTTCATGTAGAACACAGCCTGGGATATTGTCAGGTCCCATGGATGCTGTGTTCTTGACTTTGGAGAGTGTGTTTTTTACCTGTGCAACCATGATTACAGGAACTTTGCATTCTTCCGGTATAGAGATGTGCCCTCTAGGGGGTGAGAGGGGGGTAAAGTTAGCAGTGAACCTATCTTCCAGGATGTTGGCAATATCAGTTGGTTCTGTATATTTAGTGCCAGTGTGCTGTAACTCAGAGCAGATCTGAGTAATGCCATTGAGATTCCTGACATTGTTATAGAATGCTTTGTGGTTGTCTTTAGAGTCAGTGGCAATTTTGTTTTCGTAACTAGCTTTGGAGGATTTTATGAGGGATCTCAGCTTCTTACTGAGGTTAACCAGGGAGTCCTTCCAGTCATGGGATTCTACTCGTTTTTGCAATAGTTTCTTTCTTCTGTTGTAGAGTTTGTTTATGGCAGAGGACCACCAGATTGGCTTCCTTTTTTTGGAGGATAGCATCTTGGTTCTATTAGGGATAGCATGATCCATGCACTCGTGTAAGTGCTTATAAAGTGCATTTGTGTAGGATTCAGCAGTCGTACCTCTATTGTCCATCTGCATGGGTGTCATGAAGTTTGCCACTTCTGTCTTAAGAAGTGTGAAGTTGGCTTTGGAGAAGATTTTTATGGTGGTTTCCCTAATTTGGGGTGAGATGTGGATGTCTAGGGTGATTAGCTTGTGGTCAGATCTGACCAATGAGGAATTGATCTCTGGTGTGGAACACCGGTTGCCCATGCTGGTAATGACCATGTCTAGGATATTGCTGCCCCTTGTGGGAGTGTGAATAAGTTGATCCAATGCACTGGAATTTATGAATTCCAGAAAACGTTGAGCAAAGGGGTTGATACATGAGTAGTTTTCCCAGTTAATGGTGAGGTAGTTGAAATCACCCATTATTAGGGTGTTGGGTTGTACCCTAATACTTTCCAGTGTATCAAGAAATGAGGAATGGGAATGCTGGGGCATGGTGGGGGGTCTGTAGCAAGCTACAATTTGGATTGCGATCTTGCCCAGAGTTAGTTGCACTTGGATAATCTCGGATGCATTATACTGTGCAACTAGCCTGGAGGTGTGGATATCCTTAATGAATATGGACACACCTCCACCTTTAGAGCTTTCTTCTGGGTTAGGTGGCCAAAAGTTATGGTTTGAATTATAGCCTGGTAATTCAGGGGTGCTCTCTGGAGCTTTGAACCAGGTCTGTGTCACTGCACAGATGTCAATGCTCTCCATTTTAAGAAGTGCCTCAAGTGAGTGCATTTTGAGGTTTAGACTTCTAGCACTGGGTAGCATTACCATCAGATTTTCCTTGCTTGCACCTGTTACGGTGGTGAATTTGTCATTTGAACCTTGCCTAAAAAAGGCACTATAGGGGTAGCAAGAGCCTTAGCTTGTATCTGGAATCCCAAGGGCGAAAGGTGCAGGCCATCTCTGGCAAAGCATCATGGTCTGTCGATCATGTTGTCCCAGGCAGACAAATACTGGATCCCCTTAGAATGACACCAGAAGCTTAGCCAATTGTTGAAGTCAATCATTTTGTCCTTGTACTGTGGTATAATTCTGGGTGATGGCAGGATGCTACTCAGGGCTAGGGTCATACCTGCCTGGGCTACAAGATCGGAGAGCTCCTCCATGTCTCTTTTCATGTAGTCCAGGGAGGTATGTCTCAGGTCATTCACACCAACATGGACAATGACAGTGTCATATTTGTACTTGTTGTGGAGTGACCTGAGTGTGTGCATTATATGGTGGATCCTGGCACCTGACAGGCAGCTAACAGCAACTTTATCCTTGTTTAGCCTGGTGAGTGGAGCAACAGTGTGCCTGACTATAGAGTCACCTATGACTAGAGTGTTGGGTAAGTTATGCCTTATGGGCTGTGGTTGAGTGGCACACTGAGATTGTGGGCTATGTGTCATTTGGGTTGTGTTGGGGGGTGGAGTTTGCTTGTGTTTCTACTTTGGAGGTCCCTGATGCTTGGGCAGGTTTTTATTGAGAGTATCCATGAATGTAGGTGTGTGTTTTGTGTTTCTATGTCTATGTTTTGGTGGTGTAGGTTTTGAGGGACTATGTGATGAGTGTGGTGTGGTGCAAGTGTTTACCTTCACCTCTTGACTGTCTAGTCCAGTCATGGGTGAAGAGAGCTTTGCTTCCAATTTGGCTATATAAGTGCATCTCTCACAGGTTTTAGTGTTGGGTGGTAGGAGGAGAGGGTTGTCTGTGTACATGAGGCAATTGCTGCATTGTCCCAAGATGCCCAGATTCATCAGGTAGACAGGAGAAATCACCCAGAGCTGACCCTTAGACATGCCTGGATAGGTGCTTATTTATTAAGTACTAAAAACTGCTTTCCTCTAGACAAGTGACGAACGTTGAGTGCTGTAGTAATTTGCAGCTTATTTAGTGCTTACAACAAGTTCTGAACAAGTGCTGAGTTCAAAGAAACAGATTTGAGTGCTAAAATTAGAAAACTGGCTAGTTCTAAGAAACAAAATTAACCTAGAAGGCTTCCCTCCAACAGAGAAAGGTTTGGGGCTCAGAAGCCTACAAACAGTCTAGACCACTTACAGGAAAGGCAGGAAACAATTTTTCTTTCCCAGATGCTCTCTTTGCACACAGTAAAAGTGCCTGAAATCAGAATATGATCTCACTGCACTCAGTTGAGTGAGATGGGCCCAGAAGGAGAATCCAAACACAAATTTACAAGAGGGGCAGGCAATTTCAAAGCCATCAAGATTAACATCAAACCAAAACAAAACCAGGTAGGGTGGGTGGGGAACTAATGAAAAAACAGAGTCAAAACTTCCAGTTCAGTTAATATTCAATGCAACACAAATAAATCAATTAAAATGCTGTACTATTTGAAAAAAGTACAGATAAAAAGGTACTTAAATTCTCTTATACTTCCAGTTGAATACAACTACATCTTAGCCGGCCAAAGCTCAGGTTTTAAGCAGAAAATATTCCAAAATGTACCACTTAAATAGGCAGTAACAGGATATCAATGAATGAGACTACCCCTGACTGCAATTACTGTAGTATGCAGGAATTCTAACAGACAACAAAATCTAGCAAACACTAACTAAAAAAGCAGAATCAAAACTTCCAGTTCAGTTAATATTCAATGCAACACAAACAAATTAATTAAAATACTGTATTATTTGAAAAATGTGCAGATAAAAGGTACTTAAATTCTCTTATACGTCCAGTTGAATACAGCTAGATCTTAGCCGGCCAAAGCTCAGGTTTTAAGCTCACCTGTTTTGAGGGTAATTTCCTCCCATGAAACCTCGGAAATGTTGGTATGATGTTTTTCCCTAACATGAGAGACAGTCCTGTGGTTTGTGCAGGGAGTTTTTTCTTTTTCCTATCCGTTGAGTGCAGCTGTGTTTCATTCCAATTGTCAGGATGAAAATTTCAGAACAGTTACTCCAGACCATTGCTGATGCAGCTGAAGAGACGGTGACTGTGGACAAATTGATAGCTGGCCTAAGAGCAAACAGCTCCACCACTAATAAACTACTCAGGAGGAAAGGCCAAGAGATGTATCATGTCACCTTTGCGAGGTATGGGCACTAGGAGGGATGGGCTCAAGCTTACTAGTCCAGGATCCTTTCAGCCCAGCTGACTAAAAAAGTACTGAAAGCTTTCATGGGCATGAAATGGACTGAGTATCATGACTATTAAGTGGTTAAAAAGGCATTACTTGCTAAAGTTGCTGTTACCTTAGCTATTCAGCCTCACAAGTTTCTTAAGTGGACATTTTCTCATAACAAGACAGTGACCATAATTATGTGACTAAAAGCACATAATTCATTTATGGGTAGAGTCTGAGAATAAACATGTTAAAAATAAAATGGTAAAAATGCTATCCATTGACAAATTTAACAGGTTGCTACCTACTGTTCTAAAAATGAGCTTGTGTCAAACTTGCCCTAAGGACACTGAATGTTGTCTTGTACTAGTAGAAAGATTGTAATACCATGCAACTGTATATAGAGCTAAGCATTGCAAAATGAGACAAATCTTTGTCACATGTTTGTAAAAACAAAAAGTATCAGTTGTAGAAATACTGTCTTGGAGATTCATAGGCCTACAATGTGATATTAAGGGCTATGGTGTAAAGGGCCTGTTAACGTGATATGGTATGCTGCAGTTCGTAGACATGTTAACCACAATGAGAAGAGACCTCTCTGTCAGCTTATTTGCATGTCTGTAAATAACAGTTAACCACAGTGAAGTGCAGCTCAGCTCTTCCTATGGTAGTTAACAGCAGCAGCTGCATCGTCTACACACAGGCATCCACCCCCATCACCTCCCCCACACAAACACAAGTACACAAATACAAATGCATACACTGTAGTCCTCATCTGTCCTTGAGTTATCTGAGCATCCGAGATGTCTCCTTTTTTACCAAGACCATCAAAGAAGGTTGCAATATCACATTAACACCAGACATTACAGTTTCACTTCATATCCATCTTATGTTCCCTGTGTCCAGTGTTTCCCTCCACCCTCTTATCCCTGTTTTTCATGCAATTAAGGCACAAGACTTTGGATTAACCCCTGGTGTTTAGTGCTTCCCCCTAATTCCCATATCATATAAGTGCTGTTAAGGCATATGTGTTATAAACAGTAAATCCTGGTGGCTATTAGTTCCTGCTCCCATTCAGTATTGTAGACTCTGCTCACTGGTCTAGGGGGTGTGTGGAGGTATGACAACCACCCCAACCCACACTTACATAAATGTACACAAAACACACACACATATACACATCCCCCTACCTAATTGCACTGAAATGCATCCATTCATCCATACATGCGCACACATGCATACACACACACTACACACACACATGCTCACACACACACACACACACACACACACACACACACACACACACACACATAACCGATCTCATCCCCTGTCTAACTTTCACACTCACATACACTCACGCATGCAGTCTCTTGCATACACTCATTCACACACCCCCCAACCCAATCTTACCACTAATCTCCCCAGTTCAATGGCTAAGCATGGCAGTGTTCACTACTGCAATGTGAAAGAGTGGCTTTGATAATAGTTAGAAAAATGTATATTTAAATATATGAGAAATGCTAGTTTAAAAGCAAAGTAGTATATAATGTATTTTATTCTATTAATCATATAACAGTACAATTAATTCATGTGTAAATGTAAGTAGTTTTGAAACTGCAGTGTGGCTTGAAGCAAAGCTGATCTCTGACCCTGGCAGAATGCTAGCTTAGTAAGTTTTAATGTTTATGCTTTTCACAAGTGATTATCTGCTGGGTCAGGAAATTAAATGTGTGAAATAATGAAATCTTCTGCTCTTTCCTGTTGGAATGATTTGGCCTTGTATATGTGTTACTAAGATAGCACGCAGCTGTGTGAGAAAGTGTAACAGAGAACAAAGACATGTATTAAAAGACTGAAGCTGCTATTGTATTCGAATTGATATGAAACCTTGAACAAGTAACTTTACAGAAAGACATTATGACTGACCAGCTGGATAGCAAGGCCATATTGTATCTAGAGGAAAAGTTTTTTTAAAATATACAGCATCAGCAGATATAATGAATAAAGAACTGTAAGCTAAAGTGATGTAGATGCCCTGTGACATATCACGTCAGTAAGGTGGGCATAGCTTAAATGTTAAACCTATATAAAATTGTGTGCTTCCTGTTTCATGTCAGACAAAATTCTGTACTTGTACGTTTTTTGCCTCCTGGTGTACACTAGTAAACTTTTGAATTTGAACCTCCTGTGTATTGAATTCTTAATTTTATTTAACAGTTTGGTCCTTCACAGACGGAATTCCCTTGGTAAGCCGCAGATCAGAGCATATCGGTGGTTGAATACTGCACAGGAGAAGTTACCGAAATGGTTCTTCTTGAGTGAAAAGACCTCCGACTGAATTGTCGTGTGTAAAGAGGCTGGCCACTTTCTGATCTGTGGCCGAAAAGCAGAACTTGAACAGTTCTATACCGGAGGCTCAGGTAGGAAGAATTTGCCTTTTTTCTGTTTTAGATCAGGGACTAGGTTACAGTATATTGTTGTCAAGATTTGTTTTGCAGATCAGGGACAAAAGGAAGTACTGTATATTTGGTCATAGATCAGGGTAACAGAATAAGGTAGGCAGTTATTCTAGATAAACTGTGAACAGGAACTGAGAACTTGATATCACATGATAAAAAAAGGGTTACGTAACATTTTCTTTGACATGGGTAATCAGTGCACTAAAACCTCGTGAGATCCGCCCCTAACCGAAGACGCAAAATACATGCAATTTCAACGTTCTGATAATGTTAGGTATTATAGGAAATGGGTTAGTAAATATGAATTTGATAGTAAACTAGATAAAACTTCACTAGTTAAACTCCTTAAACAGCTTAAATCTGATGCGGGAGGTCAGGCAAAAAAGCAACGCCAACTAGGCATTCCTCAAGCACACAGGTGGATTTAGGAAGCAAATCGTAGAGAGCAGAAGCTTAAAAATTCAAAAACATTATTTTTAGACAAAGAGGATAATAACTTGGTAATAGCAACAGCTCCTCCTCCTCCTCCCTTGCCCCCTCCCTTACCCTTTTCAGGATATGAAGTGAGTGGGCAGGCTGGTCCACCTCTGCGTTATCCTGAAGTTTCAGCAAGACCACAACCATTTGTTAGAGATCCTATTGAGACTAGGTCCTGAACACGTAAAACACATAGGGACACAGAATCATACCAAATAGAGAGAAATCTACAGGATGAGAGTGAGGAAGAAATATGCCCACTTATAGAAGTTCCAAATCCTCAGGCAGGACAGGAAGGGCAGGATCCAACACTCTTAGTATATAGACCATGGACACCGGAGGACATCCGGAAGGCTACTGAGGGAATCCCCCATCCGAAAGTTAATTTTATGAAATTTTTAGAAGATTTACAAGGCATGAGGTTGAGTTACCACTTGAATGGGGAAGAAGTAGAAAAAGTAGTAAGACAAATTATAGGTCCGGATTGGCACATGATTTGTGGCACCTGGAATCCTCGTAATGCAGAGCTTAGACCACTCCCACATAGTGATGCAGAGTTAGACAACAGAGTGAAAGGTCTGACAGACCGAATCTCTAAAAAATGGAAACCCAGAGCAGACTGGACTTGCATTAATCAATGCATACAACAGGAAAATGAGACAATAGATGGATATTATGCTAGATTATTAGAATGTTTTAATAATCATAGCGGTATGTCGGTTCCTGAGAACCAAACAAATGATTCCCAGTATGAACAACAATTAAAAAATGCATTTTTGAAAGGTTGCATTGCACCTATTAGTAGCTTCATCACGAAGCACATGATAGACCATCGAACAGGGAGGCTACAAGCCTTACTCGAATATGCTAGACATGCTGAAAGACATTTTAATAGTAAAAAGAAAAAGAAGGCGCAAGTCTTCACTGCTGAAGACAGAGCTGAAGTATTTGTATTACAGTCAGGTAAAAAGGGGAAGAAGAATTCCCAAGGAAACAAACAGTCTGACAAACGATCAGAAGATTTTGAAGAAAGGAAAAAGAGAGGTGAATGCTTCAAGAGCGGGAAAAAGGGACATCTAGCAAGGGATTGTAGGCAAAACAAAAAGGTAATCACAGAAGATAAGGGAGATGAGGACTGACTATATGAAAGTGAGGATACATCAAGTGAAAGTCAGAAATCATCAAGGAAAGTTAATAAACAAAAAGCAAATGTAAATGTGATAGAGGGAATTGAGGAAGTGCAAGTAGATATGGAGGATGAAGAAAGTGAAATTTTGGACTTAGCATTATTGAGCTTAGAGCTCTACTTGGCAGATACGAAACCGGAAGTTACACTTCTGGTGGAGGGAAGGGAAGTCAAATTCCTGTGTGACTCAGGAGCATCACGGACTTTGATACACCCCTCCAAGTTACCAGAACATTCAGAATCACCTGATTATATACTAGTAAAAGCCGCAAATGGACAGCTATACAGGGAACCACTTTCCCATGATATAGCAATAACTGACCCTGTTTCCGGTATGATGCAGAGAAGTAAAATTGTTGTTTCTGCAAAGTGTTCAGTAAACCTATTGGGCAGGGACCTTATGCAGATATTTGGCATAGCAGTAGTTCCAACTGTACAAGGTATGGAGGCACAGAGACAAATGGATACCTTTGTAGTGCGACTGGAGGGTGAAACCTTTACAGGTACAGCCAGGACCTAGTCACAACTGGTCCAGGGGCAGTAACCGAGGAACTGATGAACGTAGCCATCAGTAAAGCCCCCTCCCTCGACATTGATCAACAGCATTTGTTACACTGTACTCTATACTACTGTACTACACCAGGACCTGATAGAGAGTATGAGCAAGAATTGTTTAGAAATCATGCAACTAGACTGGTTTTGCGTACTTTGTACTGGGATACTGAGGGGAACAGTGTAGTTAGCTGTTCATTACCTCAAGAATTCCTTGCATTGTATAGATCAAATCGGTTAGCACATGTCAGCTTGACAAAGAACAAAAGTGTCAAATAGGCAGACTTAGGAGAAAAAGTAACAAGATGGGAGAAACAAACTGATTTAGAACTATCAGAACAAGGGATACAAAAACAAAAACTGAATTGGTTGACACAGACACATCCAGCTGTACACTTGCAATCTAGCGAGGACAGCTGATTAGCATTTTTATTAGAAGAAGAAGAAAAGGCTTTATGTGAAATTCCAACAACTCTTTGGTCAACAAGCAAGTCAGATGTAGGACTTATTCAAACAGCAGGACCAGTTACAATAACCCCAAAGTCAGCTTTTAGACCACAGAAAAGACAATACCCTTTGAGAAAGGAGGCGGAAATAGGAATTAAGCCTATAATAGCAGCATTACTCAAAGAAGGAGTACTGGTGGAATCTCTTGATTCACCATGTGATACACCCCTATTTCCTGTTAAAAAAGCAAATGGGGAATGGCGGATGGTACAAGATTTACAAGCTGTAAATAATGCAGTAATACCTAGAGCACCTACGGTGCCAGACCCACATACCTTGTTAAACGATTTAGAACCACAACAGAAGTATTTCTCTGTGGTAGATATTAGCAATGCTTTCTTTTCAATACCTATACATCCGGATAGTCAATATTGGTTTGCATTTACATTTCAGGGTAAAAGGTATACGTATACTTGACTACCACAGGGATATTGTGAGAGCCCAACAATATTTGCACAAGAAATGGCTAGCAACCTGGCAGGGTTTACCCCACCGGGAGGTAGTCAAATTCTACTTTACGTAGATGACATCTTGCTAGCAGCCCCCACCCAGCAACAGTGCAGGGAGGATACTGTAGCATTATTGAAATTTTTAGCAACATAAGGACACAAAGTAAACAAAAGTAAGTTACAACTTTGGAGAAAACAAGTTAGATACCTAGGATATGTAATATCCAATGAAGGTAGAATACTAGATGAGGAAAGAAAAACAGCAATTTTGCAAGCACCCAAACCAACAACCAAGAAAGAAATGATGTCTTTCTTAGGTACAACTAATTTTTGTCAGAGCTGGATACCAAATTATGCTTTGGAATCTGCTCCACTGACTGACTTGATATATAAGACACCAATGGCAGCACAAGATATCTTACAATGGACAACTGAAGCAGAAACAGCTTTCTGCAGATTGAAGCAGTTGATAGCTTCTTCATTAGTTTTAGGACTTCCAAATTATCACAAACGGTTCTTTCAGACCATAGATTGTAAGCAAGGATATATGACGTCAGTATTGACGCAACAACATGGGGATAAGCAACGTCCCATAGCCTACTATTCATCACAGTTAGACCCAGTGGCACGATCTTTGCCTCACTGTGTACAAGCAGTAGTTGCAGCCGCAATGGCAGTACAGGCTTCGGCCTCAGTAGTGTTATTCCACCCCCTCACATTGAGAGTGCCTCATGCAGTTGCAATAATTTTACTGCAAGAGAAAGTGGCATACCTTTCTCCTGCTAGACATCTTTCGTGTATGACTATACTGCTGAGCCAACCTCATATGACAATTGAATGATGTACGACACTGAATCCATCAACATTACTTCCAACTCCTGTGGAGGGCACACCACACAGCTGCCTGCAGGAAATTGAACAGTTAGCTTTACCTAGACAAGATCTTACAGATATGCCCTTGGATAATGCCGAGGTGACATATTACGTGGACGGCTCATGCAGAAGGGGTCCTACAGGGAAGAATCTGGTGGGGTATGCAGTAGTTACAGACACTGAAATTTTAGAAGCTCAATCCTTACCACACAACTTATCTGCACAAGCAGCAGAATTGATAGCTTTGACGAGGGCATGCACTTTAGCAAAAAACAAGTGTGTGAACATATATACTGATAGTCAGTATGCTTTTTCTACAGTACACGTATTTGCACAACAATGGAAAATAGAGGAATGATGACATCTAGTGGAAAACCTATTAATCATGTGCAATTTATTTTGGAGTTATTAGAATCTATTCAGTTACCTACCAAAGTAGCTATTTGTAAATGTGTAGCTCATACAAAACAACAGGATAAGATTTCGAAAGGCAATGCACGAGCTGATGCAGCTGCAAAGCAAGCAGCCTCAGACTCAGAAACTGTACATTTAAATGAGGAATTACAACCCTCTGAGATTTTAGATTTAGACATGTTAAAAACAATGCAGATGCTTACTACAAAAGCAGAAAAACAAAAATGGGTAAAACGAGGTGCAATTCTTGAGAATGGACTGTACATTTCCAAAGAAAGAAAACCGATATTGCCGTCTAATTTATTTAGATATGCAGCTTTGTTGAGCAATGGGCAGTGCCATGTCTCAACAGGGGGAATGGTACAGTTAGTAAATCAGATATTCCAAACATATGGATACACAAAAAAATGTTGTGCAGCTTGTCATACTTGTATCAAGCACCATGCACAAGGAGCATTTAAAACCAAGCAAGGAAGTTTTCTTATACCACCATACCCGTTGCATACTATTTGTATGGAATTCATAGAATTGAATAAATGTGAAGGGAAAAAGTTTTGTTTAGTTATTGTAGATATGTTTTCTAAATGGGTAGAAGCTTTTCCAACTAAAAACCCGGATGCAGCAACAGTGGCAAAAGCCCTGATAAAAGAAGTAATCCCTAGATTTGGCATTCCGGAGAGGATTTATAGTGACAATGGCACACATTTTGTAAATCAGACAATCCATCAGCTTGGGAGATTTTTTGGTATCTCCTTAAAGAACCATTGTGCTTACCACCCACAGTCAGCAGGACTGGTGGAAAGGTACAATGGTACCCTAAAAAACAAACTTAGGGAGCTAGTAGAGGAGACCCAAAAGAATTGGATATACTGTCAGCCTTTAGCACTGCTGAGTATGAGAACGGTTCCAAATGTAAAGGGTTTGCCTCCCTGAAATGTTTTTTGGGAGAGCATATTATGTGCTTCAGTGGAAAGCTCTCATGCCTGCAGAGCAAGAGGCTGACAGTTCATTAGCTAGTTATATGAGGAAACTGTTAACAAATAAATCTGTTTTGCAGTTTAACTCTTTTTCAGATAAGGAACAGACCAGACTGGTGGAAGCAGTCTTGGCCCCAGGGTCGTGGATCTGGCTGAAAGTGACGAAAAGGAAGAATTGGGCAAGTCCAAAGTGGGAGGGACCGTACCAGGTTCTGTTGGCAACGCCTACTGCAGTTAGAGTGGCTGAGAGGACGTCCTGGGTTCATTTGACACATTGTAAACCGGTAAAGAACTTTCAACTTGATAAAAACTTTGTGACTGATACACAACCAGACCGAGATGGCCAAAAACAAAGTGAATAGAAGTTTAGATCAACCCCAGAGATGTTGCATAATCATTTTGTTGAGTGTACATTTATTGACTGTAATTGTGACAATTTTCCTCTTGCTGTGGTTTATCCTACACACAACCACACAAGTGAAAGTAGGAAGGTGTGATGAAACGTCTGTTGACTGGCATCCAAATTATAGCACATACATAACCATGAAACGTGTATATGCAGAGACTATGAACATTTCAAATTGCTGGGTTTGTACAGCTATACCGACAGCATATGGAGGACTGATAATGTCCGCTGTCCCTTTGGGAATAAATGAGACTTGGGAGAATTTACTTTTCGATACAGGAACTGTTAGATCACAGGACAAAATAGCTTTATTTTTACCTGTCACACAAAAAGGAATTGTATGTGTTTTCAAAAATGACACCCTCCAGGTGGGCTGGAGCAATTGTAATATAACCATATCTTACCGATGTTATATTAAGAATAGTAATGGCAATACTTTTTGCAATACTAATTATGACTCGTATTTGAACTCATTGAAAACAACTATGAGTGACATTCAAAAAAATCCAGTTTTGTTTAAAAATTGTCAGTTATAGATCAGAAAATGTTTCATGCAGGGCTGATGCGTATTAGTACTAAAGTAGAAAACTGTTATTTTATTTGTGGGAAAAAGGCATATAAATGGTTATCTGAGAATTGGTCCGGCAGTTTTTTTTTGGGTTACTTGGTTCCTGCAATAAGACATACTGCAGAATTACCTTTGGGTAAGATACGAAACGTAAGAGAAGCAGCCCGAAAACCCGAAGGTCCAGTTAAAAAACCTGTGAATCCAGTTGGAAAGATCAAAACTGGCTGGAGAGACCACAATTCAGTAAAAGACAAAAGTGAATTGACTCATATGGACTTGAGTGACAGTGTTATATCCTGGGCAGGAATATTCCCAGCCTATGGAGCAGTCAAATCGATCTGGGAGCTGAGGAAGTTGTCGAACCTTCTCGAAGTAATGAGTAATGCAACTTTTTCCACCCTAGAACTGGTGACTGATGAACTGAATGCAATGAGAACTGTTGTGCTACAAAATCGGATGGCTCTTGACTTCACCCTAGCGGCGAGAGGTGGTACGTGCACGCTTATCAAAGAAGAATGCTGTGCTTATATTCCTGACAATCGTCATGAGATAAATAACCACCTAGAGGTAATTCAGCAAGTATCAGCCATGACTGAACCAGGCCCAAACCCACTGACGGACTTTTTCCAGAATCTATTTGGGGGATGGGGTTCCATCCTAATGAATATTCTTTTTTTTTTTAATTTTTTTTTTTCAATTAATGAATATTCTGATTGCCATTTGTGTGGGTATACTCCTAATAGGAGCATGTGTTTGCTGTGGAATTCCCTGCATGAAAAGATTAATCAAAGATTTTATTGATGTGTCTGTTACTGAAACTTTTTACCAAGATATTGAGATTGAAAGATTGATCTCAGATGATGCTTTTTCTGAAGTATAGATTGAATGACTCACCTAGCTGAAAATCCTGAGTGGAAAAGGCTAGGAGATGAAATGACATTATGTATACTTCAAAATAGAATAAAAAGTATTAATAAGGGGGAAAATGTTAGAAAAATGTGTATTTAAATATATGAGAAATGCTAGTTTAAAAGCAAAGTAGTATATAATGCATTTTATTCTATTAATCATATAACAGTACAATTAATTCATGTGTAAATGTAAGTAGTTTTGAAACTGCAGTGTGGCTTGAAGCAAGGCTGATCTCTGACCCTGGCAGAATGCTAGCCTAGCAAGTTTTAATGTTTATGCTTTTCACAAGTGATTATCTGCTGGGTCAGGAAATTAAATGTGTGAAATAATGAAATCTTCTGCTCTTTCCTGTTGGAATGATTTGGCCTTGTATATGTGTTACTAAGATAGCACACAGCTGTGTGAGAAAGTGTAATAGAGAACAAAGACGTGTATTAAAAGACTGAAGCTGCTATTGTATTCAAATTGATATGAAACCTTGAACAAGGAACTTTACAGAAAGACATTATGACTGACCAGCTGGATAGCAAGGCCGTATTGTATCTAGAGGAAAAGTTTTTTTTAAATATACAGCATCAGCAGATTTAATGAATAAAGAACTGTAAGCTATGGTGATGTAGATGCCCTGTGACATATCACGTCAGTAAGGTGGGCATAGCTTAAATGTTAAACCTATATAAAATTGTGTGCTTCCTGTTTCATGTCAGACAAAATTCTGTACTTGTACATTTTTTGCCTCCTGATGTACACTAGTAAACTTTTGAATCTGAACCTCCTGTGTATTGAATTCTTAATTTTATTTAACAATAATCTACATGGCCAAGCAATTCTATGAATCGCTCAGAGTGTAAATGCCTTCCTGGAGGCAGATTTTTGGAAGGAGTACATGGTTAATTAGCATATGCCTCACTCCAGACTGCCTCATTAGCATGTAGCATGGCTGCATTAACAGCCCAGTGCAAAAGCACCATGATAGGACTGTCTCTCTGAATTCTAAATAATCCACGGTAACCTTTATGAATTTTACCCTCAGTTTTTACATGAAGAAAAACAGGTCATGCATGTAGGCTTTGTATTTGTATTAGTAACGCTCTTACACCTCTGAAAATTATAGTCTCAGAAAAGCATGCTCCTAATGACATTATTACACAAACTCCACTCCACACACCTTCAGATAGAAACAACTCTGATCCAAAACAGTACCAAAACAGCAAAATCTTCAGAAGTCAGGAATCGAAAAACAGGAACCAAAGTCAGATCCAAAAGCAAATTCTTTATTCTCCAGCACCTCGGTGTAACCACCTTTCAAGAGTATACATTCTCACTGAAAGAATGGATATATATATATATATATATATATATATATATATATATATATATATATATACTCATAGCAATTAATTAAACAATTAATTAAACAATTATGTTCAAAAAGTTTTAAAGCAGACACCTCCAGTTTATTACATTATTCAGTCCACAGGGTGTCATTGTATTGTATTTCAAAATAAAAATACTTTCCTTATATTGTAAGTTATATTTCAAAGCATTTTCATCATTACAAAGACATTTCACACTTTCTAAAACTGTTCCTGTTAAAATGAAGCATCACTATTATGATAAACACTAAAATGTGTGGCAATAAATTTATTTTCCCTTTTATGTCTTATGTCTCTAATGTGCTCACCTAACCTAATACGAAACTCTCTTTTAGTCTCACCTATATAATATAATCCACAGGGACAGTGTAAAGCATACACAGCTCCCTTGCTTCTACAGGTAAAACTATCTCTTACTGTGAACCTAATGTTGTTAATATAATTAAATGTTCTAACTATATTCCTACAAACACTGCATCTACTGCAACATCTTGTACCAAATTCACTTAGTGGTCTTGGTAAACAAAATGTTGGCATTACGAATTTACCATGTACCACCATATCTTTCAAATTTCTTCCCCTTTTATAGGAGAATAAATGTTTTTGTGGCAAAATGTGCATCAACACCTTGTCTTTCACTAAAAATTTCCAAAAATGTTCCACTACATCCTTTATGTCTCCACTTTTTACATTATATGTAGAGACAAAATAAATATCCCTACCAGTTTTATCACTGGTTGCCTGATGATATTTCTTATAATGGTGATGTTCACCCTTATTACATTTATTCCTTACCATATTATTCTCCTTTTTACCTTCATAAGGGCATTTTCTAAAATATTCACACTGTACCCTCTTTTCAAAAACATATTATATGTGATATCCCATTCCCTTTGTAGATTTTCTTGTGTGTTACATAATCTAGATACCCTTGCCAATTCCCCATAAGGGAGAGCTTCCAAAGTATGTACAGGATGGCAACTAGATGCATGAAGGTATTGATTACCATCTATAAACTTCCTATGTATATTTGATTTAATTTTACCATGTTCTGTACCCTCCAAAACAAGATCCAAGAATATTACTTTGTTTCCCTTCTGTATTCCATCAAATTCTAACCCAAATGGGTTAGCATGTAAGTCTGTCAAAAATTCATTAACTGAATCAAAACCACCATCACAATTAAAAATCAAGTCATCTATGTAACGAAAATAAAATAACACATTACATTTCATAAAATTTAACTCAAATAGAAATTTCCTTTCAAAAAAAATTCATAAACAAATTGGCATACATGGGGCAAAAGCTGCCCCCATTGCTGTACCTCGTTTCTGCCGATACAAAACATCATTAAAAATAAAATAATTATTCTTTAAACAGAAATCCAACAAATCTACTATGAAATCAACAGAAGGGTTGTCTTTTAAAGAAGATCTCATTGCATTGAGGCCATCATCATGTCTAATAGAGGTATATAGACTTTTAACATCCATAACCAACCAATACATTTTGTTGTTCCAAGAAATAGAGGATATTTTGTTTAAAAGTTCCATACTATCTTTGATGTAAACTGGAGATTTAACTACATATGGTAAAAATATTCTATGTAAAATCAAACCAGTGTTATGTAGGAAATAGTTGCAGGCTGAAATAATGGGTCGACCTGGGGAGTTATGTAAGTTCTTATGTATTTTTGGTAAACAAAAGAATACAGCTAGGTCCTTTCTATCATTGTCTAACCTATTTCTCACATCCTTCTCTGTAAAAAAACCCAGCCTGACTCCCCTGTCCAACATGTGTTTAAATTTTATAACAGCCTTTTGATAATGAATCATATTGCTTCTTTCAAATGTTGTTTCATCCTGCAAATGATTCATACACATCTCAAAATATTGCACAACACTCATTATAACAATTTTATTTCCCTTATCGGAAGGTTTGATAATAATATCCTTCCTGTCACATAATTCTTGGATCTTGTTTTGGAGGGTACAGAACATGGTAAAATTATATCAAATATACATAGGAAGTTTATAGATGGTAATCAATACCTTCATGCATCTAGTTGCCATCCTGTACATACTTTGGAAGCTCTCCCTTATGGGGAATTGGCAAGGGTATCTAGATTATGTAACACACAAGAAAATCTACAAAGGGAATGGGATATCACATATAATATGTTTTTGAAAAGAGGGTACAGTGTGAATATTTTAGAAAATGCCCTTATGAAGGTAAAAAAGGAGAATAATATGGTAAGGAATAAATGTAATAAGGGTGAACATCACCATTATAAGAAATATCATCAGGCAACCAGTGATAAAACTGGTAGGGATATTTATTTTGTCTCTACATATAATGTAAAAAGTGGAGACATAAAGGATGTAGTGGAACATTTTTGGAAATTTTTAGTGAAAGACAAGGTGTTGATGCACATTTTGCCACAAAAACCTTTATTCTCCTATAAAAGGGGAAGACATTTGAAAGATATGGTGGTACATGGTAAATTTGTAATGCCAAAATTTTGTTTACCAAGACCACTAAGTGAATTTGGTACAAGATGTTGCAGTAGATGCAGTGTTTGTAGGAATATAGTTAGAACATTTAATTATATTAACAACATTAGGTTCACAGTAAGAGATAGTTTTACCTGTAGAAGCAAGGGAGTTGTGTATGCTTTACACTGTCCCTGTGGATTATATTATATAGGTGAAACTAAAAGAGAGTTTCAGATTAGGTTAGGTGAGCACATTAGAGACATAAGACATAAAAGGGAAAATAAATTTATTGCCACACATTTTAGTGTTTATCATAATAGTGATGCTTCATTTTTAACAGGAACAGTTTTAGAAAGTGTGAAATGTCTTTGTAATGATGAAAATGCTTTGAAATATAACTTACAATATAAGGAAAGTATTTTTATTTTGAAATACTATACAGTGACACCCTGTGGACTGAATAATGAAATAAACTGGAGGTGTCTGCTTTAAAACTTTTTTGAACATAATTGTTTAATTAATTGTTTAATTAATTGCTATGAGTATATATATATATATCCATTCTTTCAGTGAGAATGTACACTCTTGAAAGGTGGTTACACCGAGGCGCTGGAGAATAAAGAATTTGCTTTTGGATCTGACTTTGGTTCCTGTTTTTCGATTCCTGACTTCTGAAGATTTTGCTGTTTTGGTACTGTTTTGGATCAGAGTTGTTTCTATCCTAATGACATTATGCCTGTGGAATGCAATAAATTATCTGCTTGAATAGCTGAATCTACATTATTTCACTATGCTATTGTGAAGTTTATTAAGTGCAATATCTTAATTGATGGCAAAGAGCTACAAGGGCTGATTGATTCATGTAGTATGACCATAATGATAAAGGGGCAGTAAGTATGTCTGCATGTGTATGTGCATGTAAAGGGGCAGTAAGTATGTCTGTATGTGTATGTGCATGTAAAGGGACAGTAAGTATGTCTGTATGTGTATGTGCATGTAAAGGGGCAGTAAGTATGTCTGTATGTGTATGTGCATGTAAAGGGGCAGTAAGCATGTCTGTATGTGTATGTGCATGCAAAGGGGCAGTAAGTATGTCTGTATGTGTATGTGCATATAAAGGGACAGTAAGTATGTCTGTATGTGTATGTGCATGTAAAGGGACAGTATGTCTGTATGTGTATGTGCATGTAAAGGGGCAGTAAGTATGTATGTATGTGTATGTGCATGTAAAGGGACAGTAAGTATGTCTGTATGTGTATGTGCATGTAAAGGGGCAGTAAGTATGTATGTATGTGTATGTGCATGTAAAGGGACAGTAAGTATGTCTGTATGTGTATGTGCATGTAAAGGGGCAGTAAGTATGTATGTATGCGTATGTCCATGTAAAATGAAAACTCTTACTAACAACACAGTTGAAGTAGTACACATTCAAAAAGATAAGAGACAGTGTCTCATCACTCACTAATAAATAAAAACTGTGCTTGGGGAACATACTTCAACTTGTAGCTGAAGTACTCAGTTTAATATATGACATGATAATATGGAAAGATTTCCCCACTTTAAAATTTGTGGTTCCAATGAGAAGAAGATAAGTCCTTTTAATAACCTTTCTAGTCAATGTAGGGAGAGAAATAGTAAGTGAATACACCTCCAGATATACATCTACCTAAATTAGGGAAAAAGTTGGAGACACTCTCCGCTTTCTGTCCTTTGAACATCACGTTGTGATAGAGGTCAGGAAGTCCTATTTAGGACAGCTGATCACAAAAGATATAGTATTATCCAGATTTAAAGAAGTCATTGAACCTTTTATTCTGCATTGATTATACCAGTCAACAAATACAGTGCACCCTTTGGGATGTAGCTCAATAGACATATAAAACAACTGTAAAGACCCCAGAGGCTTCCAACTAAAAAGATCATTAACTTAAAAGCCATAAGCTACCAGAAAAGAGTATCTGTGGCTTGCTTCAGTTTCAATTTGGACCCAGTAGTCCAGGATATCTTGTATATGTATAAGTCAATCAAGCCCACTAATCCTAGGGCCAGAGATCTAAACATAAAACAGCAATTAAATAAAACATGTTGGAGAGGTAGACCCACAAAATGCAAGTCCTTTTCTCAAGCACATCAAAGGTTTATTATTTGTGGTTGGTTAACACCGATGTTGAAATGGTAGATTTGGAATGCAGCACCTTCCATACCTCTGGAATAGAGTTTCTTTGAAAATTAAACAATGTTTTGCTTGAAAAAGGATGTAATATTTAAGGGTGGTTCCTGGTAAAGTGAAAAAGGCTACTAGGTTCATTTGCTTTATATTTCCAATGATCTTGTGATCCAGTGATCCGGTATTAAACACATTCATTACCATCCATAAATCTAACCATGATCACGCCATGTTCTTAGAAAGCCTTAAAGATACAAAATGTTTTCTAAGACTACAGCAAGAGGAAACATATACCATTTAAAGATATTTAGCAGCATATGCCTATGACAGAGCACGCTGCAAGAGTAGAACGAATAGAAGGGATAGACTTATACACTAAGGAAATGCAGCCTGAAATTATAGTAGATATACTAGCAGAGATTAAGGGAAAGAAATCACTCATTGAAGAGTATACTGTAAGGAGTAAAGTCTGTAAGCAAGAGCAGAGTTCTAAACTTTCCTTTAAACTAAAACAGAAGGCCCAGAAGTGCAGAATTCTAAGCAACAGATGGATGTTAAGGAGGAAAACATAGTGGTAAGAAAGAAAGAAAGATTTCACTTGTTCATCGGTTCATAGGTAAGTACTAGTCTAGCTGCCCTTATGGTCCATTTAAGCCTAGCCAGTTTCTCTTTTTGTTCTCAAAATAACTTATTCCATTTGATTATCGACTGTCCTTACCCATCCCATGGTTGATAATTATATATTACCCTTAATGAGAATAACTGTGATCATACCATAGATAATTTGAGGTGACCTATGCATGGAATAAAGCATTTAGGAGTTGCTTCTGTCCATTAGTAGTACTGGGAGCAGTCCTGGGGTATTTCCCTTCCATAGATCTTAATTGTGCTTGAAAATGGACAGAGATGAACTTTGTTTTATGTGTATGAGGAGTCTGTTCCACCAAGTATAGTGACAGGGCTTTGAGTCTTCCGTGTAAGACATGTTTAGGTCTTGTATCTTTTGAGTAAGGTATCTCTGTGGCCATTCTAGTTGTTACATGTATCTGGACAGATACATGCCAATGCAGGCATTATATTCGATGACTGGCTGAAAGCTGAGTAAATGGGGACAATGGCATCCCAAGATTTAGACACAATCATTTGTTTATAAGTTGTGTGATGAAGAAGGATGTTCTTGCAACAATAGACACATGTTGGTCAAAAGCTGGGTCACTGTCCACATAAGTTACCAAATCTCAAACAACTGGGTCTTTTCTTAGGGGAATATTGTTAATGTGGTAGTTCCTTAGGATAGATGGCTTCCTTAACAATACAGTAATGCATTTTCTGGTATTTGATTTCAAACCATGATTTTGACGCCTGTTATTTACTTGGGACAAACCTTCCTGCAGGGTGGCTGTGTCATCTGGGGATTCAGTGACTGCTCCTAGCTTACAGTCATCTGCAAACTTAGTCAGACAGACCCCTTTGGTATTGTCTTTTACTTCAGAAAAGTAGACACCAAACAGGGCAGGTCCCAGCACAGAACCCTGGGGGACTCCACTGGTGACTGGTCTCTTTGCAGTTGTAACTTCCCCTATTTTGATTATCTGTGTCCTACCTGTGAGCCAGTTGACAATCCAGTGGGTAACAATAGGGTTTATTCCCAGCTTATTTAGCTTTTCTACTATGCCTAAGTGGGGAATTGTGTTAAAAGCTTTGGCCAAGTGGAGGTATGTGGTGTATACTATTTTTGCCTTAATCCATTGCTTTGGTGACTTTTCAAAAAATCCACCAGGTTTAGTAAGCATGACCTGACTTTGATGAATCAAAACTGAGATGGGTCCGAGTTTCAAGGTTCCCTATGCCCTGATTGATTCATTTCCATGATAAGTCTTTTCATGGGTTTGCATATGGGGCTGATCAGACTTATGGGTCAATAACTGCCTGGGAGTGTGGAAGGCCCTCCCTTATGCAGAGAAATAACTGTAGCCATTTTCCATTTGCTTGGTACCAAACCTGTATGGAGTCTGAGGTAGAACAGTGTTGTTAGGGGTGTGGCTAATTTGCACTTCATGCTATTTAAGATGCAGCCAGGGATAATGTCACGACCCACTGATGCAGTACTTTTAGCCTTTGATAGCACATTTAGGACTTGGCCTTGTGTGATGGCTGGAAATGAGACAATTTCAGGTATATCTTGGACATCAGATGGAGAGGTGGGAGGGGTAAAGTTATAGTTAAATTTATCATCCAGTAGGTTCACTGTATTTTTAGCTTCACTGTAGGTAACATAATTCACAATCACCTCAGAGCATTGCCACATTGTGTTTTTGAGATTACGAACATAACTAAAAAATGCCTTGTGATTATTTTTGGCTTGAGTAGCTATTTTAGCTTCAGACTTTGCGTTGGTGGATTTTATTCAGCTCCTGAGTTGTTTATTTTAATGACAAGGGATCTAACATTCTGGGAACTGCACTTCTTACTTTTGGTCAAAATTCTTTTTCTTTTAGTATAAAGCTTGTTGATATTATGGTTCCAGCATGTGGGGTTTTTTCTGGAGTTTGTCTGGCACTTGTCCTTACACGGTACAGCTGCATCTCTGCATCTGTTTACATGTTGCTATAGTGTGGTGGTAAACATTTCTGCATATGCAGTGGAGTTAACTGGGTTTGGTGGGGATTTGGAGCTTGCCAATGTATCACTTAGGAGTAGGTAGTTTGTTTTAAAGAAATTTATAAACGTACCTTAGGTAGAATGGATCTCTATGTTCAGTTTTATTTCTAAGGAGGCTGCTTTATTGTCAAACAATAACTGAAATCCTAGAGAGGACAGATGTAGACCATCCCTGGTGAAGCAGCAAATCCTCCCAGGCTGACAAATATTGGACCTCCTTTAAATGACCAAAATCTCAACCAATTATTGAAGTCAATTATGTTTTGCTCATATCATAGCGTCATCCTTGGAGAAGGTAGAATGCTGCTCAATGCTAGGCTCATACACTGCCTCAGACACATAGTCTGAGATTTTCATCATGTCTCTTTTCACATAGTCCAGAGAGTTACACCTCCAATCATTGACACCAGCATGAACTATGACAGAGTCATACTGGTACTTATTGTTCAAGGACTTGAGTCAATGCATGATCTGACAGATCTTAGCACCAGACAAGCAATTAAACTTCAGTATTTCTTTGGTCAGCCAGGTTTGAGGCACATCTGTATGTCTTACAATGGAGTCACCTATAACAAGAATGTCTAGTTGGGTCAACGCCTGCCTTATGGGTGCAACATCTGTGACTTTGGGACTCCTTGTGCTATGTGAGGAAGTAGGCTTAATATGCTGAGTGTGTTTTGCGCCTGTGTTGTGTACTGGTGGTCTCTGAGTTTTGGGCAAGTTAATCTTTAGAACCTCAGCATACAATGGATTCTGTGTATTGTAATGGTCTTGGAGAGGTGTAACGTGTGGTGTACTGCTGAAGATTTTGGTGCCTGAGTTTACTTTGCGTGAGATTTTTTCCTCCAAAGAATATGTACATCTCTCACACACTATGCTTTGTTGTTTGAGTAATCATTGAGCATCAGAAAGTATGAGACAATTCTTACACCATCTCAAGATAACCATCTCAAACAGGCTGGCTAGAAAAGTTATCGGGAAAGGCTGGTCCATGGTACAGGCAGGGGGGAAAACAGAATCTTATCTATGAGCTGACTGGCCTGGAGCTGCCCCAATGCAATGACAGGTCCTGAACCAGCTTGACATACAGTCAGTTCACAAGAATGAAACAGGACTTAATAACAACACTAAGACCACTTAACCAGCAAAACTGCAGTGCAGCTGTGCACTAGAATCACTAAGAAAGGCTTAAAGACCTTAGCTAAAGCAGATACAGACTGTTAAAATGTGTTTCAAATCAGATGAAGTAATGAAAACCCTTATCTGTCTTTCTCTGCGTGGTAAAACTATTACTGTGATTTGGAAGAGGCAGTACCTGTGCATAGTTTTAAATCTGTTTCTTTAAATGTATGACAGAAAGATAAAATACAGGAAGATTCTGGGCAGCAGGTATTTATAAGCAAAAAATAAACAAATTAGATAGATAGATAGATAGATAGATAGATAGATAGATAGATAGATAGATAGAACCTAAAAATATAGAACACTCTGTCAGAAAAGGAGGAGCACGTGGCACTATGGAAAATTATTATTTTGAGCAGGGACACATGAACTGAATTCCCCAGAAGTAGTAAGGCCTTACTATATTTAATGTTATTGGCTGACAAGAAAAGTAATTACCAGAAAATGGGGATCGAAATCTATACCAACTGTAATTGAAGTGATGAATATTGTAAAGGAGATAAAATAACCAGAAGTAGAATCTTTAGAAAAGGCAAGGAGCAAATTATATAGAAATAAATGGACTATTTGGTAACAGTACATGGAGAACAGTGTTTAAGGGGAGAAGGAAGGTTTTAGAAAATGCAGGAACTCAGAAGCTTATGTAATGCTAGAATGAATGCTAACTGTAATGAGCTAAGCAGTTTATGTAATGCTGGAGTGAACTCTAATTGTAACTAACTCAGCAGTTTATCTAATGCTGGAGTGAACGCTAACTGTAATGAACTCATCAGTTTATCTAATGCTGGAGTGAAGTTTACTTGTAACAGAGAAAGAAAACATGTATGTGATGCATAAGGAATGAAAATGATAAATGTTAATATGGTTTGATTTATTTTCTATTAATGCTTCCAGCCTGCATCTTAAGTGCAAATGAAAAAGAGTTTTATGCTTGCTTCAGGTTCGTAAAAGAAAGGGAACAAGAAAAAAAGCAACAAATAAGTTAGCCATAGTAAATGCCCCTAAAGAACAGTGATATGATTTGCCCCTTTTAGGGGAAGATTTAAATAATGAGATCCTAGTGTCTGTTTTGATAGGAGAGCAGACAAACCCTTCTACCGCATGAGAGGCTGACCGTGAGTAAACTTGAGAACTGGGTAACCAAGTGGACCTCTTAATTTATAAACAAAGATAGATATAAAATGGCACTTTGAGCAGAGCAAGTAAAACTAGAATTATAGTTGAAGTGGAATAAGCTGAACCTTATGTTCCTACTTCTTATCCAGGCTGAATTACAGCACAACTCATGTCACAAGTAACTAAGAACAGAAAGGAAGCAATATGTAAACTGTTGCTACCCAAGCTTTCCAGGTATCTAGTGATGAAATCAGCATGTAGCTGTGTACTAGCAGAACACTTATGAATGGATAAGCCCAAAGCAAGGATCCTAGCGAGATTTCACTAGCTAGAAATAGTGAACAAAATTAAGAACCTCTGTGCTGGACAAGTACCTAGCCTAACCTAGCAAACTCCCCTGTCCACCTTACTCATGTCTGATAACTCTAACCCTGTCTCTGCCCCTGTAACTGACCCTTATCCCACACATTCATTTACAAAAAGTTCATTCCATAACATTATCACTGTGCAGACAAATTTGGTCTAAAGTGATCATTAGCGTTACAGTTTATTACTGGTGCATTGTTTGCGTATATATATATATATATATATATATATATATATATATATATATATATATATATATATATATATATATATATGTGTGTGTGTGTGTGTGTGTGTGTGTGTGTGTGTGTGTGTGTGAATACACACACATATACACACAAAACATTATAAAACTCATCAACGTAGCTAACGTTTTATTTGTAAATTGGTTAGTAAACATTTTTTGTGTTAAAAATCAGTATATGTATCTATTAATTAGCTTATTAATCACTGAGTTAAATTCTTTGCTGTTCTCAAAATATATGACTATTGTTAATAACTTGAAGAATAGCTTTTTTTATTTTTGTGTTGGCATTGCCAGTAGCTAGAGAAATGTCATCTCAAACTGCAGTACTGGACGAATCTCATCTATACATAGCTGTAGTATTACGTGAAGTCAGAAGATATCACAGGAGTGTATATACTTTGAGAACTGATGCAGTTAGAAGAGGGAGGGTTGATCTGCGCATAAGAAAGGTGTCACTTTTGTGTTAGTACATGAATAAACAAGCCTTTGTAAAGCTTATTTGACTATGACTAAGTAACTTATATACAAACTAACTGCTTTGATCATACATGCTTACACACTGGCTGCTTCTTCAAAATGGCACTAGGGATTGCACGTGTCTGGAATTTATATGTGCATTCTCATTTATTTATTTTTTTTGTATGTTTGTTTAAACCCTTTTTATTTTTATGCCCAGCGTACTTTCTTTGTGCTTATTTTACTTTAAACAACTGATTCTAATGACAACCACAAAGCATTCAATAGCTATGTCAAAAATCTCAATGGCAACACTCAGATCTGCACTGAGTTACAGCACAATGACACTAAATATACAGAACCAACTGATATTGCCAACATCCTGGCAGATAGGTTCAGTGCTAACTTTACCCCACTCTCACCCCCTAAAGGGCTCATCTTTATACTGGAAGAATGCAAAGTTCCTGTAATCATGGCTGCACAAGTAAAAACTTCACTCTCCAAAGCCAAGAACACAGCATCCATGGGACCTGACAACATCCCAGGCTGCCTTCTACATGAACTACAGAATGAACTGGCACCCCACCTAAGTACCAAGTTCAATCATAGCCTCACCTCAGGCTTTGTGCCCATTGAATAGCGCACCACGACAGTTATCCCACTCCACAAAGGGGGGCCACAACAGACCTCGGGAACTACTGCCCTATTAGCCTGACGAGCCTCGTCTGCAAGAACATATCATCATGGGACTCATAAACAAAGACATTGGAGATCTCCAAACTCTGGACCCCACACAGTTTGGGTTTGTAAAAGGCAGATCATGTCTCCTAAACCTGATAGTCTTCTTTGAAGTAGTCAACAAAGCCATAGATGAGGGTAAGGTGGTTCACACAGCCTATCTAGATCTCTGCCAAGGCGTTCGACACCATCCCCCACTCTGGGATTATAGATAAACTCACTAAACTAGGTATAAATCCCTATGTCACAAGATGGGTTGCCAACTGGCTTACTGACAGAACCCACACCATGAAAGTAGCAGACTCCAAATCAGACTTCAGACCAGTGACAATTGGAGTACCACAGGGTTCAGTCCTGGGTCCTCTCCTGTTTGGTATCTACTTCTCTGAAGTACAGGCTAACACAGAAGGTCTTTGGCTAACTAAATTCGCAGATGGCTGCAAACTAGGAGCCATAATTGAAACTTCTAATGATGTGGACATCCTACAAAAGGGCCTTACTGAGACAGATGCCTGGTGTCAAAGACATGGTCTCAAGCTCAATACCAAAAAGTGCATTGTCATCCCCTTTGGTAAAAACTCTGTACCCATGAACTACCACATAGGCGGTAGTCTACTTAACACTGAAAGTGTGATAAGAGACCTTGGGACACAGGTGGACAGTAGTCTCTCCTTTGATAATCACATCGCCACAGTGGTCAGGAAATCCTTCTATGTGGCACACCTCATCGCAAAAGGTTTCTCATCCAGAAAAAAAGAGGTCATTGTTCCCTTCTACTCATCACTCATTAGACCCATTATAGAGTACAACACTCCTTTTGGTATGTACCTCACAAGACATCTACAACAACTGGAAAGGATGCAAAAATACCTCACAAAGAGGATTACTGGCCTCAAACAGATGCCTTACGCAGACCGTCTCAAAAAACTCCAGCTTTACTCCGTCGCATATCGCCTACTCAGAGGCGATCTCTGCCTAACATACAAAGCTATGTCAAACCCAGAGCTGTTGGACATGCTCCACTTAAAGAAATCCCAATCCCTCTGAGCTACACGCTCTAGGGACCTAAACCTTGTCACCACAATAAACAGAACATGCTGGAGGGATAGATTCCTGTCCCATACTCTAGAACAGTCTACCTATCTTTGTCAAACAGAGCTCCTCATTAACACTATTCAAGAAAAATCTTAATGATTGGATGGGTAATAAGAAATTCACCCCGGGATCACTTTTGTGGTTCTGCTTGACAGGGGCACAGGAAAATAATTTTCTTGGGTGGCGAAAGACAGGGTACCTTTTTGGCTAGGCTTGTATAGGCCCTAGGGCCAATAGCCTAGTACCTACCTATGAACCTATGAACATGCCCAGTTATCCTTAAGCACACTCTTTCTGCCTTAAACATGCTTGTTTTGTACTTTAACATATTCATTTTGTACTTTAACATGCTCATTTTATCTTTAAACACATTTGTTTCATCAAATAGTTTTATCTTAAACATTTTCTTCAGTTAACAAATGTTTTGAGCTTTCTGTTTGCCTAATAATGCAGTTTATGCCCTTGTGATGCCTTTTCTTGCCTCTTTGCATCAAGTAAATAATTTGTGTTGCTTTTCGTTACCTTTAATTAATTCTGGTTATGTTCGCACTGTTTTCTCAAGGTTTTACCTTTGCTATCGCCTTTACATCTCATGGTTCCAAATGTTTTGTTCTTTTCTATCCTGGTTCTGACACCATGTCACTTTCGTGTTGGTACACGAATAAACAAGTTTTTGTGGGTTCTGTTTAAGCTACTTTATTCTATACAAACACATTATTGTAAAGCTTATTTGATAATGACTAATTAACTTATATACAAACTAACTGCTGTGATCATGCATGCTTACACACTGGCTGCTTCTTCAAAATGGCACTAGGGATTGCACGTGTCTGGAATTTATACATGCACGCACAGCCTTGCATGCTTCTTAAAGACATAGTGCACACATGCTACACTCTGATCTACAAGAAGGTAAACATATAGCTCCATAACTTGTATTTGTGGCTGTTCAGAAAGTCTTTATCCTTAAAAAGTTTGTAAGTGTTGAGCTAGAGACCATCTCAGAACAGATAAAGGAGAAATTGTTTCAGTCACTAGACCTGGATGACAGTGTAAGGAGAAAATGGGATGATAAATGCTGTTTTTATGCAGCAGTTAGAAATGTTGATTCTGCAATATTATTCACTTTGGAATAAAGATATGATAACACTTAATGGACCTATCAGCATGTGACCTGAAAAAAATGTTTTTGGAAAATGTGCGCTGAATTTCATTATATTCATGGACCTGACTTCTTGATGTTCAAATATAAAAAAAATAAACACCTTTCGGGAGGAAACATTTGAGAGTTCTTAAAATTAATTAAAACTTTATGTGTTTGTTTATTTATTTATTTATTTATTCATTCATTCATTTATTTATTTATTTATTTATTTATTTATTTATATTTATTTATTTATTTATTTATTTATTGGATTTGTTTAACTGGGATAAAGTACTGATCAAATCTGAGCAATTTCAGTGTCAACCCAGGCTATACAAAGCAATAAAAGACTTACAGTGATTAACAAGGACAATTAGTGCGCAATTGGAAAATACAGTATGTAAACAATAATGTGTTTTATATACATGGCATATAGCACATAGCTAATCACTGAGTTAGTGTTTAATCCAAGGGGATAACCGAAGAGTAAAGGAGAAAGACAGAGATAAAATCAAGTGGGCAGCTAGGTTATTTAACCAGATGTGACAATGTTGCATTTAGTTTGAATTTAAGATGGGCTTTTAGCAATGCACATAATTTTGGTAAGAAGATGTGTCTTTCAGATTAGAGGGAAGAGATGCACAGACTTTGTGGCCTATTATGTATAGCAAATGGTCTGAAGCATCCACTTTGGATTGAGGATTTTTCAGCAGTGGCCCTGAATGATTGTGGTCTCTGAGGTAATAGCATGAGGATAGATGAGGAAGAGTTTGTCATGAAGATGATGAACAATTGTAAGCCAAGGAAAAGACCAGCTGTTTGCTTTACTGGAAGCCATTTAGCTTTTTTTTCCAGAGTTAAGCAGTGAAAGTTAATCAGTTAAGCACTTAAGTTAAGCAGTCACGTTAACTTGTAGGATAATTGCTGTAGGTATCAAGTTGAGCAGTTGTTTAATAAAAGGATCATGGAGACAATGAGTCAGGTATTTGAAGGAAACCAAATCCTTCTCTTTTACTCAGTTTGAGTACATGGATTATTTTACTCCAGACCACTGTACATCCCCTCATCACATCATCCATCATGATACATACAAGCAAATTAAAGTTTTGCTGAGCAATCTTCCTTATCTTTTCATGTATCAGGTTGTTGAAAAGAGTCATGCAGTTGAATTTAAAATGTTAAGCAAAATTATTATGATATCTTTTCTTAGCAAAAAGCAATTCAAAATTCACTTGTTCAATCCTGTTAGCATGATGCCTGAGACCATGGTATGCAGTTTTTATTTTCTTTTTTTTTAAGTTGTCTCCCTTTTCCATATGATGCGTGATCATGCAGTTGGTGAGCTTTTCCCACATGAGTGGGATAGAAGGGGCTTTCCTCTGGCAAAAATATTTATGTTGAGCTGTTCCATTACTTTGTTTGAAATAGATGGTCATTACTGTGTCAGGTTAATGCTGTTGAGATCCAAGAAATCAAGTGTCAATTTCTTAAAATAGAACTAAGCAAAAAGCAAGGCAGACCCCAGAAAATGTGCAAATTGTGAATTCTCCAGACTGACTTGTAAAAGAACTCGTTAAATTTACCTTAACTGCAGTACATGACTGACAAAAGTACAGGAAAAATATTGACCATGATGCAGTGGGTATAATGATGACCCACAAATCTACATAAAAGTGTGCTCATTAATTATCATTAGTTCATGTGTAAGTTATGTTGATTAATATTTATCAGCTGATGACTCTAGTAATATATAGATAGTCTCATTCATATTCATGAAAATGACAACACAGGTTCTTATCTCTGTCAGCAGATTATTTAACTCTTTTGTTCATTTACATATTATCCTGTTGAATAGAGCTGTAGCTAGGTCATTTGGCATCCTGAGCAGTCCTCAGACTGGCATAACCCTCAATCGGAAGTTGAGAAGCAAATTAAAAAAAAGGTCTCCTGATGTTGAGAACCAAAAAAAATCATCTGATCTGTAGTAAAAAGTTTATACAAGCTGCTTGCTACAGCTACTAACTACTAAACACATTCATTTAAGTAGCCACAATATGAGCCCCAGTTAACTAAATGAGTCCCAGTACTGATCACTACCAGCCAGTAACTTTTTAGAACTGCCAACCACAACTTGCACTTATGACAGCTACCTCCGTTCACCCCACCATAGTTACAGTACTGCTGTTTAATACAGAAACAATGTGTTGCACATGCACAAGACAACATAAAATGCATTGTGCAGTTATAAAAATTAAAAATACACATAGGTCCAGACAGAGAATTTAGTGTGTGCCCCAGACAGAACATCAGCCCAGGGTACCTACATTTTGATGTGCTACCCAACTGAACCAGAAAGCCCTTTAAAGCACAAAGTCACCCCAGCATATTGTTTTTCATTAATGCATAACCTGGAGCTCCACAGACACTATTGTAGTCTCAAGACGTTTTTATACAATTATGCAAGAAATACCTATGTGTTTGTTTAGTAGTCTATCCCAGCCTGCCACATTTCTAGTCTAATTCTGTTAATTAACTACTCTACCAAGCATGGAGTGTCATGGAGTAACTCACCAAACTGCCTTTACTTCTGTAATCAAGCATGAAGTAGCACTAAGCAGCACTAAAACTGCAGTTACTTTGTGTCATAGTGTTGTGAGGTAAAAAACTTTTTACTAGAAGAGTCGCTCGCAGGCTAGTTTTTGTTGCTACACAGTGTTTAGTTCTGTAGTTCAGTACTGAGCTAGTTGGCCTGCTGAGAGTTGCCCTCATGTCCTCCCTGTGTCCACATAAGATTTTGATGGCTGAGACCAGTTTTGTCTGTTATCTTAAATATCTGCCATAATTGAACTGCTGATCATCTATGTTGCTCATAGATATGTGTGTGTGTGTGTGTGTGTGTGTGTGTGTGTGTGTGTGTGTGTGTGTGTGTGTGTGTGTGTGTGTGTGTGTGTGTGTGTGTGTGTGTGTGTGTGTGCCTGTATGAGTGCACATCCTGTGATGCGTTGGTGTCCTATCTAGGATTAGTGTTCCAGTCTTGCACTATTGAGGTGTTGCAATAGACTCTGGCTCTTCCATGAATCTGAAATGAATGAAGTGAGGTATTCAAATCATCAGCTGTTTCTCTGAAGCAACTGGCTAGTATAATGAAAATTGAACTCTTGCAACTTTGATTCAAGTCCAGAATACAGGATTACTATTTTGCTGTGTTTCTATTTAGGTAATGATTATGGCTGTTTATATATTGTTAAGCTGTCCATGGCAGTGTTAACTATCTGGTGGTATGAACATTAGCTGTAGATGATTGTTACTATTGATATGAGACCCAACTCCATATACAAGATGAGAAAAAGAAAAAGGGATTGATGCCATTGCTGATGCTAATACTGTTAAGTTCTGAATTAGATTACACAATAACATCTCTGTTAGTGGTAAACAAGTCTCAGCCAAGGTATTTGCTTTTTCCTCTCTTTAGCCTTGCATAAATTTAGTAACTGTCAGCTATCCACTTAGAACTGAAAATATTAGTTTAACATCAAGCTGTAAATCACAGAAAAAATTTAAGCAGAGAGCACATACAGTTGTAGCGACCCTGCTTATGTACTTGAATAAAAAAGAACAGAAATGTAGCCTGAATCACATACCATCCAAGGCAAATGCTTAGTTCTCTTCATACAAAAGTATGACGCCAATAATTGTCACCTAAGACTAGCTATTTTATTTTAAGTCTAGATATTTAATGAAGAATATTCCTTAAACTAAGCATGTGCCTTACAGTAATCTAGGGAAACAATCTGCTGGTATTCCAGAACACACACATACTCTCTTTAATATCAATTTAAAGCAGACACTGTAATACAAAGGCATGTATCATCATTCAAAATGCAAATCACATTTTTATCAAATTACTTAAGTACTCATGAAAAATCAAACTCAGATGAAGTTTGTTTCTTAGTATGCTTCCAGTGAACAGGCCGAAACAAGCATGAAAAATGGAAACTACAGATGTCTTACTCTATCATATCGTTGAAGATCAGAGGTCATGATCCCTTGGATGGAAGGAATATTGTGCATGAAATTGCTTTAGCTAAAAATATCTACTTGCTTTCAAAGAACCAGTTGAAGAAAATATTATCAGAAATCACCAACATGATATTTGGCCTTTGAAGGTCAAACCACTTCATGTGTGAAATACAATTAGAAGTAGCACTGCTTAGCTTCAGAAGTAATCATTTCAAGGGCTATAAATAGAACAGGAAAAAACAACTGTACCCTCTGACTTACTCTGACAGTGCAAAGTTATTATGTTAATTGTATTTTTTATACCCTAGCAGACTGAGCAAGACTGTGTAGAACAGAGGCAACACAGATACCAAACAGCTAGGATAAAGGCTATTGTACTGGAAAAGAGTATCATCTTACATCTGTATCGTGTGCATAAGTGAATAAAACATAAACAGAATAAATGGTATGACTATCTCAAAGATTATACCCTTCCAGTTCAAATCAAAGCAAACTGCAAGGGCTAGGAAAAAGCTGAGATGGTTTTAAGATTTGGCATCTGAAATGCGATGCCAGAACAGGTGTACTGATGTAGTTAGGTTAAAGGGACAGCATGAATGAGTTCTGTAGGTATGGGGATTACAAAAGGATTGATAACAAAAAGCTGAAGCAGTCACTAATGACATTTTAAATAGGAAACATTCAATACACTCATTATGCTCATTATTGTAAAAGATCCAGCATGCTTGACCAGACAAGTCCCCTGCATTGTCCATAAGGGGGAAGAAGCCCTCTACACCTTTCACACTTTTTTTCACATTTTGAGATCAAAGAAAGAACAGCCAGTGGCAGAATGCCTGTTTTAATCTTTCTCAGTGATACCAGATCACCCATCACTCATTAAGAAGTAAGCATGTAAATCTCACGCTACAAAGAAGTGAGAAACAATAGTCCAAGCAAAAGCCAAACTGAGCCAACACTCTTGAGCAAATATGCGTGTGTCTGTGAGGGGTCAAGACATCAGATAAGTAAAGGTAAGGCAGAAATGTCACAGAAAAATGCCTTAAGTTAGGTGATCAGAATACCAGAAATAGGCTCAACAGTTCAGGTACTAGAAGCAGAGCAACAGGCTATCTTGTTGAGGCTTCATTTTAAAGTGGTGTGTCTGACTCTGAAGGGCTTCAGAGACACTGAAATCCTCAAAATGTTCAGTTTAATGAATATAATGTTAATAGTTAATTCATATTTCTTTTCTAATCTGAATCAAGCACAAGGTTAATAATGCTATAATATAATGTGAATAGTTAATTCACTTTACCATAGGGAGATGTGGGCATGATCTTGGGATATTTCAATTACCTTAAGTCATTATGCCGTTGTGATATATTTAATTCAAAGACTGGGATATTTCCTGGATGACGTGGATTAAAACAAGTATAAAGCTGACAGTATTCCCAGCTTTACAGTGATGATTATAAAGGTATTACAATAATAAGAGATACACAGTACTAATTTTTTGAAAGGTTGGATATTTTTATGTGTATTGAATGGGCAAAATGTGTTTGACATTGTTATATAGAAATGTTGTTATTATGATCATGCATTTCTTAATTTTGACTTATCTATGTATTTTAATTTTGTGTTTTGTAATACGGATTATTGTTGCTTTAAAAAAGGGTATTGAGGATGAATGAGGATACCAGAAAATCTGCTTTGGGAACCCAAAAAAAGTCTTTTAAAGAAAAGAACAGCCACCAAGTGAGAAACTGGAAGGGAAATGGAGGGCAGATTAGAATATCTAGAACCTAGGAAAAACATTAGACTCTAAAGTTAAATAATTTGCTAGATGCAAACAGAATGTATCCTTTTTGCCTCTACAATCAGTGTCTCTCAAGAGTGTAGCTATTTGTAATGAATTAGAAGAAACTAGCAATACATTGCCACACTGTGTAACAACAAAACACATGGGGCCGGATTCATGAAGGCTTGCATGGAGTCTAAGAGTAGAGTAAGACTCCATGCAGCCAACATGTCTGCCGAGCGATCCAGGAACAGCCGTGCAAGAGAGCTCCTAAAACGACCTTTACACGGACAGGGCTAGGTTATGCAAATTACCTCATTTACTGCTGAAAGTTATGCAAATGAGGTAAATTTGTGATCCAGTAAACCTTAACCTGTCCGAGTAAGAGTAGTGTTATTTGTAGAAATGTACTCCGTTGTCAACTGAGTACCGTTCTGCAAATAGCAAAACGGAGCCGTGACAGCTCCAAATAAAGGATGCATCCAGTTGAGGAAGCATGCCAATGACTAAATATACAGCCACTGGCAATTCTTCCCATTGCAAAATTAAATACATTTTTTTTTACCTTGATCTCCAAAGTTTAAGCATAGCGCAGTGTCGCGCAAAAGTGCTGCGCTGTAAAAACCATGAAAAAAACATAAAAGCCACAAATAGGCATATTACTCTAAATATTCAACTACCATGCAAGTGAATGGCAGGCTGAAGACAACATGGCTACTGAGAAGAAGTTGCTAAGGGGGGAAGCTAAGTCTAAGAGATGTAACCAAGCATTAGTAGGCAATCCTATGCAAATGAGGGTAAGGATAGTGAATCCCAATTTCACATGGCATATGAGCAAAGTCCGTGGAGTGTAAGAGTAGGATAAGGGGAGTATCAGAGTAGAAGATAGGTGACATCATGAGAGGGGTATGTATGAAAGAATGTAAGCTCATTGGAGCAGAGTGGCACTTGTTTGCTGTCAGTTACCCATCACTGGAAGAGGCGTGTCAACAGGTATCCTAGCTAAAGGCAAGAAATTGAAGGTGTATGCCATGGATAACACTAAAGTTTCTTGTAGAAGTGCCTGCAACATGTTTGCGTGCATGTGCAGGCCTGTAAAACCGAGTAAGACTGTGTGCATGCGTGTGCGTTTAATGCAGCGTTTAAGCCGGAGTCAGCAAGTGTTAGGCCGTGTAAGCATGTGTGCACACATGTGAGCTGGTGTGCGCGTGTTTGCGCTTGTTTGCGCAGCACTGTCCCCTGTGGAATCAGAAAGGGAAAAGGAAGCACAACAAATAGTAGGAAGTTAACCAAGAAGAAGTAGCAGAGCTAGCAGGTGAAAACAATCAGAATCAGCCAATTACACAGGCAGTACACTAGCCCTGCCCAGCCCAGCACTTAAAACTCTGCAAACAACTTTCCACTATGTTTTTCCTCAGAGACACTGCAACACTGCAGTAAGCTAAGAGAAGTGAAAACTGAAAAAGCTTTACTGAGACAAAGAAATGTTAGGGGCTGCCATTGCTGTTACAAGGTGACATATGCAACAAGCTGAGGGTGGTGACAATGCGAATGCTGCTGAGCAACCCACATTGAGGAGACAGAGAAGAGTGTCCAGGCCCAGGGTAACCTACCAGGGGCTACATGAGCTGGAGATAGTGGAGCACTATAGAGTGGACAGAGACCTCATGCAGCAAATTGTTGAGCTGTGCAGGCCACGCCTCACACACAGAACCATCAGAGGGGAACCCATCCCAGTGGAAACCAAGGTATGTGTTGGCCTAAGAATACTAGCAACAGGTACCTTCCAGAGACCAACTGGTGATATGATGGGGATTTCACAGGCATCAGCATCCAGGGTACTGCACCAGTTCCTGAATGCCATGTCAGCACATGTTGGTGATCATGTATATTTCCCCAATTCCAGTGACGTATTGACCAGCAATATGCATCTCTTCCAGCAAATAGCAGAATACCCTGAGGTAGTGGGTGCAATAGTCTACATGTGCATATGCATCAAAGCACCAGCTGGTGAGCGGGGAAGGGCCTACTTTAACCTCAAGTGTTTCCCCTCCATCAACTGCCAAGTCGTGTGTGATGCCCAGGGTATAATAATGAATGTGTGTGCTGGCTGCCCTGGAAGCTACCACGATTCTCATATCTGTCATCTGACACAGCTGTACCAGACATTTGCCAATGGGGACATCCCTCATGGTCACCTAGTGGGGGATGCTGGATATGCACTGGAGCCGTGGCTGATGACACCCATCAGAAATGCACACACACCTGAACAGGAACGCCATAATGAGGCACACACACAAACACGAAATGTAATCCAGCGTGTGTTTGGTCTGCTCAAGTCACGGTTCCGGTGCCTGGACACATCTGGTGGAGCCTTGCAGTACTCACCAACTACATGTACCCAAATAGTCATGGTATGTGCTATGTTAAATAATATGATCCTGCGAAAACAGCTGCAGCAGGAGCAGCATAGGGCCGGGCCAAACAGCCCCCCACCATTGTCAAGGCCATCACAGGCAGAGCGTGACTCGGAGGAGGAACAACCTGAGCCTGCCCCAGTAGGCAGAAGGAGGCGTGCCCAGTATGCTTTGGCCTTGGCAAAGAGGCAACACATAGCATATACACTGGCTCAGTAGGAACCCTGGAAATGATACCTCTCTCTGACTCGCACATATAGTAAAAGGGATGCCTAACTTGACACTACCTGTTTTTAAACATGTATAGAGAGTGTACTATGTGCATCCAACATAGGCAGCCCTGCAGCACCACCTGAGGCATGATTGCCATGTTTTAAGCAATATAAAGCAGTGCTAAACAGCTTTTACCACTATTTAGTATATGTAAACAAAATTGCACACACTAAGTAGCACAACTTTGGGCAATGTTGAGCAATATTGGGCAACGTTCAGCAATGTTGGTTAATGTTGAGCAATGTTGGGCAAGTTTGGTCAAAGTTGGGCAAAAGCAGGTAAACATGGTCATATTTGCTTTACTGTTCCTTAAACAGTCTGGTCTGCCCAGTATGAAAATATGAAGCAGTGACAGTCCTCGAACCCAGGACACTGTGCAGCATAGTCACAGTACTGAACCACTAAACCATGACAGTATTTCACTGGTCAGCCTGTATGAAGAAATGTTGATAAATCTATGCAAAGTGTCTCATGGAAACCCTGCAGGCACAGCATAATCCCTGTAGAGTTATGACACAAAGGTGAGCCCTGCAGTAAAAATACAACTTGATTTACAACACACATATAGTATAAATGTTAATATTGGGCGTGTTCACACACGTCAACAAATGTAATGGACTTCACACAGCAACATACTGAAAGGTCACACTGGGCATGCTCACACACTTGAATAAATGAGGCAAATGTCAGGCAACAACATACTGAAAGGCCAAACTGGGCATGCTCACACACTTAGGCCATGTCTGAGTACAGCAGTGGGCCACACATATCTGGCAGTTGCATGTGTTAACCCAGGAACCTCTCACAATTCACCAATCCTGACTTGTGCACACAGTGATATGACAACAGACACATATATAATATATTGGAACCCTGTCATAATCAAATATGTATTACATATACTTAGGTTGTTCTTAGAAAGTAGAAAAGCAAAGAAAATAAAAAACCCGAAATCAGTATCATCAATAAACAATGTGCACTGCAAACACTATCCAATCCAGGTTATGGAAAGATTATCTGCGAAGGAGTCCATACAGAACCATGACACTTCCTTCAGCTATGTCATAAATAGCAATGTACACTCATATATGTGCTGAGTCAGGGCCAACTGTAAATGACTGACAATGCCAACATCCTGTCAGACAAGCCCATACATACATACCCACCTCCCACTGACAAAAGGCCCTATCATCATACCAGGAGATATCACATGTAGAATGGGTAAACAGCTCCTTCCAAAGCTGAAAACATGGCATCAATTGGATTACATTGTGTCCCTATATGTGTCATAAGTGAACTGCAGAACAAACAGACCCTGCACCTGAACAGTCTGTTGAGCCTTACCCTCTCTACAGGATAGGAAACTGTTGAATGGGTTACAGCAACATATGACACACTACACAAGTGTTGGTGCACAACAGACCATGTGAACTATAGTCTTATAAGCCTAAGAAGTCTGATCTGCAAGGCCATGGAGTCCATCATGATTGAAGTCAGAAACAGAGCTATTGGAAGCCTATAAACACACAACCCTACCAACTTTGGTTTGGTCATGGGCAGATCATGGTTCCCAAACCTGCTAGACTGTTTGCAAGGCAGCCACCCAGGACATACATCAATGAAATGAGCTACACATGTCCCACATACCCTTTGAATAGCCCTTTTCCAACATCCCAGACACATGTCGTATCGACAAAATCAACAACCTATGCATAAATATGTATTGTCATTGGATGGATTGGCAACTGGGCCACAGATCACACAAGGTAAGAATTGTGGAGTCCTGTCCAAGCTAGTAGCACCTGCTGTCCCCCATGGCTCAGTCCTGGGATTGCATAAAACTAAGTGCACACACATTACCATGTCTAGTCTGATGATGTCAGCATCCTACAAATATAGCATTTGAAATGAAAATGCCCAGTAAAGTATATAGTGTGTCGTGTTAATGCATATCTCTACAGTATCATAACATAGTTAGGTAGGGGTTTGAATCCTGCACTTGCTGAGTGTGTGTGTGTGTGTGTGTGTGTGTGTGTGTGTGTGTGTGTGTGTGTGTGTGTGTGTGTGTGTGTGTGTGTGTGTGATACTGTTGGTCAATGTGTTGTGGGTTTAGCTTGTACTACTGTATGGCATATCAGTATAACAACAGTATGTGCATTGCACACTTCAGGTATCTGTGTGGCAAATACATATATGTACATGTGACCTCAATTAGTTCATAGGTGTGAAGCCTGCTTTCTACATGAATACATCTGTTACCTTTGAAAGATTGTGCTGCTGCTTCTCAGACCTTCGGTCACATATGTATGTTTGTGACAAGGCCAGCCACTGTAGTGATCTGTGGCCTAGGTCATCTGTGTCACACACACCCATGATAATTTCTATAGAATAGTGTGAGTGAGGGTTCATGCCTGGGGTATATTTCAGACATGTTCAAACACAACAAAGTCTGTCAATAATGGACATTCATTATAGGTGTACAACAACTTTGTGGATATGCATACAGACCCCTTATTGCTTATGTGATACTCCGAGGGACTTCAGAATACCTATGAAAATGTGAATACCAAAGGACAGATGACATAACACTTGGCTGTATGTACACATCGGTACCCATTCTACATGTTGGGGGCTACTACCTATGTGGTACTGTCGGGATACTATGTTTAGTAAATGTGGATGACTATGCTATGTTTGGCTTATAGCTTTACAGCATGGGTTGGACAACAGGTATCTGTCTGTATGATACTTTTGTGGAAGATAAGTGTCTCATCCGGAGAATGCATTGTAGGCCACTGTATGCATTTCCAGATGTGGGTGGACATATCCCTAGTGTGTTTGCTTGTACCTAAAATGGCTATATGCCAAACAGGAGTGGTCCCAGGAATGGGTGGCGGTCAATACCACTGGTTACTGGTATACTATAGTACCGGAAGGATCCAAATGCTACTGAGTTTCCAACATCTGTGTGTCAGTTGTCAAGCCATCATTTAACGATTGGTTATAGTCAGGCTGTTGAGGTTGTATATACTACCAGAATGCAAACCAATGACAGATAGTAACAGTATCACCCACAGGATAGTGTCAAACCATGTCATACACACATGTGTACCCAAGTTAAAACATATGCGTATTAAAATGCATACTGGCCACCAATAGAAACTATGAAGTGTTGACACTGTGTAATACAGGGCATGTCACCCTTCCCATGTGTCCACTATGCACGTACATGCAGACAGTGCACCTCCACCATGTTCACAAATGTACACCTGCAAACCTGTACTGCACACATCACACACGTACTGTCCACTCACCAACACATGCTGCCAAAACTACACACATCATCCAAGTGGCACATGGGCTGACAATACATTTTTGGAAATAACACTGTTGTAAACAATACTACATTGATAATCATAGCTTTAATGCATCATGCCTGCTCAGGTATACCTACAAGGATATCATTACACTGTACTGTTGACAACATGCTAACATTGCTACACTGCTATAAAGTCACCCTATGCATCAGCATCATGTTAGCCTGTTTCTACATCAATGTTACAGATGACAGGAGGTGGCATAGTTTCATCATATGCACAGGGTGTGTTGTTGGTTTCCTAGAGCCCGACATTGACCCATCCAATTGACATGTATGTGTGTGTGTGAGGGACAACAGTACAGCATGGGTCAATGTTGATGTAATGTGTGTGTGTATGTGTTAGCCCTAGGTGTTTGGTTTATGTGTGTGTGTCTGCATGCACACAGTTCCACCATGTGGCTGCCATATACAGGAGGTTGTGGGACAGCCACAGAGTGTACCTGCCAGGCTGTACAGATCACCGTCTCTGGCCATGGACACAGTACCTGTGCCTGGCAGGGTGCAATGGACAGTATCGAGTACTAAGCCAGACTGGGTACTATCATCAGAGGCAGAGGGATGTCGACTGGACCCATGTCCCTGTGGGGACTGGCCAGAGCCACGTGCACATGGTCTTCTATGATGGTCTATTGACAGACCAGCCCCAACATTGCTGGGGCTGGTACTGCCACTACCGGAGCAGCTGTGACTTGTCTGTCTTCCGCGATGACTGCCAGCCGATGATGTTGTTGGCATACGTCCACATCGACGTCTCGGCCGTCCTGCACTGTCCTGGCACATGGACGTGACATTGTGGAGGACATCTAATGTCTCCCGCCAATGTCTATCAATGACCTCGGTGTAGTGACGGACGGCACCGGCAAGGTCACGGATACTGTCATTGATAGTGGTGTTATGGGCCCTCTGCGCCCTCAGTCCCTTTCTGGTGTAACCATTCCATATGTGCCTGTGCTTGCATTACAGCCCAGAACATATCTGAGGTTGTAAGACCTGTGGGGGCACTTCTGCCAGGGGCATTATGACCAGCAGTGCTCCCATGAGAACCCCTGGACATCCGCCTATGTGGTACCATTCCAGGAATCTGGGTATGGCTGCTGTGAGGGGATGCATATGCCATAGATACCACACTATCCTGTTCAATGCCTACTGTATGCTGTCCCTCAGCTAAGGCCATTTGTGATGAGGGATGTATTGGCAGTATGGATGTGCGCATAGATGGTGTGGAAAGCTGTGTACTGTCGATTGGCGGAACAATGACAGACCCTGTCAAACCTACCTGTGCCACAACACATGTATCATCATTTCCACTATTTGTGGCAGTGTCTTCAGGTTCCCTGCTGCACTCAACCAACACAACCTCAGCATCTGTGAGAGGAAGACAGGAAACACACTTTACAATCTGCACATGATGTTAGCACACATGCACACATGCACACATGAACACATGCACACATGCACACATGTACACATGAACACATGAACACATGCACACATGAACACATGCACACATGCACGCATGAACACATGGACACATGCACTCATGCACACATGAACACATGCACACATGAACACATGCACACATGCACACATGAACACATGCACACCTGCAGACATGAACACATGAACACATGCACACATGAACACATTAACACATGCACACATAAACACATGAACACAAATACACTACTCACTAAAATAGACACACACACACACACACACACACACACACACACACACACACACACACACACACACACACACACACACACACACACACACACACACCAACAGCAATCCAGAACATACCCATTAGTGGTTGATGGTGGAGTACAGTATCACAGGCCAAAGAGTCCTATCACACGTGTCAGCATGCAAGATGTGTATTGCTCAACAGCATGCAGTGCGAGTGTAGAGAGTCCTTGTTAATAACAGTATACACGTCTTTGATGCATGTGTGTTGTTCAATGATTTGCCTCACCCTGGAACACAATGTGTACATGGACACAACATTGCTGTGCAAGTATTAAATGCTTTTCAATGTCCTGTGCACCATCACTCACAGGTATACATACCATGGCTGGATGCACACAACTGTCAGGTGTATAGCAGTGAATGCTATGTGTTGTACTGTAGTTGCTGTAACTGAATGTACTGTAGTACCATGAGCCATCATCAGGCAGCATCATGTGGTCACTCAAGGCCACTAATGTGTGCAACACTGACAACTATCTTGCTGTACCTGAACTGCAGCACTGTGGCTGCATTAACCATTTCACAGGCAGTTGTTACATGGGTATGTAAGGTGTTCAATAGGGAGCATTGCCTAACATGAATGTGTTGTTTGTTGAAGAGTTTTGCACCGCCCCATGATAGGCCTCTACCCCTCAGGTATAGTATGTGTGCTGTGTGGATGACATTTTGGGTACTGGAGTCTGACCTTACAGCAGGTGTCTAAATGCGCCATGTGTATCATATTAACATGTACTGCATATGACAAGGTGGTGTATGCTGTGTACATGTGTATTGACTCTGCCTATACAATGTCCACTACAATGTACCACAATTTTTTGGGATGCTCTGTGTATAACATGTGTTTGAGGCAGCTACTCATCTTACTGGGATGTGCATAGTCCCACAGAAAACATGCAGAGCATGCATTATGTGTAGCTGTTTTACATGTGTATATGGCCTACAACTCACCTATGACATGCACATGTTATTTGCCATATTAAATATAGAACACTCACCAGCATGGGTCTGCTGTCTTTCTGTCACACCAGACAGACCTACAAGGATATGAGACAGTTTGTCAGTGTCAACAACTATGGCATTGCTGCTGTGAGTTTGCAATTTTACAGTAGTACAATGGTTGACAGTCACAGGCATACAGATTATGTTCCAAATTATCAGTATTGCAAAACACCAGGCTCCACATCTTCCAAATACACAGTACACATCTGACATATGCATGTTCTAACAATCGAGCTAACAGTAGTCTACAGATATGCCATGTTACCTGCACGCTCCGAGTCAACTTGCTGGGTGACTCCGGCCTCCATGATGACACATGTCTGTTGTAGTGGTTGTCCAGGAGCCACCATGCTGAGGAGCAGCTCTTCCACTCTGGTGAGGGGCAGATGTGATGCTGTACCACCACCTGTGGCAAGCTGTTTTCTGTGGACATCGGAGGCATGCTGCCGGATATGTCTAATTAAATCACTGCAGTGATGGCGTACCTGCTCATACGTCTGGTTATGCATGCCTACGTCATTAACCCGACAGACAACATCTTACCACAGTGCAGTGTGCTCATGCTGGTCCTGGCTGGTTCTAGAGAACAGCAGGGTGTGATGTTGTAATAGGGTGGATATAATGATTTCCTCCTCTTCAGGGGAATACGCAGGGTTGCGATGGTGAAACATGTCCCTGGAAGACAATAAAACAATTATTGTGAGCAAGTCATGTGGCACACTTAACATTCTAAAGTACAGATATCAATGAAATGCCATATATAGCAACCTATTGGCTGTCAGTAGATACACACTTTTAATACCACACATCAGTGCTCAGCCCACAACTGCCTGACAGTGGCTGGCACGTTCTATATATTAAACCATGTTCTCCACAGCAACAAAGTGAAACCAGTATGTAAGACTATACAAAAGCACATGGCACACTGTATGTGACACAATGCACCACCTAGCCACAGGAGGTATATATGAAGCTAATGCATACAGAAATATGTCATCCATTGAAATGATTGTAAAGTACAGTTACAGTACTACCAGTACACCACACTACTTGTTGATAGCAAACCCCTGAGTAACATATGTGCACATTCATCAATATAGGTGGCATACTACTGTACTACACTATACATGTTGCTAGATATGCATTTATATCCTGTAACACACATACGACTGAGGCCATGTTACAGGCATACCCACACACATCAGACATACCTACAAGACACAAAGGTATGGCAACCCAGATGAGCTTTACCTGTGTACCATACAGTACTGTGTGTCAGCACTTACAAAACCTTATGCCTGAGGTATGGAATGTGTGAGGACTACAGGTAACAAACAAAACAGTGTTTCCAAGCAATGTGGATATACACCATACTGTGCTGTTTAGGCCTACAGCTTCAGGTAGTACTACAGTTCATATGGGATTTGTATTCACTAGTGTTAACAATCAATAAGCATACATGTACTGCTTTAGCCTACAATAGCACACTCCAGTCAACACCATGGGACTACATCACACCGTATGCCATACTGCTTTTCCTGCCTAGCAATAGCATACACATCTTTTGTGGGGATCAGAGCTAGAACACTACATACCATGATATAAGCAGTTTCTTACTAGGCTATCACACATATACACAACGTTGACACATTCACCTACACATTCACCATCACACTCAGTCAACCTCACATAGCAATTAATGCAACATGTACATGCGTGTATGTATCAGGTCCTAGGTAGCTCATAGGCTATTAGCCGTAGGGCCTATAGAAGATTAGCCATACAGTACCCTGTCCTTCAACACCCATGTAATTTAAGTTCATGTGCCCCTGTCATGCAGAGCCACAGAGGTGATTCCCGGGTTGTATTTCCTATCTCACATCCATTCATCATGATTATTCATGACGACTGCTAATGAGGATCTTTCTTTGCTATTAATAGGTAGTTAGTTCAAGAGTATGGTATGTGTCTGAGATGAGAATGTACCACTCCAATATGTTCTGCTTTTTGATGTTACAAGGTTTAGATCAGTACAGTGTGTAGCTTGTAGGGATTTTGATCTGTTTACATAGAGCATGTCCAACACCTGTGGGTTTGGCATAGCTTCATATGTTAGGCAGAGGTTGTCACTGGGTAGGCGGTATGCGACACATTATAGCTGTGGGTTTGGAAGACAGTCTGCATAGGGCATCTGTTTGAGTCTGGTAATACTCTTTGTGGGGTTTGTGCCTGGCGTCTACAGTTGCTGTAGATGTCTTCTGAGGTACATACCAAAAGGGCCATTGTACTCTATGATGGGTTTTATGACTGATGAGTAGAGTGGAACATTGACCTCTTATTCCATGGATGACACACCTTTTCTGATGACATGTGGACCGTACACAGTTTACATGACTAGTGTGGCACTGTGATTATCAAAAGGGACACTACTGTCCACCTGTGTCCCATGGTCTCTTACACTTTTGGTGTTGAGTAGACTACCACCTATGTGGTAGTTCATGGGTACAGGGTTTTTAACAAAAGGGATGGCAATGCATTTACAACATTGTGCTTGAGCGTACATATAAACATCCATTGGTGTACATATAGATTTAAATGTAGGCACATATACAGTCCACCTTTCATGGTGGGAATATCAATCATGCAAGGGTTGAGAGAGATACAGTTATGTAATAATTTTGCACAGTCTTGTGCAGAATGCATTGAGGGTATTCTCATGCCATGTATCTTTAGCAGGACTTCCTGTCTAGAAGACTAACAACTTAGCAAATCATATCCACAGTGTTTAAACAGCACATGTCATATACCAGCACTGCATGCTGTCTTGTTTGCCACACATTACAACCTACATGAAAATACGCACATAACAACCTTCACCAACATATATATGTCCACCCTTCACAAACAGTTGCAGTATGTCCCTTGCTCTATGCACATGTTAAGATGCTAATATATCTGACACATAACTATCTCTACATATGAGTGTGCCATACACACACAAGGTACACACTGTTGTAAGTCCGTAGACCTCACGGATGACCTGTTGGGCCTTGTTACAACATGAACAGTTGTCACATGTGTGCATGACAGTAATATTACAGGGAGTATTTATAGCTGCTAATGCTACATTACTATACTAGCCTGGTACAGCAGTTGTCAATGCTAAGCTACACATTATATGACTATCATGCATGTGTTACTCTGTCACATCCAGGTTTATATAGCTGTTTGCACTACTTCCCCAAACAGCCATTATACACAGTACTGTACAGAACATAGATGACATGATCGGATGTTTGACATTAAATGCTGAGCTACATATGTCACAGTTATGTCCCACTGCACACAGCTACACACTAATTTGTCCATGGCAGTAGTCATGCATGGCATCAGTGCATACATACCTACTGCTGCCACATATGCATGTTTCAAAGTATTTACAGTACTCTTCATAAACATCTACTACTTGCCGGTAATCACATATCTGTTACATACCTGTTTGTCACTTTCAGGTCTGTCTGTGTATGTTTTGACAATTTTTTTTTTTTTTTTGGTGTTACTTAAGTAAAGATTGCTTTTACTTGATTTCTTTTGGTTATTAATTATTTTTTTTACTTAATTAATATATTTGTTTGGTAATTCAGTGACCTCTTTTTACTTAATTAAACTTTTGTGTTATTAAGTAATAATTCTTTTTTACTCCTCCCCAGGTTCAGTGATGCTTTAACACATGCAATGTAATGATTGCATGTGGGGATAGCAAGTACATTCTGCTTTTATAGGTATCTGCACATGTACATGTGATGGCCTCTGCACCAATTGGTGCCCATCATTTGGTAAATGCATACAGCCTGCTGTGTGGTAATTGCAGTACTCACTGTCATAGCAACTCAATGCTATAAATTGCTAGGTTTTGTAGGTGTAGCCCTTTCAGATTTCCAGAGTGGGGCCCATGCTTGTTTGCTGTGAACACTGTTGTTTAAGTCAGAAGGTTGGTATACTTCTTATATCTGAAGCTAGAGGTGTAGACAGTGATGTACATGTTGTACTCAGACCTGACTGTTGCCACTTCCAGTACAGAGCTATCAGTGTAGACTTTAACTCACCCCTACAAATGCTTACACAAGATATATGTGAGTATGTAGTTTCTTTTCTACTTATGTAATTAACTGCCATACAAAAGTAGTTATTGAGAAGTATTCTTTTGGCACATGAACTGTTTATGAACTGTTATACTGTGCATATTGATGTACTCACTTCTGCAGGGTTTTTGTTTTTATTGTTGATATTAACACAGGATTCTCAGGAAAACTGGACAATTCCAGGACTGAGTATGCCTACCTACATCCTTGGTAGACACTAAACACACACATATATTTAAAATTTGGGGGGGATGCAGACATACAGAGAGCATTATGTCTTATTGTGTGGTTGTTATCTTACTGGACTTAAAGGATTGATGTGTTAGTTTATCAAGGCAGGTGGTCTGTCTGCATAGTTCCCAACTGTGAACCTATCCAGATGGTAGCCAGATGTTAGCCTGTTATTCTTTGTCTGTGCAACCCACAGGTGTTTTCAGCACTGGTACAATGGCATTGTTACAGTCAGTTGCTACCAGTACATGGCTACATCCTTTGGTATTTCTGTGTTGTACTCCTACATAAAGGTATGCTTGTGGAAGTCCTCCCAAAGCTATTTGCAGAGTGTGTAACAGCAGATAAGCTGACATGCCTGTGTGTTTGTGCCTCTGCCAGGCCTATGAAACACTCAGATATGCATTTGCATGGAGTCAGGGATAGGTAGTTAAAAGTGAGGTACACCTTCCAAATAATAGAGACAGTAAGTGTAGACTTGAGTGAAGCAGTGCATATGGATTAGTACACCTTTTATGAAGTACAAGCATTGTCTACTGTTATTATTGTCATTATTCATTGTGTAATACCCCACCTCTCTAACGTCAGTACTTTTCAGAGGGATTCAGAGGGACACAGCTAAAATATGTTTCACAATCAGGAACATACCTGAAAAGTAATCACAGTTAGGAAGTATGGCCTCTGCCCTAACAGATATGCCAGTGTTTGTCCTGCTATGATACTGTGTGGGGGTTGTAAAGTGCCTCTATAACATTATTTCCTGCTAGAATGGCTGCTTCTCTTATCACAGTCATGTAATGCAATTCCACAACAATTGCTGGTAAAGATCCACAGAACAAGCTTTGTGTTATGGCCTTCCTATTTTTCCTTTACATTCACTCATTGTATTGCATGATATATTTATTTCAGCACCAAGTTATTGTATATCTGCTGTGGCTTAGTGGTACTTCATGCAGTCTAGTGTGTCCAAGGTCTGGGGTTTGAGACTGATAGAGGTGTTTTATTTTGCTGCTGAGCAGAACAAGGGCCCTGACATACAGAGTGATTAAGGCACTTTTAAGCAGTTGTAAGCGGGTTTGCGTGAGTTTGCGCAATGCTTAGCGATGCTTAGCTAAGCGCACACATGTGCACACTCGCTCAAACCTGCTAACTACTGCTTAAAAGTGCTTACTCCCGCTAACCCCTGTGCTAATTTCTTTGAAAGAAAAGAAAATCGGGAGATAGAAAAGTGGTGAAAAAGGGGCCACAAAGAGGGAAAGACAGTAGGGAAACCAGCTCAGGATGTGCAGGACGGGTGTAGGGAAGGTCCATAGCTGCCCATTTCTTTACCAGCAACAGCTGTGCATATGTGAGATATTCAGAGTGAAATTTGAAACCTTCCACCCCTGAGAGAGGGGTGAGGACAACAAAGTATGTTGTACTGCCAAATATAATTATCAGTTTACATGTCCAGTGGACATGTGTGCGAAATGGGCAGCTATGTATGGGGCATAATTTTTTTGTGGGAACAGATTGCACTTTTTTTTTTGTTTTTGTTTGGAAGTAGGTATATTGGGGGAGGTAGGTTGGGGAGGTAAACAGACAAGACAAACAAGACGCATACAGGGGCGGAGTATGACACATGGGGTGGGTGAACACAATTGACGGGGACGGTTGTTTGGAAATCGCAAGCCCGTGAGCCCACAGATGGTAACAGTGGAACTGAGATCCCCACCCATGGGCAGTCGCCACTGCACCTTCACAGCCCCGAGGGTGGCTATGCTGGGGGCTGCGTAGGAAGGGCAGGCTCACCCGTGAGTCATGCCACTCTCACCTCGAGCTGGCATAGGGGATCAGTGACTAAACACTGGATCTCCCTACGCACCACAAACAGGACCCTTCAGAGGGTGACAGGTGGCCCTTCTCCACCCACGCTTGCAGGAGGGGGATGAGCCCCTGCAGCACTTTCACCCAAAGGTTGCACAGGACCAATGGAGGAGGGGAGCCCAGGCTGGGCACCGGACCTGCTGGTGCCAGGTGCAATCGCCAGCTGAGGAGGGACAGGAGGGTTTGCTGGGACCAGCCTTCCCATACGTTCTGTGATTAGGTGTGTTTAATTACAACATAGACAACAGCATTCCAAATAAGTTGTAACAGCATGCAGTAATATTCCCATTAACCCAACACACCAGGGTTCCAACAGTTGAACAGCAAGCATAACACATGCATATATTGAACGACAGTGGACATTACAACAGCATGCAGGGATGATTGGTGGCAACAGGCCACCAAGATTGTGGTGTTTGAACAGGGCACATGCATCAAAGTAAATGCAGATATTTATAGAACAATAGGACATATGTCCCAACAAATGTTTTGAGATTACACATACCCATTGAGGTGTGGAACTGCATTGTTTATGCACATACAGTAGGGTGTAAACAGAAACCTCCATTAACATTGTATAAGTACTTTTAGTCTACACTGCATTCCTATTGACTGCAGGTGTATATCCCCTACATGTATTATTACACTAGGCAACATGCATTAGGTTGTGTAATGGGGTTGGATAGTTCATTATATACCTGACCTGTATCTGACATACTAACTGTCCAAGATGCAGATGTTACTGCTACATAGTTATATATTTTATTTATATTTATATATCTACATATCTGGATGTGTTCACATGACATTTTCAGTTAAATTTCTACAGAACCCTACATTTCATGTAGCACACTCACATTTCTGGGGAACACATTAACAAGCTACTTGTGTGCCAGATTTACCTATGCATGCCAGCCATTAACCGACTGTTGAGGACTGTATATATGCTTCACAGCTACTGGCACTTCCTTCATCCACTTTATATGGGACTGCCCAACTGTGGGTTGACAGCACTTAATACAACAATACTATTTATATAATGCAAGGGTACAACAACATTTCAAAGTAAGTGACACAGACACACTCCAAGTATTATAACTTTATTAATTACATTACACACTTTTCTACAGGCTCTCTTCTTTATTTGATATTACAGTGCATATGGAAGACTTATTCAAGACATATTATACCTTTATTAATAGGTTACAACACTCTTTTCAGGCTTGCTCACTTGTTTTATATGACAGTACATGCAGAGATATTATTCCGGACTTATTTTACCTTTATTAATGGGTTACTACACTCTTTTTCTGGCTCTCTGACTTATTTGATATAACAGTACATGCAGAGAAATTATTCAGGGCATTTTATGGCTGTATTATTGGGCTACAACACTTTTTTCAGGCTCTCTCACCGATTTTATATAACAATACATGCAGAATAATTACTAACCTGCCTGGTGGCACAGCCTTAGCAGCCTATCTGCATAGGCTTGCTGATTCACAGCATGGACACCTGCATCTGTGAAGTAAATAAAGGGATATTGAGACATACCTATCCATTATATAGACTATATTAGCATGTCTTACATACTGCATTCCACGGCTACCTACTCAGTAGTGGGGCATCTTGCATGTGACAGGCCGACTGTATCTATTGGTTCAGTAGATCCTGCTTCTGTCTCTTCAGGTCTGCATGGTGGTGACAGACCTGCTCACCAGTCCGAGGGACACCTGTGGCACTGGTGAGATCATGAGCTAACCGGTTTCAAGCCTCTGCTTTGTACTCCGTCCCTTGGAACTGGCCCTGCAGGAGTCTTGACTCATGACGGTGGACAAGGAGCCAAACCATGTATTTTGACTCCTCGATGCCCCAGTGTTGCACTCGAAAGTGAGTACCCTCTCCAGCACCAGACATTCTAACTGCAAATGGGAGCTACTATCAGTTATGGTGAGTATTCCTGCCTATGGAGCTTAAATATGCCGCATTTCCCGCACTTTTTTGTGATTGGCCATTTTTGAAAATTCTCAGCTGACTGCAGACCTGCTTAGCAATGGTTAATCTACCATTTATAAGTATATGTATGTTAACAGTAGATGTTTATCCTAAGCTGTCATGGCTTAGTGGTTCAGTACTTTGATTATGGTGCACAGTGTCCCAGGTTTTAACCTTGTCATTGCTTTTTATTTTACTACTGTCCAGACAGGTTAGGGGGTGTGGCTGTGTTTAGGCAACTTTGCTCTACGTTGCTCCACATTGCCCTATGGTGCACTGGTTAGCGCGGTGCGCAGCTCCGCGCAAACCTATTGCACTGGGTAAAGCGCTGCTTAGTTATGGGCAACTATATTGCGCTGGGTAAAGCGCTGCTTAGCTACGGGCATTTATATGTCAAGATCCATCTTACATTTCTATATATACATTTTGTTCACTGATACATAGGCCATTTCAATGCTTTTTAGTAAAATTTTATTCATATATGTCAGGAATTATTTCATATACTAATTAAAAACATAAAATAGAAAGGGGAGTGGTGGGACTCGAACCATGAATGCCTCCTTTTTGTGCGAAGGCTCTACCACTACGCTATTGCTATTTGGATTAATTTGCATAAACATTTCTTATTATGCTCTTCAATGTAGAAATTTGTAACTGCAGCTAGGCAATGGGCACACCCACGCAAACACGTGCAAATACAGGCAGCTATATCGGGAATTATAAAAAAAAAAATTTTAAAGTTTTACATTTTATAACTGTACTGGGGATTTACAGTGTGATGGAGTGTAGTGTTGGGTATGTAGACATTTGAGTGGACTCGCTCATGTGTGTTGACATTTCACAATTCAGACACTTGCAGGGGCGTTGACCTTTGCACTGCTTGGCAGTCAGACATGCCCCCTGCCTTCCTGCATGGTCCGTGTTAGACTTGGAATGGAGTCAGTGTGCCCTCATGAATATGCATGGCATGCTGATGTCATACCGTTCAACTGCAGTTTCCGAGTAAGACTTATTTAGTCTTACACGGAGGATTTGTGAATCCGGGGAATGGTAAATTTAAACACTATAACTGTGAATGATTTAGCAGATAGGCGTGTTTAACAGAAACTTCTGTTATATCAAACCAGTTGGTTAAACTTTCTGCTAGTTAGTAAAATGGTGTACAACTATTTTTTACTATAGTTAGAGGTAACTGTGTTACTGTTAAAGGGCTTTGACCTACTATGGTTCCTTTTAGATTTACATTCTTAAGAACTTAATTCTAGCAGAGAGTCTGATTCTCTCCTTTTCTCATATTAGTATACTACATTACAAAAGTCACAACCAGAACTGAAAATAAATCATTCAGGAAACACAGTGCCTTAGGGACCAGCTGCCTACAGTGGCTAAGTCCTCCTATTTTCATTTGAAGAATGTTTCCATCATTAAGCACCTTATTCCGTCAGCACATTTGCCTTTCATTGTGCATACTGCGGTCTTTTCTCGACTTCACTCATGTAAAACCCTGTACCAGGGCTCCTGGTCACAGAATTTGAGCAACTGGTATGGAATTCTGCATTCCAGTCACTACTGGGGGTTCTTCCATACCAACATATCATGCTAGTACTACAGTGTGCACACTACCTTCTGATTAAGTCACATGGCCTATAACATCTTTTCCTTGTTTTTCTTGCCATACATAATTTGAGCCCCTCCCCCCCCTACATTAGGTAGCTGCTTAGATGATATCAGCCCTTCACATTCTCTTCACTGTTTCTACCTTCAGCTATTGGAAGCTCTGTGACTTCACTTGCAACCCCCCCCCCTCCAGAGAATGTTTCTTTGCTTATTAGGGACCGTAACATTTGGAATATTTTCTCTGGTTGATTGAGATCTACCCTGACACTTCGGAGCTTTAAGACCATGCTGCCTACCTTTTTAAATTACCCTTTGGGGTCAGTTGTTGCTTAAGTTGTGCCACATTCTGTTTCTGATATCTTTATCTCTCTCTTCTGTCTGTCTCTGTCCTGGCTTTCATTAAGGGCTTCAGCTATATTTTGTATATTATTTATTACTGCTTTTACTTGTTGACTGTTATTTTTTACAATACTTTTGATTTATAATAGTGCCTAGATATTATGAATGAATAATCATTTGAATTTGAATGCTGATTTGATAATTGATAACAGATTACCCAAAGCAGTTGACAAGAGAGAGAAAACCTCCAATTCATTGACATGGTAAAGATGCACAGACAAACACCTTGTTAATGGCTCATTACCATATCTCTAATTTAAACACTGTGCTGACTGACCTGACTGTGCTACTACTCTCCCTATCTGCCCATATATCTCAGTAGGGTTGCCTACACCCATACATAAAACACATACACACACACACACACACACACACACACACACACACACACACACACACACACACACACACACACATGGACGCACATGCACAAACTTTCCCAGATATTTCCACACTTGAGCACTCATCCAAGCATCTACAAACAAGACCCCAAATACTTGCTCACACCCACAGAAATTCTCACCTACCCACCTTCGTGTCCAATTTGCTCAAAGGTAGTAGGCAGGCTGCAGTTGGTGCTTATTTGACTCAGTGTGTAAAGAGCTCAACTCATAATTCTGTTTCAAACCCTGCTCTTGGCATGGGATATCAAATGGATCACATGATGGGGGCATTTCATCACTCCACCTGTTTATGTTTGGGGTGTATCTAGTCACATTTGCACTGTTTCTTTTCCCTTTGCATTTCCCTTCAGTCACATTCAGGTGTCAGTGCAACCCTTTCCTGTGAGACCAGACTATGCAGATGATGCACTCATGCATCTGATCAGTTTTGTTCATACTTTCTATGTTGGGTTCCTCTTCCTGATGATTAGATGGTTGTATATGTTATTGTTTTATTGACCTTCTTACAGAAGACTTTTTTTCTGATCTTTGGACAGATGCATAATTAAGTTTATTTATATCTGGAGAGGAACCATGACATACCTGGAGCACATAACACATGTTCCACCCAGAGATATCTACCCTTATGTAGCATTGAAATAATTATAGAAAGCTTGCCAGGTATTTGGTTATTAATTTGTACTTGTTAACCAGGGTAGGCAATTGATCCAGTTACACCTTTTCCTGACTCAGCCCAGGAGTAAAGAAACATATCTTTGCATAAAGCTCAGCAATACATAAATGTATAACATATATGAACATGTATCAAACAATTAAAAGTAGCACATATTTTTTTAAATTTAGTATTTATGAAACATAGTATGTAGTATGAGCAGTATATACAAAATAATACAGCCGTAAAAGTACCCAGATATGTATAGCATTTCATAACACATTGAGTGCCCATTTGAGACAAATAACAGATCTCTACATCAGACAGCTTGGACTTCAGAAAACCCACACTACATGCTGAGCACTTCCATTTTTTTGCACCCACTCACAGTGTGTGTGTGTGTGTGTGTGTGTGTGTGTGTGTGTGTGTGTGTGTTTAAGTTGTATACTTTTAAGCAAAGGGCAATCACTGTAAGAGTTTGGTGTACATCTGAGTGGTTATTGATGTTAGGCTGAGTTTTTGTGTATAAAAAGTAGAAATAGATAAGGAAGTTATAGGGGTATATTAGCATGGAAACATTTGTGTTTGGCAGTTCTCAACAGATGCTTTTAAAGTTTGCTTTGAATCACCGTGTATGTCTCATTATTTTTCTGGAGGCAGGTAATAATTTTCAAAATTTTGAGGTGACACTGTCACTGCATTTAAGTTTGTTGTAAGGGATAGTGAATAATTAAATGTTTGGCATGTGAGTGACTTAAGATGGTATTTAATGTGCCAGATTGAGATCTTGCCTTTGAAAAGGGAAAGGATGTAATTCATGCACATTATAAAGAAGGCAGTCTAACAGCAGGTCTGCTATCTGCTGGATAGGAAGCCATAGGAAGCCATTTGTTTTTTAATACCTGGCAGAGGTGTTCTTGTCACAAAGCAAGATTTATCAACTAGCATATTTAGTTAGAAGCTATTGGCAAGGAGGATCATTCTCTTCTGGGAGGAAGCAGCAATAAAGAGGTGGCAAACATTAAATTCTGCCAGTAGAAACCCTTTTCCAACTGCTGCTCTGCTTTTCTGGGGTCAATAAATTAGAAAAAAATTGTCAACCCTAGAATAGTAACTTATTCATTTTTGGATTTGCCTTTTCTATGTTACCTGGGAAGTTTGTTGTTTGGCCCAGACATATCATTGAATGTGCTAGTGACCTTGATGGTGCTGTAGAAGTTATTTGGATGTCACAATCACTTGGCACATGCTGTAGCTTTTGCTAAGTCACTTTTTGTAGCTGAGAATTAGATGCCTGCATTTTAATTAGATATCAAGATGGGAAAGGAGTCTGGTCTATAAATAATCACAGCATCTGTATATAAGATTATCAGGAGGCGGACAATATAGTTCATAAATCTGTAAATGAAAACCGGGAAAACAAGTGGAGAGAGGACTGACCCCTGAGGAATGCATTTAATTAAGCATGATTATGTTTGTGAAGGAATGTCTTACCTTAACATGGAAGTTTCTGATAGACACAAAGTTTTTAAAGTAGCATCTGTTGCTTGTCACTAATGCCTAAGGCTGAAAGGGCACTAAAATATAAGTAGTGATCAACTGTGTCAAGTGCCTTCAGGAAGACAAAAGATAAAGCACCACTCAAATTGTTTTAATGCATACCAATTGAAATGTAGACTGAAAGAGTTCACATGGTAGTCATACTGCTGTTCGCAATCCAGAAAACATGCTGATGACTGAAGAATAAACGGTATTGTTAGATATAATCAAACAATTGAGAATAAGATAGATTCTTTAACATTTATCTAAGATGTTAAGAATTGAGATTCTGTGAAACTAGGAATATAGAGACATTTTTGCATTTTTAGCAGAGGCTTTGCTAGTACAGATGGATATTTTCTATATGAAAAAATTTGAAAATTTAGTGAATTGTGGTCTATAAGACAATATATTCAAAGTGATAGGAATCAGGGTCGTATTTGGCCATTTCCAGGGAGGGGGGTGTCTTATGGGATATGGTTTAAGAGGTCTTCAATTTCTTTATTTTTATTTTTATTTCTTTATTATTGTTTATATAATAAAAGTAAAATGGTGGAATTTATCTGGTGGGGTGATAGTTGAGATAAACTAGTTACTGGGGGCATGAGGGTGTGTACTGAGAGGCAGAATCAGAAATAGGTAGATCAGAAAATTAAGTAATTGCAGGAGAAGTAGTTTAACTTAATAAACTGTGGTTGAGTAGAAGTTTGTTATGACGGTCTGTACCAATGTTTACTTTCTTGCAGAATTGTTTTGGATTTGAGAAATAAGAGGTTTGCTGTGACCTGATGACTATGAGATTATGCCATTTTACAGGTGTTTTATAGGTTAAAATTACATTACTAGGCTAACAGCTCGAGCCCTTATGAGCCTAGCCAGTTTTATCCTGATTTTACCCAATTATATATCCCTAGGGGAACAATAACAAGGGTCAGCAAGCAAGATTTTGACAATCTTTACACACTGCATGGGCTATAAGGGACATGAGCACCACCTCAGGAGTGAATTTGTGATTTCCCATCCATTGGTCCAGATTGTGCTTGAAGATGGTCAGGGAAGGGCTCTGCTTCACATGAAAAGGAAGCCTATTCCAGAGGAGGGGCAATCTTTGGGACACATATCTGTCTCTCCAGCTTGATCTGCTCCTGCCAGAGATCAGGTTTAGATCTGTAGAGCAGGTAATCCTTGTGCAGTTAGTTTTGCAAATATGCAACATTTCCATCAAGGCTGGGTCAGAGACTGCCTTGTAGGTCAAGCATAGATCACCCCTCAGTAATCAATAGGAAACTGAATACAGTAATAGGGCTTTTAATCAGTCTGCATATGGCATGTTGGTTATACCCTGTATTGTTTTGGTGAGAAAACCTCTGAGGATACTCCAACTGCTGCAGGTGCTGGTGAGGTACATGCCAAAGGGTGCTTTGCACTCGATTATTGGTCTAATGAAGGCTGAGTAAAGTGGTACTATGACATCCTTAGATCTGGATGCCATGTCCTTGCTTATAAGATGAGCTACATAAAAGGTTTTTCTCACCACCATCCATACAATGTGGTCAGATTTTATATTACTATATTTCTGAGTACCCAGATCTTTTGCCACTGGGTCCACTCTTGGGGGGGGGGGGTATCAATGTTGCAATTTGCAGGAGTATTTAATTTCCCAATGGTATTATTATCCATTTCTTCACATTTAGCTTGAGACCATGGCTCTGACACCAATCATTAATCTATGTCAGTCCTTTCTGTAAGATATTAACATCATTTAGGGAGGCAATGATTGCCCCCATTTTGCAGCCATCAAGCAAACTTGGTCAGCCAAAGGCCATCTACATTTGCCTTGACATCTGAGAAGTATATACCAAACAGGAGGAGGCCCAGCACTGAGTCCTGTGGTGCTCCACTGGTGGCAGGCCTCTTGCTGTCTTGCTGGCTGTGGAATCCCCCACTCTAATAACGTGTCCTATCCATGAGCCATTTGGCTATCCATCTAGTGGTGTAGAGGTTTATGCTTTGGCCAGGCACGCCATTGGTGACCTTCTCAAAGAAGTCCACCAGAATGAGCAGGTAGGACCTGACCTTGATGAGGCTGAAATGAGTTCGGCCTAGAATCTGGAGATTTCTTATGTCATTAATCAGGTCCAGGAAATCCTGTGCACAACCTTGCATATGAGGCTAGTCAGACTTATGGTTCATAGTTTTCTGGGTCCGTTGATGGTTCCCCATTGTGCAGGGGGATGACTGTTACTATCCTCCACCCTACCGGGAACAAAGCCTGTTTGGAGACTGTAGTTAAATATTAGGTCATATTCGAGCTATTTAATATGTACCCTGGAATTCCACCAGGCCCATTGATGCAGTGCTTCTAGCTTTATAAAGCACAGTGACAAACTGTTCTTTTGTAATAGCAGGTAAAGGAATGGTAGGGGGTATTTCATGGTGTTTGACTGGAGGTGATGAGGGGATGAAATCTGACCTGAATTTATCAGCCATCAGGTTTGCTGTTTCTTATGGCTGAGAATATGAATTGCCATCTACAGCCAACTCAGTACATTTCTGAGTATTTCCCTTAAGATTTTAGACATAACTAAAAAATGCTTTGAGGTTATCCTTTGCTTGGGAGGCTATTTTAGACTCATTTTCAGCTTTTGAGGACTTGACTATTTCCCTGATTTGCCTGTTGAGACTAATGAGGGAATTATTTCTCTGTTGTGAATCCTCCTACTTGCTTCTAGACAGGAAATTCTTCCTTTTGTCATCTAATCTGTTTATGGCTGGGGTCCACCAGGGTGACTTGTTTTTCTGGCTAGATCTGGGTTTAGTTCGGTTAGGTACTGCTATTTCTATGCAGTTATTTAAGTGGTTGTTCATGGCATTCATGTATACTTCTGCATAGGCTTTCATGTTTTGGGGGTTTGAGGGAGCTTTAAAATTACCTATGCTATTATTTAATAAAAGGTAATTAGCCTTGGAAAAGTTCATTTGGGTTTTAGGGTTTGATGGGAGTTCTGCCATTACATTTATTTCATGGAAGTTCTACCATTACATTTATTTCAAAGGAGACTAATTTATGATCCAATCTTACAATAAGGACATTACCCTGGGGGGGATGCAGTGCTCCCCATGTTTCTAAGTACTATGTCAAGGATATTTGAGCCCCTAGTGGGTGTGCAGACCAGCTGTTGCAGAGCATTTGACTGACAAAGGCCAGGAATCTCTGAACCTGCATGTAAGCAGTTATGTATGTTTCCCAGTTTATGGAGAGGCAGTTAAAATCACCCATGAGTAGTATGTTGGGCTGAATAGTAAGTGATTCTAGTGACTTCAGGTATGCAGAGTGGTTTTCATAGTTCATGGTTGGGGACCTGTAGCTAGAGATGATGTGGTGGGAGAATTTGCCTGTGGTCAGCTGGACATGGAATAACTCAAGCAAGACATCCTGCTTGACCAATCTTGCTGTGAGATTGTTTTTTATGTGAATGGAAACATCTCCTCTTTCATTTTTTTTTTATTTTCAGCGGATGGTCTGAGTGTGTGATAGGCATTGCAGCCTTGAACTGCTGGGATGCTTTCTCCAGCCTTGAACCATGTTTCTGTAACTGCACAGGCATCAGCATTTTCCAGGATGAAGACAACTTCCAGGGAATGCAGTGTCTTGTTAAGACTCCTAGCATTGAGCAGTAGTATCTTCAGCTTGGTATTAGAAGAATTTATGTTGGTAGGTCTGTTGGTTTGGCACTGCTTAAAAAGGCATTAAGGGGATGGCTAATGAGACTTGACTAGTATTTGAAAGTCTAGCAGTGACATGTACAGACCATCTGTGGTAAAACAGCAGGGTCTATGGATTATGTCTTCCCAGGCTGAGAAGTACTGGACCTCCTTGAAATGACACCAGTAGCTAAGCTAATTATTGAAGTCAATAATTTTCTGTTTGTATTGTGGTATCATTCATGGTGAGGGTGGAATGCTGCTCAATAAGAGACTCATACCCGCCTGTAACATGTATTCAGAGAAGTCCATCATGTGTCTCTTTATATACTCCAGGGAGGTACATTTCCAGTCATTCACACCCACATAGACTATGACTGAGTCATAATGGTACTTGTGGTTGAGTGATGTGAGTGTCTGCATGATCTGGAGAATCCTGGCTTCTGACAGGCAACTGACTGTAACCCTCTCCTTATCCAACCTGGTGAAGCAGGTGTCCATGTATGTCATGATGGAGTCTACTATAACCAAAATGTTTGAATGTGTGATGCCTTTTCCTTAGGGGTTTGCTTGTGGAGACACTGTGATGTGCATTTTTATGTGTAGTGGTTGGTGCTGACTCAGTTTTGTTTGCAAATGTTTTTTGAGGGCAGCGTACAGGAGGCCTCTGAGGTTTTAGTAAGTTACTTGTGAGTATCTCTGCATATGTGGGTTTATGTGTCGAGACCTTATTCAGTAAAGGAAATGATATGCATGTGCTGACAACCTGATTGTCATTTGATTTGTCAGTAAGTGCGCCTCAATGTTCGTAGTCTAGCTACATCTCTCACAAACTGTGTTTCTTTCAGGATTAAGTGGTTGTCAGTATACATGAGACAATTGCTACATTGCCTCAAGATGCCCATGTCCACCAGGCTGGCCACAGTGATAACAGGAAAGTGTCTATCCATGGTTTCATTTTTTACTCTGGGTTTAACCAGGAAGAAGAGTGGATAGATTTAACTGGACTGGGATGATAGCACACAGATGAAGAACGGGTGCTATACTCAGTGTGAACAACAGCTATCTAACAGGGCCATGTTGCTCTGCGTGCAAGTCAGATGCTCCTGAGGAAGGTTGCAGAAAAAAAACACCAAAATCCGTATTCCAGAAGAATACACTGCAAAACCAATAAGAACAACTGGCCCAAGGAAGAAACAAACTGGCATTAGCGTACAAATAATTTATTAAACGCTTTTGAAACACCTTCATCAGAAAACTGAATACAAAATACTAAAAACAACATCAATTTAAATACAAACATTGACCAATAAAAACACAAAACCAATTAAGTTGCAATTATTTCTTAAAAAGCAATGGCAACAAAATGAAACTATCGATTTAAATGCACTCTGTGGTCTTTTAAAAAACACTTAATATTGATCACGTCATTAAGATCAGTAACTAATATTGTGTTTTTTTTAAAAACTGCAGAGTGCATTTAAATAGATAGTTGTTTTTAGTATTTTGTATTCAGTTTTCTGATGAAGGTGTTTCAAAATTGACAGTGCATCCAGCAAAATTAAAGAAGTGTTGGTCAGTTACTGCAAAGGGAATTTCATAGTAATTTCCATTAATGTGTAGAGTATGTTTCTATACTTAGTGAGGTGGAACAACATGAACAATTTGTAATTAAGTGTAAAAACGCTAAATTACATAGAGATGTCATTGCCTATGAGAATCTTACTCTATATTTAATGCAGTTATTAAAAGAAGTGGGTAAATTAAATACATTCCCTGGTTACAAAAAAAGCGTTTATCACTTTAAGAAGACCGAGACCAGAGGAGAGGGTGGATCCAATCATGTTGCAGGTCTGAATTCAACCAGAAATATAGAAAATGATGTGAATGGAACTGTAGCAAGTGAACTGTTACCAACGTCGGCCTCAACTTCTGCTGGTCTGAGTGAAACGCAAAAGATGTCCACTATTAACACATTTATTGAAACTGGGGCTAAACCAAAGACTTTTTTAGCAAACGACAAAGAGAGCAAAGGGCAAGGACCAGAACGACCAGGAAGAAGGACAAGAACTTGTCGGACTCATCGACGGACGGTTAATAAGGTATCAGACTAAAAAAGACTGTAGTAAACTTATCTGATTTTGCATTACAACCTGAGCATAAAAGTGTGTTATAATTTGGTTTAACTTTTGTTCCTTCTAAACATGCTGATATTACCAACACCCTTTTAGAACTAAAAAAAGTTTACTAGATTGTTAAATCATAATTATGTTTTAAAAGATGCTAAGTTACCTACTGCTACCTTGATAAAGCCTTCTAGTTATAATCCGAGCTTGGTTCACACCATGAAGGTGTTTGAAAATTTGTGTGAAACTCAAATATGAGCATTGTTCTTCTTCTTCTTCTTCTTCTTCTTCACCTGCAGCATGTCTTTGGGATGTGGGAGGGAGAACCTCTTGCTGTGAGGTGGCAATGCTAACCACTGCACCACCGTGGCCGCCCAAATATGAGCATTGTTAACCATCAAAAAAACTAGAAGTGATTATTTTAACTTGAGTAGAGACGAGCAAAAAGCATTGAATGAATTAGTTGAAAACCAAAACATTCGTATAATGAAAAGTGACAAGAGAGGGACATTGGTTGTCATGAATCAGAATTGTTATATTACCAAGATGGAGTTATTGTTAGATAACCAAGATTAATATAAAAAAACTGATATGCTGGAAATATTGAAATGCTATCACAATGTTTATTCTTTTCTCTTCGAGAATTTTATGAATGGCAACTTGGACCAGGCTACATATGATTTTTGTAACATAGAGAATCCTAAAGTGGGGACTATGTTTGGTAAACCTAAAGTTCACAAGTGTCTTGTGAACCCACCATTTAGGCCAATAGTCTCAGCTCCCAACTATATCACTGAAGGTATTTCTCTTGTAGTTGACTCAATTTTAAATTCTTTAGTTAAGAAATGTAATTCCTATTTGAGAGACTCATGGGATTTTTTAAATAATATAAGATAGTTTACCAGTGTGTATAACTTTCATAACAATGAGCATGTTATGTTCTCTTTTGGTGTTGTGTCTTTGTTTACTTGCATTCCTCATGAAATGGGGGTTGAGTCAGTTAGGGACTTTTTGGGCCACTTTACTATTTTTTCTAATACTGAATGTAATTTCTGTTGTGAAATGATAGAAATTTTGTTAGAAAATAATTATTTCATTTTCAACAAGAAATTTTACAAACAGATTAGGGGAGGTAGCAATGGGTTCACCTGCCGTACCTTCATTTGCCAACATAGTTATGGGATGGTGGGAATATTTGATTTTAGAACCCATTAAAGAGAAATATCAAATTATTTACTGAAAGAGATTTGTTGACAACGTGTTCTTTATTATGAAGGGAGATATAAATAAAGTAGATGAGTTTCTGAATGAATTAAACTTAAAGTCTGTTTTTTTTTTAAGTTTGTGAAGGGAGATGCTGGTATGGAAGTAAACTTTTTAGATGTAAACCTAAAGTGGGAATTCATAGAAAAAATACATTTACCAACAGTTATCTCCACTATAATAGTTTACATCCCAGATATATGTAACATACCTAAAGGACAGTTTATTAGAGCCAGACATATAACCAGTGGAGATGTTGATGTAAAACAAGAATTTGAATTTATTATTCAGCTAGTCAAAAAAAGAGAATATAAAGAAAAATGTTTAAGGGACATCAGTCAATTGGTTTTGACTAAAAGATATACCCCCGGATTTACTAATCTGTTGTGCAGGACTAAACTAGTCCTGCACGTAAGCAGCAGTTTAAGAAGAGGATGGCAGCGTGCCATGCATAATAATGAAGGCAAGCTGCCTGAGCTCCAAATCCTACACTGAGCGTAGACGGAGTGCAGGGGGCATGTCTGAGAGCAGAGCTCTCAGAATAAACACGCCCCTGCAAAGTAGAACAGAAGAAAGTGTAAATAAATGAACAAAACTGCTCATAGGTGTCAACACATGGGGACTGATGGTGGAGATATGTGAACAGTAACAGTACATTGAAATAAAACGAAGAAGCCCAATGTACACTATTGCTTACATCCCTGGTGCGGTCCACATACACCCACTCCAGCCAGCCCCCCATCTCTCCCATAATTTCATACCCCCAGTTCCCCTGCTTCACACTCTTATATATATATTATATATATATATATATATATATATATATTATTTGAATATATAATTTCAATTATTTAACCAGGTAAGTCTGAACCAGGTAAGTCTGACTGGGCTTTTTTGGCTCATTTAGGAGGAGAAAGGGGAAAAAAAAACAATTAATTTATTAAACAGTTGTATACATCAGATATAGATATATATATATTTATGTATCTAGATCTATATATATAAATATATATATAGATATGATACACCAATTAAGGATTACATATGTTCACAGGCTGTGCCAATGGGGGTGAGTGGTCCAATCAACAAATGTGTAACACTTAGCATCAAACCCCCCCACCTAGACAGGTGAAACATACAAACACACGATACAAGTAAACACACCACTGCTTCCCAGACTACAGGCAGGATACTACGAGTGGGAGAGACCTGCCAAGTCTAATCTTGAAACAAAGACTTTAATGTCCCTTGTGGGCCACCCAAAAATTAATGATCATCAGAGTCAGTCCCTGTAATGATTTATCTAACCAGGCCGTGTACGTACTTAGACCAGTAGGTTGGGCAAGCCTGATGACCCATGGGTAGAGACAACGTATGACATGGGTCCCGACATGTGGAGAGTGGGCAGTGTGTAGTGGTGTGGTTAGACCCCACCTGCACCCACAGTAAGGATGAGTGCTGTACAGGAGGGGCAGGTGGGGAAACTATGGGTATGCAATTATGGGCCTAGGTGTGCAGGTGTTGGCTGGTGCAATTGTATTCGGACCGCCATGGGGATGTAAGTAATAATTCGAATTGGACAGAGCTTCTGCCTATACCTTCCAACCTCTAAGAACAAAACCACTAGACAGAACCTAAACTGTTGGGGGGACAAATAGGGGCAGAAAGCACATATTCCACTTACAACCTTAGAAAGCTGATAGAATAATAGGTTATGCATTAGCATGACTCGTCTGAAGGATGTGGAGTCTTAAACCCAAATACTTGTCTGTATTTAATGACATCAGTTCCCAGGTATTTGCCGAACAGGTGCAGATTGTAAGAGGAGCACAGCAATATTATGAAGCAAACTGTGGACAGGCTGCGGATTCTGTACAGTCGACAGGCATGCCTTCACCTAATGGGCAGCCATTCCCGATATGGGTCCCACCGCAGCACAGTCCAATTTACATGGCAAAGTATGATATAACCATATGTGTTGTTGCATAACCCACTACACAACACCTACGAATACATGGTCGCAACACCGCACTGTAGGCATGTAAGCCGATGTAATATGCATCACAAGGTATTATTATAGTCCTCACCCCCACCCAAGGGTGTGAGTGCCCAACGCAAACACCAAATGCAGTGCATATGCACAGCTGTTGTTGTAGACAGCATGGCCAGCTGTGGACCTTCCCTGCAGCCATCCTGCACATCCCTGGATAATTCCCCTACTAACATCTCTCTTTGTGCCCCATGCACACCATGTACCTATCAGCCCCTGTTCCATTTCTATAAATGTCTACGGTTCACATAGGTGACATCCTCTTCCCCCAACTATATTGCCAGTATCTGGAACCCCAACCCACATGTAGTATCACATCTGTCCCACAGGACACGTGTAACTAACACATGAGAGAACACCACAAGCACACCTGGAGCAGCACAGGCTCACAACCTTGCGGAACACTCCCCCCCACCTCACACTCTATACCACTACATCAACTAGTGATACTGACACCTCTTGACCTGCCTTGCATATAAATCCCAACATCTGACAAACCTTCCCTATTGCTCCCCATCCAATTATACCTACAGGCAACTATACAGTCACAATGTCACCCCCACTGCCTACCTACCTACTCATTAGCTATTCCCCTCTACTGTACCACACGGGTATGAAATAACTACACCTACCCCAAATAACTGCATGTAACCATCCAACCTCACCTTAAACTTACCTTTGTCAACAGTCATGCCTGACATGTAAACCTGACCTAAGCATGGATAATACCGACATTTTTAACGTAAACTAAGCATGATGAATGGGGGACGTAGCTATGTTATGGGTCAATTTGGAGCTCTACACCCTGGGCCACCGCTGACAATGGACAAGCATACAGTCTGATTGTCCCAGTTGACTAATGTGAACAAAATGCACAATGTTGCACGTGTGTATGCAGGAGCAAACGGGTGTAAGCCTGTTTGGCCACTGGTATGTGAGTACCACACTGGTGAAGCAATGTAGAGGCTAACTCAGTGCAAGATGCCACAACCAGAGGTCAGTAATGCTGTGCTTCCTGCAAACGAGCGCATACCCACCTACAAATGTTCTACAGTGCCTTAGTCACTATGTAGCCAACAGCTGTTGTTGTGGCCATTAACAAAATAATCTGCACTGCCAGGTTGCAAAGCCCCAACCCTGCACACTATAGTCGACATGAGTTCCACTAAGCCATGGTGGATACACATTCAGCTGCTGTGATCACAAACACATCATCCAGCTCAGGCATCCAACAGTAAAGGAAATGTATATAAGTGTGTAGATTAATACCAGAACACATGCGTCCATTGCTCAACCAAAGTATTATGAGCAGTCTATGTGCAGCACAGAACAGTGCCTGTCCAATCATACTGTGAGAACAGTAGTCCTGCATAATACTGAAGGGAATAATGATATACGGTGCACACATTGGGGGCGTGTGAGCATGCTTCATGCACAGTATGTCACACCTGGGGCGTTGGTTCCATGGAACCGGGAGATGAGGCTGGCCAGGTGTGTGAGCAAACCACTGCTACGCAATACCCTGGCAGGATGCTACCAGTGAGAGAAGCACTGTAGACCAGCTAGGTCTACTCTTGACACAACAGGTCCATCCCTGGTGGGATGAACCAACAGTTGTGGGTCACATCAATGTTACCACCAGTATCGGAGGAGGATCAAGAGAAGACTGTTATGTATGTGGACAAAATGGATGAAGAGCCTACAGATGCTTGGGTGGGGACAGTATACTGGAGGTGTACCGAGACGTGCAGAGAGGGAAATGTGTAGAGGTGTGGTATGGCAGGGCTAGCAACCGGGGAATGGGTGGATGCTGTGTACGTGGAGCTTGGGGGCCGGGGGAAGGGAACATGGGTACGTCATTATGGTAGACATATACAAACGAAGCAAAACAGTAATAGTGTAATGGCCAGAGCATCCGCCTAACATGCGTGCATTCCCGGGTCGAGTCCCACTGCAGCACATCCTATTTTCCATGTGATATCCGTATTTTAACATTGTTGTGTTGTATAACCTGCTTAGTAACATTTATATTTGCACAGGGGTACTGCCTTAAATGCACATGTGAAGTGTCATAATGACTAAGGCACTAGTAAGCATGTGTAAGCGCATAACAGCAGTAGTGCACATGGATAAGCAGTTGTAAGTGTGTGTGTGTATTTGCGCGGGGATAAGCATTGCCTACATAGATTGAGCTAAGTAGATGCTAGCTGAGTGTAAGGAAACGCAACCCGAGGTTAGCATTGCTTAGCTCTGTGCAAATCTGCGCACACCCACGTACAACTGCTCCAATGTCCCTAACTCACTCTGTATCCAACAGCTGGTGCTCTGCCCTGAAACAAAATATACAGCCTCTTGAAGGCCCACACCTGGGATGCTGCACATCATACACTATGTGATTTACCATTAAATCATGGCAGATGTACATAACCACTCATTTCACATACATATCATCCAATACAATCAGTCAACAGCACAGGAAATGTAGTAATAACACACCACACAACCTCTCAATGCATGAATCCCGGACATAGTGCGCCATAATGTGGGTACATATAGGGATATCTGTCATATCACACCACTTTTCAAGAAGCAACTAAGAACCTCCTAACTTCACAATGGCTATGCCCATGTACTAATCCTGACTGATATTTCCTCCTCTTAACCACCATCTTTGCATGACCATAACATTCATCTCTGAAGCAAAAAAAAAATTTTGTTCTAATATGATTAACTTATACATGTGTATATGTTTCTTTCTCTCTAATGTTGTCTAAGCTTCTCACATGTAAATTCTGGTATATGTAACCTAAATGTACTTACATATTCATGCTCATTTTTTTTTCCTCTTAGGTCATATAAATCTACTTAAAAGGGTTTCTATGTTTAATTTTTAAATATTATCCTCTTATGTCTTATACTTACTTATTTTTGTCAATTTGTACAATGTTGTAGTGGAGCTTTTCTCCCCGGGCCTCTACTGAAAATGGACATATATCCAGTTAGACTAGCCCGGTCAACAAATGTAAAATAAAAAAAATAAATACCTTGCTCTAATACACTTAAAACATTGCAAGTTACACAGTTATATGTAGTAGAACACATATATTGATGGAGATGATACGTCTGAAACATGTACGTGTCGGCACAAATGACTGACCTCAGTCCTAAGGTCATCCATGTCAATTGCCAAGAGAATGAGGTACAGGCCACACATGTAGGCCGAACATGCATGGACATATGGACAGCTATACATCTGTAAATGTAGAGAGATAGACAGCTATAGGTATATATATATATATATATATATATATATATATATATATATATATATATATATATATATATATATATATATATATATATATATATATATATATAGATATAGATATATATATATATATATATATATATATATATATATATATATATAAATATGTGTGTGTGTATGTATGACTTACAAATAACCATATAACAGCAATCGTGCATAGATTAATATGTTCAGTGTATCTCTCTCTCTCTCTCTCTCTATATATATATATATATATATATATATATATATATATATATATATATACATACACAGATATATATGGATATATACATAGCTAGAGCTATATCAATGTCCAGTTCTATCCTCTATATATGGGGTTTAACATATATACTTATGCAGATATATATATATATATATATATATATATATATATATATATATATATATATATATATATACAGATAGACATGTGTATATAATTTCCACATGGGAACAGACTCCTGGCCCACTCCACACTACATAACAAACCATGAGCACAGTTAATGGGGGTAGGGGCATAACTGAGGGACACCTGGTAATTCCTGCTATTTATACCATGACCCCCCATTAATATTCCAAAACGTGCACGCTGATTGGTCAGCGTGCACATTGTAAATTGACTTATACTAATGGAAAAAGGTCCGGTCGCCAACTTTTTCCATTAGTATAAGTCTTTTTTTAAAACACTGTCTCGCTATGTTAAAGGAGTTTAACATAGCGAGACAGGTTTTAAAAAAGCAACGGAGATCTCCATTGCTTATTTTAAAGCTGTCTCGCTATGTTAAACCCATTTAACATAGCGAAACAGTTTGTAAAAAGCAACAGAGATCTTGCCTTCTCTGTTGCTTTTGCCCACAGCTCTGATGTACTGTGTATGCATACGCATGCGCAGTACATCAGAACTGCCACAGAATACCAGACAGCTGCGGAAGGGCAGCAAGGAGGCATTATACAATGCCATTATTTAAGAAAATGAATTTTTTTTTCTTAAATAATGTCATTGTATATAATAACAATAACCCATGGTTGGCTTTGTTTGGTCCGACCAAACCATGCCAACCATGGGTAAATCCAGCATTACCCACACCCAGGCGTGGGTTATTGCTATAGTAACCCCCCCAGCCCTAGCGGATATGCTGTGCAATCCAATATCCAGCACATGCAGTACTTGACAGCAGGACCCACCACAACACAACTGCAATGCTCCAACAGTAGTCCATGTCACCTGTACATGTCAGGCCAATATCTGTAACATATCATACAGATGAACCTATCTGCCCTAGGGCATTTATAAGCCTAGCCAGAGTGTATTTGGCTTCTGCCTCCCTATTAATTAGCCTACTGTGCCTCTGTAAAGTAGGTCACAGAAGGCACCCTTTTAAGATTAGTTTACTGTGTCTCTGTCTAGCAGGGACACAGAAGAGATCCCAGGGGTGAATTTGCGATTTCCCATCCACGTGTCCAGATTTCGCTTGAAGAGGGTCAGCGAGGGGCTATGTCTTAACATGAATTGGGATTCTATTCCAGAGTGAGGGGAGCCTCTAGGAAATTAATCTGTCCCTCCAACATATCCTATTTATTTTTCTGCTGAGGTTTAGGTCCCTGGAGCGTGTAGCTCTAAGGGACTTGGATTTTTTGAGGTGGAGCATGTCCATTAATTCTGGGTTTGACATGGCTTTGTACGTCAGGCATAGATCGCCTCTGAGTAGGTGGTAAGCAACTGAGTAGAGTACATTCCCTGCAGCATGCCATTGTACCACAGGGAATGTACTATGTTGAAGGGCTACACATTACAACAGTACAGATATGCACACACATCCATACATTGACAATCATGTGCAGGTGTGTACACATATATATATATATATATATATATATATATATATATAAATATATATATATATATATATAGATAAGATATACAGATATATATATATATATATATATATATATATATATATATACATAGATAAGATATATGGGATATATGGGTACATACACATATACACAGACAAAGGGTATTAGTAGCCATACATATGTAGAAGTAGTGTGGACGCACAGGGTGCAATGTATATCCCCAGCCACAATCCCTGTAACTGGTACCTGTGATATGTATGGTGTGGCAACCAGCCCCACAAAGGGGATACTTACATTGCACATATACCCACTCACAATTCAAAGGACATGACACGACACACAGGTATGTATACACAGACAACCTTTATTTGTGTACCATACAATAATGTATGCCATTACTGACAGCACATGGATGTTGATGTATATAACCAGTGATGGATGCAAGGCTCACACAAAACAGTAGATGCAGACAGTGCGGGTATATAACATACCATAGTATCCAGGCTAAGCCCTTCAATTCATACAACAGTAGACAAAGGATATGCCTGCATGATACGTAACAGTCAACAATATCAGATGTAGTTCAGCAGCCTCCAATTACGCCCTGTAGTCAAGCCCTAGGGGGACATTCATTACTTGTGATAATGTCAATGTATCTGTCACATGTACAGTCTCTGACCATCAAATGTTGTGGGTGTCCACTCTATGACTGGGATGATAGTAGGAATACTAGCAGTAGTTAATGATAGGCCATTACCTAACAACCCCTAACCGTATCACAGCAGGACAAAGGCTGCCATATATGTGGAGGACAAAGACAGGAATGCTGGACCATACCCGCAATATTGCAGTTACACACCCTGGAACATGCTGGTGTTACAGGATGTGTTGCAACATACCCTTATGCAGGAATAAGACATCAAGGACACAAATGGATATAGCCATGTACTGCTAGCATGCAACACACACACTGCCAATGTAATATCTGACACAGGACCTGTGTGGTGGACAGACAACCCATGATAGGCACACCTCTGTCCGGCTAGAGGATAAGCCCACAGTAGTGAGCTATGCAGACAGACTGCAGTCCAAGGTAAACTAGTATGTACACACACACACACACACACACACACACACACACACACACACACACACACACACACACCCTGTAACACCAGTACTATGCAAAGCATTACACCACTCTACTCACAGTCTGTCTGTCCTGATCCTCCTACATATATGTGGCTGCCCTGAGTGTGCAGGTTCTCCTGTAAGATATATATATATATATATATATATATATATATATATATATATATATATATATATATATATATATATAGCTATCTGGATAAGTATATGTCCATATCGTCCCACCATATGTCGTGGACATGAAGTGTAGCCCTACCCCAGCCCCTATAGTCCCAATGTAGTAGTGCGAGGGGACGTCTGGTATGTATAGCTGGTATATTAATAGACATTTGCTACTGTCATTGGGATTGTTGTCACAGACACGGTGTGTGTGGAAGATGACATCTGTTCATAACATGTGTGCCATTGAATACTGACAGACATCCTAAGGTTATCATGGTACAGTACCTGCATATATAGCAGGCTCAACAGCCATGTCACAGCACAGGGTAGGATACACCTGTGTGACAGTACATAACCACAACCAATGTGAACACAGCCACAGGCACATATGGTACGCTAGCATAACAGTACAATATATGGACTATCTGTCCTACACCATCCTCATATGTGCCACTCACAGAATTAACCTACATACACTGGGCTGCTACACAGTCTGGTCTGATGGCTGTCTGTGGCATGGGACATGTGTGTGTATGGCCCTACACACATGTAAGGTAAAATGGTACCATACAGTGGGGCAGCATGTAACATCAGATAGAAGGGGAGCTAGAACAATGACATCTACCACAGTCTGTACACAAGCCATAGTACATATTAACAATACACACACTGCCAACATTCACCATCACTACACAGACCTCAGTACTGTACAAACATCCACAGAATTTCCAGGGTATGGCATTAAGTGTAACCCCTGCTGTACATGACATGTGTAGCACTCTGATATATCACTGGTGTGTTATCAGATATGATAACCACTATAGGCCAGCAGAAAAGTGAATTGAAGTAAAAAGTAAACGAAAACCCAGAGGGTTACAGAACAAACATGACTTTATTAACCATCTGGTTAATAAAGTCATGTTTGTTCTGTAACTCCCTGGGTTTTCGTTTATTTTTTACTTCGATTCACTTTTCTGCTGGCCTATAGTGGTTTTCGTATGGTTTATTCTGGCCGTGCAGTGCCTACACATGGAGCATAGTGTTTGGATTATCAGATATGATGACCCTATTTACGGTGTACAGCACATATGCACCACTTTATGCACGACATATGTACAAAGGTTGACAGAGGTGTGGCTGACAGCACATGCACAAGGCCAGTATAGACATGTTGCTGTGATACCCTCATTAATCTACCATTGTAATGGGGTTTGTTGCAATATATGTCCAATGAGGGATATGTAGTCGGTAACTGTCACGGCCTTCACCATCAACAGACTGCAATCCTCGCACTACCTTCTGCATTCCACAGATAGATGCATCGTGGCTAACACATGAAACCAAAGGCACAACACTGCCCAGTCTGCAGATGACCCTGCAGATGGGGATTCCTGATATACATGGAACTGACATGACAGGTATTGCAACATGTATGACAGGCATATCCAGACAAACACTGTTAATCCATCATTACTCCATATGCAGTATAGAAGCAATTACAGTTTGTAGTCAGGTCAGGCACATCCCCCTCCTGTTTGTTGCCCTCTTTCCACAGTGTATGTTGTTAGAGGTAAATCCCCAACCCATCTGAAATGCTGTTTGCCAAACAACAGTCCTAGCTCCTGCTCACAGTGACAGACAAGGGCCAACACCACCAGGATGTTCCCAGGTATTGGAGTGCATTTCCATGTAATTGGCTATGGGAATGTTACCACACCTGTTCCACATGCAATCGGCTAGGGAAGGGCTGCAATTCATGCAGAGGCCATCAGCTGATCATGAGCATCACGTTAAATACACATGTTGCTGCCTAAGCAATGCAGGTGTGGGCCTCCACATCCACCAGAGAGGGAGTGGGGGAGGCAGACAGAGGTGAATACATGTCAGGGAGGGGTGATTGGGTGAAAGTGACGCATGTTTGTGTCACACACCTACCAGCACAGGGTATCAAACACCTGACAGCTATGTAGTGCTATCACAGTTCGATGCTGTTATTGGATGTGCCACATGGGTTATTTGGTGGGGAGCACTCAGAACATATATGTGATGGTGAGTGACATCTGCAACAGGGATATGGTAAATATACAGTAGGTGACGTACACGTGCCTGTTTGCATAAACAGGTGCCAACGTCAGAACAGGCACACTCACACAGGGATGCACACACATTAACACACTTGGCAGGGCCAGGAGTGCAACTCGTCCCTAGTGGGATTGCCATGACACATCAATGTGCAGGGAACACATGCATCACACAGGTGATATGAAGGTCATATGGCAGTGAGTATGAGGGGGTGACAGACATAAGACAGCATGCTTCACTGTGTCCTGGGGGGAGTAGTATGTGTGGATGTGGACATACGCACCATACAACACACACACAAACACACAGGGTGCCAGTTCGGACATGCATGGGTGCATGTCTGCATGGGTGTGTGGTGGTCAACAGTGCCAGCAGGCTATACAAGGGTAGGCAATGGGTATACCTTGGCATCAGGCCACATGACAGTGGTCTGCATTGTGGCACAGGCCTGTAGCTTCTGCATTTGCCCACACAGGTGGGCATTGCATCCGTCATCCAGTCAACTGGGTGACTATTGTGTGTGGCCAATGCGGTGCATCACTTGCCATGTATGTGTTCCCTAGTCCATGACTTGGATGGTGTCTAGGACGTGCATACCTCCCACATGCATGTACAGTGACATGTGGAACTGTACCTGGGGTGTCTGGCCCATGCTGTGAACACAGCTTATCAGATGTGCCAGTCTTGCCCACATGTGGTAGGGAGTGGTACTGGTCAGCAGATTTACTCTGCACCTACATTGATAGCATGCTAATAGCATTTTCTGATGTCAGTGTCATCTGTCCATACAGGCCATGTTTTCAGGCATGTATGTCCATTGTGAGTCACATGTGAAGGCATAGCGGGGTTGCTAACCATGATTGGCAGGCCTTGATGTCACATGCATGGGTATGGCTTTGCACCCCAGCCTCTCAGCTATTTACATCTGTTATCCCTGTATGGTTGACATTGTGATATATGATAGGGCCACCACAAAGGAAATTGGCAAAACCCTTCCACATTGCCCACAGGTGTCACAGACTCACAACCACCTCTACACAGGATACGAGTTACAAAGACCCACACAAGCACACACACACCTTTCATGTCTGGGAGTAGAAACCCTACCTAACTAGTTTACTACACTACAGCACTACACAGTTATATTATGTGCCACAGACATTACTGAAATACATCTTCCCCAAAGGTGTATTTCACAATTAATGACATCAGCAGGACTACCAAAGTAGGGCATTTGTAATGTACTGAGAGTGAGCAGCCTATAATGCATTGCTCCATACACAGACACTGAGACACACATAAAACATCTGGAACTGGCATGGATGTAGATGGAACACTACCACCATTCTAAATCACACTACAGCAGTACGCAGTTACAGAATGCGCTATGGCAATTACTGGGCTATCACTTTCCCAGAGGTGTATTTCTAGGTGAGTGACATCAGCAGCCTTGCCAAGTAGAGTATTTGTATTGTATGGAGTGTGAGTAGCCTAAAAAGCATTGCTCTCTACCCAGTCAGATACACACACACACACACACACACACACACACACACATATACACACACACACACACACACAGTTGCCAGGGCTGGGATTCAACCACCTACCTAACTAGTTTATCACACTACAGCAGTACACAGTTACAGAGCGTGCTATGGCGATTACTGGGCTATCACTTTCCCAGAGTTGTACTTCTACGTGAGTGACATCCGCAGCCTTGCCAAAGTAGAGTATTTGTATTGTATGGAGTGTGAGTAGCCTAAAAAGCATTGCTCTTGACCCAGTCAGACACACACACACACACACACACACACACACACACACACACACACACACACACACACACACACACACACACACACACACACACACACAGTTGCCAGGGCTGGGGTTCAAAACCTACCTAACTAGTTTATCACATTACAGCAGTACGCAGTTACAGAACACACTACGGTGATTACTGGGCTATCACTTTTCCAGAGGTGTACTTCTAGGTGAGTGACATCAGCAGCCTTGCCAAAGTTGAATATATGTATTGTACAGAGTGTGAGTAGCCTAACAAGCATTTCACTCTACACAGTCAGAGACAGACAGGCACACATACAAACACACACTCGCACAATTGACAGGTCTGGGGTTAGTACTACTACCTAACTACTCTGTCACTACAGCAGTACGCAGTTATGGTACGCATCATGCATATTACTGAGCTATAGCTCTCCCAAAGGTGTAATTCACATTGGATGAACTCAGCAGGCTTTTCATACTACTGCTATGGGGAGGGCAGTGTGTGCATGGGCCATACCCCATTCATGTAGGGGTTGACATGCCACATGCGGGCACACATGGGATCATATGTCACAGGTGCGTGTATACAGCTACTATATGGTTGCTTCCTTGTGCAGTCTTGTTGCACAGCTGGCACGTACACCACATAGTCTGTCATGCTGACAGGTACCGGTGGCTAGTATCCGCAGTGGGTTACATCCGCACCTCATGCCATTGGGGCCCTTTGGCTGTGTGCCAGTTGGGATACGCCGGCATGGCTCCTTGTCATGGTCACCCTCTTCCACATATCTATGCCTGTGTACCTGTGGCTTATTATAGTGTGTTGTCCTTACATCTTCTTCTTCTTCTTTTGGCTTTTCCCGGTTAGGGGTCGCCACAGCAGATCATCTGTCCACTCATGATTGGCAGTGGAGTTTTACAGTATTGAGTTGCCAGCCCAGTACCCAACCTTTCACAGAAGGCACACACACACACACTCACACCTAGGGCCAATTTAGAGTGTCCAATCCACCTACTGCATGTCTTTGGGATGTGGGAGGAAACCGGAGCACCCGGAGGAAACCCACGCGACCACAGGGAGGACATGCAGACTCCGCACAGAAGGCATCCCAGCTGAGAATCGAACAAGAGAACCTCTTGCTGTGAGGCAGCAACGCTAACTGCTGCACCACCTGTGTTGTCCTTACATATTTGTCTATATTCCTATCCATTGTGTGTGCATGGCAGGAGTGGTGCATACTAACATGTGTCCGCACTGAGAACTGCAACTTCCAGATATATCTGGTCCACTGGTGTTTGCAGACATGGCCTTCGTGTGTTTGTGTGTGAGCATGCCAAGTATAACCTACCCTGCTCACTGAGTGGTGCTTTGATGGGTAAGTGCGTGCAGTCTATAGCACCCACTACCCCAGGGTAGTTAGCTATTTGGTGGAAGAGATGCATATTGCGGGTCAACACCTCATGTGTGTTGAGGAAATATATGTGCTAACTGGCATGTGCTGACATTGCATCCAGGAACTGGTGGAATACTCTGGATGCTGATGCCTGTGAGATGCCCATGTTATCCCAGTTGTGGTTTGGGAGGTACCTGTGGCTAGTATACCTAGGCCTACACATACCTTGGTATCCACAGGGATGGGTTCCTCTTGGCCAGTGTGGTGTGTCAGGTATGGCCTGTACAGCTCAACGATTTGCTGTAGGAGGTCTCTGTCCACCCTATAGTGCTCCACTATCTCCAGCTCATGTAGCCCTTGGTAGGTTACCCTGGGTCTGTACACTCTTCTCTGTCTCCTCACTGTGGGTTGTTCTGCAGCATTGACATCCTCACCACCCTCAGCCTCTTGCACATGTTCTATGTTGCCTGCTGCAGCCCTTCTCATTTTGTAGTTTTGGTTTTAAAATTTCCCCACTTGTATACACCGGTGGTGTAGAGTGTGGAAAAAACAGGGCGTAGGTGTTTGTTTGATTTATAGTGGTTTTCTGGGCTGGGCTGGTCTGCTGCCTGTGTGATTAGCTGATTCTGATACATTTCACCTGGCAGCTCAGCTAGTTCTCCTTGATTACCTTCCTACTGCTGTTTTCCCTTCCCATTGCCTCACTGCCTGTGTGTGCGCCGTGCAGGCAGAGTGCTCAAATGTGTACAGAGCTGCTTTTTCCTGGTTTAACTTCCTTTTTCTTCCTGTAAAACACACCTGCTTACCCTTTGTAAAGAGAGCTAGGCAGGTTTAGACACACCCCTACCTTAGCTGTGCTAAGCTAGGAGCAATCCCAAGCCACAGGTCTCCAATCCACTTATAGTATGCCTGACACACACCCCCACATGATGTCACCTATATCCTAGTCTTGTACCCAGCTATTTATACTCTTTCACTCTTGGGACCTGCCTCACACCCTGGGAAAATTTGGGATTCACTAACCTTCCCTTCATTTGCATAGGATTGCCTGCTAATGCATAGTTACATGCCCCACACTGAGCCTCCCCCCTTAGCAACCATTACTCACTGGCCAGATTGTCTTCTGCCTGACATTGACTTGCATGGCAGGAATACTGATTTTAGTTAGAATGCTTATTTTAAGTTTATTTTATTATTTTCCCCCGATCCCGTTTGTGCATCGCTGCCCTATGCTTAAACAGGCGAGATCGGCGAAAACAAATTAAAAGTTGTTTATTTTTTTTTTTAAACAGTTTGCAATGCCAATGGCCTTCTACTTGGACATTGGCATGCTTCCTCAATGATATGCAGCCTTTATTTGGAGCTGTCATAGCTCCGTTTTCTAGATTGCAGTACATTTCTGCACACTGCACTCGTCCTAAACGGACAGCTGCCTGGATCACATATTACTCCCATTTGCATAGTTTTCACCTGCAAATGAGGGTAATTTGCATACAGGAGCTCGGTCCATGCAGGATTAGCCTGAGAGTTCTCGTGCATGTCCCGGGAGCTCGTTCCTGGATCGCATGTCAGCCATATTGCCGAAAATATATCTTAAACTAATCCTGCACGCTATAAAGAGCTTCATAAATCCGGGGGATAGTCATTACCCCCCCCCCCCATTTTACATGTACCTTACACCAATTTTGAGTCTGAAAATAAATAACACTATAAATACATTATTGCCTAGACATGAGTGTGGACAGTGATTCTATTTGCCACATTATCCAAGATAATTGGAAAATATTTGAAGGCAATAGGGATGTGACCAATACTCTGGGATCACGTCCATATTTTGTTTATAAAAAATGATGCAATTTGAAATGTATGCTTAACAAAGATGATACGAAATGTTATAGCCACATAATTAGTACAAATAAGTCTGAAGGTATGTACAAGTGTGGGACATGCAACATGTGTAGGTTCATTCTGGAGGGTCCATTTATTGACCTTAGCTATTTATCCCACACTATTAAGGTGCAGGGATATTTTAATTGTAGGTCTTAAGGAGTGATGTACCTGGAAGTCTGTAGTGGATGAACCTCTTTATGTAGGAATGCTTACTAGAGAATTAAGTGTTAGAATTCGAGAACATCTTTATAGCATCAAGAAGAAGGACAACAAGAATGCCTTATTTAGGCATACTCATGCAGCACTCACAAAAATTTTTTTTTTTTACCATTTTAGAGCAAGGGTTTAAAGACTTGAGAGGTGGGAGTTTTAAGATTTTATTTGAACAAAAAGAGACTATGTGGCAAATTAGGTCAAATGCAGATAAAAAAGCTGATCTTAATGATGTGATCAATATTAAGTGTTTTTTTAAAAGACCGCAGACTGTATTTAAATGGATAGTTTCATTTTGTTGCCATTGCTTTTTAAGAGATAATTGCAGCTTAATTGGTTTTGTGTTTTCATTGGTCAGTGTTTGTATTTAAACTGATGTTGCTTTTAGTATTTTGTATTCAGTTTTCTGATGGTGTTTTGAAAGCATTTAATAAATTATTTGTACGCTAATACCAGTTTGTTTCTTCCTTGGGCCAGTTGTTATTAAAGGGTTGCAGAAAAAGTTATTATAAGGGAAATTTTAAATTGAAAGTATTTGTGTCTATACAGGGCACTGTTAACCACCTCTTCATAGAGAGCAGCTTAGTGCAATGCCTACAGAGCAATCAGGAAAACACACAATAATCTTTCATCTAGCAGCTTCCAATTCAGAAAGGTTTGCTACAATACACTTCTGCCTCCAGAGTGCAATCAAAAACCCTGCTAATGTAAAAATGCTGGTTTTAGAGATCAAGTGCACCGAACCCAAACAGTCTACATACTACAGTCCTGTAAAACTAGCAAAAAAATGTAATTGAGTACTACAGCAGAGATGGAAACAATTCAGCTTTGAAATGCTACTAAAGTGTGAGGAATGAAATATATAATACATGATTCTAATGAAATACTGTAGAAATAATCAGCAGAAGTGCAAAATGATGCTTAGTTTTGTTCTTTTAGCAGTAGATAGTTTTAGGTGGAGCGGATTCTCTGTAAGTCTCAGGTGAAATAGCCAAAGCAAGAGCAGCTCTGAGCAATTGAGCATAAACCCACACAAACACTGGGCTTATATAGAATTAAGGGAAAAAAAGGTTTTACAATAGCAAGGCCTACAGACCAATCAGGAAAACACGCAATACGCTTTCAGCCATCAGCCCCCAATTTGCATAGGTTTGCTTCAACACATTTGTGCCATAAGAACATAGTCAGAAAACCCTCTTAATGTGAAAATGCTGGTTTTAGAGCTCAAGTGTAGGAAAAACACACACTCTAGATACTAGAGTCCTGTAAAATTAGCAGACCCAATGTAACTAAGTACTACAGCAATAATTTATTTTATTTTATTTTTATTTTACATTTGTTGACCAGGCTAGTCTAGTTGGATATATGTCCATTTTCAGTAGAGGCCCGGGAAGAAAAACTCCAGTATTTATTACAAGGTTTATAAATAATGGAAATGGTTCAACTATAAAATTCTACTAAAGTGCTAGAAATGTATAAAATATAAGATTCTAGTAAAATGCAGGAAAAAATAATCAGCAGAAGTGCAAAATGATACTTATCTTTGTTTTTTTTTAGCAGTGGATAGCTTTAGATTTAGCAGATTCTCTGTAACTCTCAGGTGAAGTAGCCAAGCCAAGAGCATCTCTGAGGAATTGAGCCATAAGGTTATGGAGTGTGGCAAATCCTTCATGATCACAGTTTAACTTGGATTATTTCCATTGGGACAAAGCTTTCATTCCTGAGTTTAAACAACACTTTTAGCTCTACAGTAATCCAAAGGGCTATAGTTTTAGAAACTTTAATAGAATGGATATTACATTATTGTCAAATTATTCATGATCTTGGCAGTTTAACACTTGGACCAGTCAATGGAGGTTAAATAGTTTTGTAGGCTGTTGATGTTGTTTAGTGATTTTGGTCTGAATAAGATTATTGTGGGTGTTTGTTTTGAGAGGGGAAAATTAAGCTAAAGGACATGGTGAATTCGGTAACTTAAGTAGATGAACATATTTGTAGTGAAGAGATAGACTGGAGGATAATACTTTTGACTAGACCCATTGGGTAGTGTTTATCTGTCCTAAGATAAGGGTGGGATGGATCATGTACTTGTTTGTTATAGGCCAAGGTTTGCTAGGATTTCATTAATGTTGTTCTGGTGAGGACCAAGAACTAGTGTGGGGCAAAGGAGGCAGGACTCAGATGTAAAGTGTTAGGTGGCATGGTTGGAAAATGCTGCTCAGTCTTTACCAGCATTCATAATGAGAGGTGACAGTATAACATTTTTGGTTAGTTGGAGTTTAAAAGGAAATATTAGCTTTTTTCTCCTCCTATCCTGGACTTGAGATGACTTATTTGTTCCTCAACTTAAAGAAATAATTATGTTTCAAACTGTAGTACATATTTAGCACCAAAAGTTAACCGCCATTTTACAGTATGTCCAATAAACTACGTAATTTTCAACTTTCTAATTATTGACATTACAGCTAATCTAAACATTGTAAATAATTATATAGTTTTATATCTTGGAGTAAAAAAGAAAGTAGAAACCAGTAAGTTAATAAGACAGAAGTAGTAAAATGCAGATCCATGATTCAAATGATCTGCCAAAGAGAAACTCCTCCTTACAAAAATGAAAATATATAAAAAATTGATATTCTATCACTGAAGCCTTTTAGGAGGAAGGAGCCAATGTAACAGAATATGAAACATTAAAATACAAACCAATGACCATTCCCTTTGAAAACATGCAGAAGAGATAAATCAAGCTGTAAAACACTGTAGCAGAAAAGCATCATAACAACAGGACTCCATGCCTCCATTAGGTTATGAAGAACTGTTTGTAAAATTATCTTAAAACTAGTCTGAATTATTGTGCAAAACATTTCACATTTAATGAGACCAGTATTTCAATGGAAGAGAAAAACAGGCAGAATCACTCAGTTTAGATTGTAGGCTGGTTTACAATTTAGTTATCTCAATGCAGTGGACGGAAAGCAGTTTTCAACAGGTAGATTTTAATTCCAGGTATATGAAGACAACCATAACTTTTGAGATCTAACATGCAGATTTTTTTCTTCCAACACCTACAATGTAATAAACTTGGAACACAACACAGAAACTTGAAGCAAAACCAGTTTCAAACGTGAGACACCAGTCCAACGTCAAATAACACAGCTTAGTTTGTGGAACACAGATTTATTTAGCACTTTTGTCAGTATATAACTTAGGCTTCATCAGAATACTTCCTTTAACAGGTGCACATATTTAAATACTCTAATTCATTACATGATGTGATAAAATCATCCAATGAAACCCAGCTAACCCTTCATCTAAACACATTTAAATATTAATACATAAAAATTCTACCCATGAAAAGCAGTATAATCAAAAGAAAAAAACATGTAAATGTAGAAAAACAATTTTGCCTTAATAAAAAATGTAATAACAGAATGAGTGTAAATATATTATACCATGTATGAACTCAGTCTTAAATAACTGGTTAAACTAATACTATCGTTCAGGCCAGGTTTGCATAAAGCATTTAGCCTGACTTGCCAACATAACTCTCTAAAGTCCAAAATATCCTCCCATGGACCACCTCTAGGGTCCTGGAAAATGTTATCAATAACCAAAAATTTAAAACTATGCAATGGGTAATTCACTATATGTCTGTATTGGGCACTATTCGTGTTTTTATTTTTAATGTCTCTAGCGTTCATTTCCTCTTGGTTTTACCTATATAAAAACCTGTGCATGCCTCACATAATGCAGCATATACTACCCAAATGTATCACATGTATATTTGCCCTTTAACTTGATGTGAATGTTGTTTATCACAACTTTATCACTAAAGGACACTGTGGACAGAATCCACATTTTACCAATGACACGTTCATTCTCCAACAATTGCTTAAAGGTAGAACCTTTTCCTGAATACAATGTTTGGTCTCAGACCCAATTTTTCAGTAATTCCATCAAACCCCCAAAAAATATGCCAATTTTTATTCAGTATATTAGATATAAACTGGTGATCAGTACTAAACTTTGTAACAAAAGAACATTTGAAGTCCTTCTTATCTATGCTATTTACATTTTGTTGCAGGCTCTCTAACATAGGTGCATTCTTGCCATAATTTGAGTGGTATTTTTTGGTATTGATTTTTTACAAGTGGAATGTGGATTTTCTGTGGTGAGGTGAAAACCGACCTGGAATACTGAATAATTTGTCGCGTATTTAAAGGGCAGTGCATCTACATACTATTTACCAAATCAGGTATACTGCTTCCGAAAAGGTGAATTAACGTAACGGCTGCCATACTATATGGGCTGTTTCTAATCAGCCTGTAACAGCTGGTTTTCTGTAATCGTTTGGAAACCTTTGCCACCAGTTTCCTGAGGTGCGGTCTCTTGTATGCATTTCAACTAACTGTAAGTAAAGAACTGAATTCATTCCTGAGTTTGTTGCACTGCCAGGGCATGCTCCGACATTTTGTTGTTTTTTATATAGGTAAAACCAAGAGGAAATTAAAGGAACGGATGTACGAGCATGCTAGAGATATTAAAAATAAAAACACAAATAGTGCCCTATACATTCATATAGTCGGCTTTATAATCTCAAAATTCTGAAATTCGATATTTCAGGATTTCGGGAATATAAATTGAATCTATATATATATTATATGTATATATATATATATATATATATATATATATATATATATATGTGTGTGTGTGTGTGTGTGTGTGTGTGTATATATATATATATATATATATATATATATATATATATATATATATATATATAGTTCCCCTGCATTTTGTCAAATGCAGTTTCTTTGAAAAATGCAGGGAGTGTGGTTTAATGTTGCAGCCCCCCTGCCCTCTTTAGTAATGGTTGCTGACCCTAATCCTAATGCTGTCCCTTTCCTTGATCTTAACCCTATACCTTACCTTAATAAAAACCTTCCCGTGACACTGCCACTATTCAGACAAATTTGAGGCTAGTGTTCTTCGGGGGGGGGGGGGGTGTTAGTGTTAATATTAGGAGTGGAAATGGTTTTACTTTCTCGATATATGTCATTCAGTATTTGTTTATGTTTGAACTTTTTTTTTGTCAGTGTTTTCCATTTGACATTAAAGTAGTTTGATCATAAAAATAGAAGTGTATGTATGTATGTATGTATATATGTATGTATATATATATGTATATATATGTGTGTGTATGTATATATATATATATATATATATATATATATATATATATATATATATATATATATATAAATAATCGTGATTAAGTGATTTTTCTTTGACCGTTTTTCATTTCGTGTCATTTTTCAGCATTGTTTGTGTATATATATAAATAAACTTATATATTACATATATATATATTTTGTCCAGTTACCAAACTACAACAAGGAGATTGTAGGCAGAAATAGTGAATTGTCTAGTGTAATGTTTAGCACATTAGCCTTACAGACAATAAGGTCTGATGTTCAATTTTTGGTATTTACTGTAACATTGCTATTTTTTCTTATGAAATATTTTACCTGATACATCTTTTGCCTAATTATTATGCTAGCTCAGCTGTGATGTACTTAGAAATATTTTATGTCTATGGAGATTTTCTCCTCAGGCCTTCACTAAAAAAGGGTCTTACATGGCCCAGACAATCCCAGTAAACAAATACGATAAATAAATATGTTGCAAATCTCATGCATACACACTCACTGCAGACAACAAATATTTTCCTTTTCTTTCTATTCTGCTCCTATTCTATTCAGAAGTTTATCTTTACAGTGACTTGTTTTCAACTAATAACAAATGAACCAAATAAACAGCTACAAGTCAAAGAAAAGATCACCTCTCAGAAACTGCAGTAATTTCTCGGGGCAGCCCTAGTTTCTTGATTGTAGAACACACATTGGCCAAGCCTCAGTAAAAGTTTGAAGTATAATCTGATTTATACTCTCATATCAAGGCATTCAAGGAGTATGTTATTCTTTTCTCTCTTACTCTCTTTATCTGTCTTCCAGACCCTCTTTTCATGCTCCCATTCCCACTTCCTTCATCCCTGGTATGGGCCTCCCTTTCAGAACCTTTCAGAAATGTTAAACTTACCTGGTACACACCATCTTTTGAAAACTTCCCAACCATAACAATTCTAGACTAGACAGACTAGTCCAACATTTTTTGAAGGCATATGACACCATTACGTTCAGCACTGATGTTGGCATTTTTAATATACCCTTTCTTCTACATGCTTCCATGACTTATATAGCAAGCTAATTTTATCTCCTTCGAAAAGTGGGCAAAGCCAGACACATTTGTGCAAACAGGCCTAACCCCCTTCTATCAGTCCGGTAATTGCGATTAGAAGCCTAATCACTTCTCAGCTCAGTGAGTTCCTTTGCATGATTTCATGATTTGACAATATTATAATGAAAAGCATAAATTCTGCATTTGCTACATTGTCACAACAGCATCATTGTCACAGACTCTATCAAAATATTGAAATGCACTGTCCATGGCTTTGTTAATCCATTATCTACATTACCATTTTTCAGAGACCTTAGAGACTACTACCCTTTCTGCAAATATCCCAAGAATAGCTGAAGTTCATTAGTGTTTACCCTTACTTTTCAAAATGTCAGCCTTTAGTCCACCTAAAACTAGGTAGTAATGTTAGCTGATTGATCATCCAGATATTTAACAGTTGAACTAACTTGGAATGACAAGCATCATACACTTTGCCTGTGGATAGATCCGTTACTATCAAACATGTAGATATGCACAGCTGAATGGTAATAATAAACTGAAAATGTGTACTTCCTGTTGTCAAGGGTACAGAATTTGATTTTTCCACCTCTGTCTGCCTACTGTGCAACCCTGAATAAGTCTCTTAACCAATCAGGCCTCCCGGGTCATCCCTGAAAAGGGGCATGTGGCCTTATCAGGTTAAAAGACAGATTAAAAATATGCATTCAGTTGATGACAAGAATGTATGTGACATTTGTTTATTATATGTGATTTCCAATCCACAAAGCATGGTGAAGACAATGGTTAGGAGTCACTGGTTAGTGAGATTATTGTTGAAACTGTTTTCAAATATTTAATTGTTGAGTATTCATTTGTCTCCTTTGTTTGATATTGTACAAATGCATACAAATATATACAACCCCCCACTTATGTAACATATTGTGTTGAATGCAAAATGACTAATACATCATGTTTGTTAATGTTAATTCCAAGTAAAAATATTATTACACCATTATATATCCAATTTATATGAAAGCACTGTAGCACTAAATAAACTATCTGTAACTGACATGCAGATATATGTCATCATGGATGTGCATTATCTGTAGATATATAGACAGCATGACGATGGAACTGTGACTTTTAGATGGGTGTTGCATCAACATTCAGACAATATTAAGTGTAACAATTATTACATTATGGCTAGGATTTATAAACAAGTTCTGAGCATGCATGCATCACTAATTTTTTATGAGGTTGCTGTGTAAAGAGTGACACATAGGTTCATAGGTATATACTAGACTATGTGAGGATTCTAAGAAGTGTAGCCTTACATTCCCATGGTAGTTTTTATCCCTTATTTTGGATATGAATAACCCAGAGGTGGGCAGAACAAGGATATGTTGGGATATTTACTTACTGCCCCTATCCATGAGGGACATGTGTGCTAAATCAGAGGTAAATTTGTGGTTTCCCATCCAGTCATCCAAATCACATTTGAATAGAGTAAGAGAAATACCTAGCAGTACATGAAGTGATACCTTGCATTTTGTCAATGTGATAGTTTCAAGAGCGGTCATGGTTGTTGAAGGATACTATTTGCATTTGTTGGCATTTAGTTTTAGTCCATGGTTAGAATCATCTATTTGTTTGATTCTACAAACTTGGTTGTCCTTAAACTTTCTTTTGTCAACTGATTTGCTATCCAGTGAGTTATACAGAAATTTAGATTTAGCTGGGATAGCTTATATATAATACTTGAGTGTGGGATGGTGCTGAATATCTTTAGATATATGGTATATACTAAATTGCCATAATTTATTTGTTTTTATTTATTTTACATTTGTTTACCAGGATGGACTGACTGAGACAGTGCCCATCTTCAGCGGATGCCCAGGGAGAACAGCTCCAGTCTAAGCTTACATACAAATTATCACAATAAGTAATAGAAATTATAAACAAAATTGATAAAAAAATTGAGTGTTAACACATTTGCAGAATAAAAATGTAAAAACAAAAAACAGAAATATATACCTTGATGTAGCCACCTCTGTATTTAAATTATCTTTGTTGTATTTGTGCACTGGAGCTTTTCTCCTTAGCCCCCCACTGAAAATGGGCTCTGTTCAGCCCAGTGGACTTTCCCAGTCAACAAATGTCATAAATAAATAAGTAAATAAATACATACATAGTATCAAATAGAACAAGACTTTAAACACTTGAATATAGACAAATATATCGTTGAACTTTTATATGTGGAGGAACATAACATTAGTTAGGAAATTAAGCAGGAAGAATCCCTTAGACAAAGCAGTGCATAGTTAGTAATAATTCCATGGTGAGAGTTGCAGCTAGGAATGTAACTACTTATAGAGAAGTAGTGTTGTTAGAAGGGATATGTTAACAGAATTAGTACATACAGCCACATTGTATAAGTAATGCTAAGTTAATAATTAACATGGAATGTTACATGTGCAAACCCAGGATTCAAATAAGTGTCTTTTGAGAGATATTTTGAAGTGATTAAGATTGTTTATGAATCTAATACTATGTGGAAGAGTATTTCAATGTTTAGCAACAAAGTTGGAATAAAGAGAGTTGCCTGCTGTATTGGATACTTTGGTTACTTGGAGTAAGTCTTTGTTAGATGATCAAAGAGTACGAATGTTAGAGTAGGGTTGTAGAAGATTTTTTAGGGAAGGTACATTGTCAGCATTGTGCATTATTTTGTGAGCCATTATTAACTGGTTATAGTTTATTATATGAGGTAGTTCCAACAAAGAAAGATTTTTTTAGACATTGACAGTAATGAGTTGAATGTGTGGAATCTGTTGCAAATTTGACAATCTTATTGTAACATGATTTTAATTTACTTAGTTCTGACCTTTGAGGTTTGTAAGTATGGGGGATGCATATAAGAGTAAGGAGAGAAGGTGTGTTCTAGCTATGGCTATTCTTGCAGTGTCTGTTAAGAATGTTTTGTTTCTATGCATTGTTCCCATTTTCTTGTGAACCTTTTTGATTGTGTTAGAAATGTGTATGTCAAATTTTAGTCTATTGTCGATTATGACACCTAATAGTTTTGTTTGGGAATCTGGGAAAATCCTAGTATTATTACTGGCAGTGATATAAAAGTTAGCTGTGAGGTTAGTAGGTTTAGATGGATGAAAGATCATAAGTTTAGTTTTATTAGGGTTGAGAATGAGTTGTGAGTTTGCTAGCCACATTTCAATATCAGAGAAGGCTTTTTGTGTGACTGTAAGAAGTTGAGTTATTGTAGACGCTGTACATATGAGGGTTGAATCATCTGTGTATTGTATGATAGATGCTTGAGAGGAGGCAGTATTAAGTTCATTTATGAATATGCTGAAGATGAGGTATGGCTTCAGTAAGCTTCATGAAAAAGACGACCAGGAGAGGTAAGATCTGTCCTTAACAAATATGAACTGGCTTGGGTTGAGAATTTGAAGGTCACCTATATCCCTATTTATTAATTCCAGAATGATCAATTTTAATTACTTTGTTTATTTATTTATTTATTTATTTATTTATTTATTCAGTTTGGTAACCCAGGTAGAGCAGTGATCCAAGTGGACCCATTTCAGTCTCAATACCTTACAGATGAGGCTGGTAAGGTTTATTTATGAGTCTATAATTATCTGAGAACATTTATGCTCCACCTTCATGCAAGATGATGAGTGTTGCTATCTTCCATTCATCAGGCATGAAGCTTAATCCCTCTGTATAAGGTCTGATATGACCTGCTTCAGGATGGCCAGTATGCAGCCCAGTATCCGGTTACAGGGTTGCTGTATCCAGGATTGTTAGTAAGCTTCTGAGCCCCCCAAGCATTTCTGTGATGGAGGGAAGCCTTCTAGCTTATCAGTGGGAGTGGTAAGCATTAGGTAGCCTGTATACCACAAGAGGAGTAGTTCCTGGCCCAGAAATTGTAGCTATTGGTCGTTTGGGTAGTTTTTTTACCATCTCTTTCAACTTTCTTGTTTAAAAGCCACACTTGCGCTTATTTTCCACCTTTCCTGTAACTAGCCTAGTCCAGATACAGAGTTGCTGTATCCAGGACTGTCAGTAAGCTTCTGAGCCCCTCAAGCCTTTCTGTGTTGGAGGAAAGCTTTCTAGCTTATCAGTGGGAGTGGTAAGCACTAGGTAGCCTGTCTACCACAAGAGGAGTGGTTCTTGTCCAAGAAATTGTAGTTTATTGACCATTTGGGCAGTTAGTCCATCTCTTTCAACTTTCTGGTTTAAAAGACCACATCTGCGCTTGTTTCCCATCTTTCCTGTAACTAACCTACTGGGAAGCACTAGAAAGCCTTAAACTGATACAAGCCTTCTAGCTTAGAAGAGAGACTTTGGAGTGATTAAGTATCAGTTTTCTGTACTTTCTTGCTGTACTTAACTGTTTTCCGCCTAAACGCCAATTTTCCAGCATTTATTGTGATTCAAAAGCTTGTTTTTTTTTTCACATATTGTACTTATTTGACTGCGTGCACTTTTAAAAAGTTGTTTTTTGTTTAAATGATTTAACTGTTGTAGGCTACACACTACAGTGCTATAGCCTTTTCTGATCGTTTGTAGTCATTTAAAGCTGTTTTAAGTGTATTTTTTACTGTTTTTGTCTTATCTTTTCAAAAAAACAAAAAAAGCAAAAAAATTGCTTGTTTCCCACTTTTCTAAGTTAGTATAGTCCAGTTTTCAGGCTAGTGCTGAATTCAGGGCTGTGCTACAAGTTTCTGAGTTGCCCAAACCTTACTTGGATAGAAGGAAGTTTCTCTGTTCACCTGTGAGAGAGAGGAGCTTTGAGCAGTCTATCTGTCCCTGGAGGAGTGGTTCCAGCCCAGAAGTTAGTAGTTTGTTAGCCATTTTGGGCTAATTTCTATCTCTTTCATTTCCCTGCTATAAAATCTGCATTTGCATGGTTTTGTGCACCAGGCAGTGCCGGTTAGCTAGGGCTAAATTATTCCCGGCTCCACTAAGTGTCCTCTTCAGTTTTTCCCTTGAAACTAGTCTAACTCTCAACCTAAGCACTCAAAAAGCATCCTACTGCCCAGCACTTGCCCAGACCTAATAGCAAGCACTAATATACCCTGACACTTGATTGCCCAGCAGGGCAAGGCTCTTTATTCACCCCTCACCAACCAAGCGACTAAGCAGCTCACCCTACTATTCAGGCATGACCAAAGGGTAATTTCAGGTGTACTCTCCAGTCCAGCTGGTGAATCTGGGTATCCTGAGGCAATGTTACAACTGCCTCATGTACACAGACAACCCTCTCCTCCTACCACAAAACATTAACATATGTGAGAGATGCAATTATACAACCAAACAGGAGGCTAAGCTGTCTCCACCCAAGACTGGAACAGGCAGTCAAGAGGAGAAGGTTAAGACTTGCACCACACCTCCAGCCACACATAGACCTACTAAACCAGCACTGGCAAAAAATACACATAAATACACAAAATCATACTTGGGGCTCTAAATAAAAACCTGCAAAAGCATCAGAGACCTCCAAAGCAGACACCCAAACAACCTGAACTCCCCATCGCAAAGCAGACAACACATAAAACACAAAATCAGTGTGCCGCACAATCACAACCCTTAAGGCGAAATAACATACCTAACACACTGGTAATAGGTGACTCTATAGTCAGGCACACTGACGTCTCACTCACTAGGCTGGACAAGCAGAAGGTTACTATTAGCTGCCTGCCAGGAGCCAGAATCCGCCACATAACACAAGCACTCAGGTCACTCCAGAACAAGTACAAATATGACTCTGTCATTGTTCATGTTGGTGTGAATGACCTGAGATGTACCTCCCTGGACTACATGAAAAAAGACATGGAAGAGCTCTCTGATCATGTAGCCCAGGCTGGTATGACCCTGACCCTGAGTAGCATCCTGCCCTCACCAAGAATGATATCTCAGTATAAAGGAAAAAATGATCAATTTCAACAATTGGCTAAGCTCATGGTGCCATTCAAAGGGGATCCAGTGTCTGTCAGCCTGGGATGACATGCTTGACAAGCCGCATTGCTTCGCAAGAGACACCTTGCACCTGTCACCCCTAGGCTTTCGAATACTGGCCAAGGCTCTTGCTGTCTCCATAGTGCCTTTTTTAGGCAAGGCTCAAAAGTCAAACCCATCTCTGTAAACAGCACAATTAACAAAGAAAACTGAGGGTTATGCTACTCAAAGCCAGGAGTTTAAATCTCAAAATGCATGTGCTCGAAGCACTCCTCAGTATGGAGAATGTCAGTAACTGAAACCTGGTTCAAGGCTCCAGAGAGCACCCCAGCACTACCGGGCTACAACTCGTACCACACGGACTGAAACACAAAAGGAGGGGGTGTATCCATATTCATCAAGGATACCTATACCTCCAGGTTAGTGGCGCAGCATGATACCTCTGAGAACATCCATGTGCAACTAACATCGGGCAAATCTGCAATGCAAATTGTGGCCTGCTACAGATCACCCTCCATGACCCAGGACCACCACTCCACCTTTCTGGAGACACTGGAAAACATGAAGGCCCTACCGAACACCCTGATATTGGGTGATTTCAATTACCCTACCATTAACTGGGAAAACTACTCGAGTACAAACTCCCAGGCCCAGCACTTCCTGGAATTCATCAACTCAAACACCCTGACTCAGCTGGTAAACTCCCCTAACAGAGGTAAAAACATATTGGACCTGGTCATCACAAACATGGACAACAGGTGTTCCACACCGGAAGTCAACCTGTCACTGGTTAGATCAGACCATAAACTAATCACTCTGGATGCCCACACCCCACCACTACCCCCAACTAAGGAAACCACAGTAAAAAACTTTTCTAAAGCAAACTTTACCTTACTTAAGACAGAGGCGGTAAGTTTCACAGCCCCCATGCTAAAGGATAACACTGCCCAAGATGCAGAATCCTTTACAAATGCACTCTGTGATCACCTACAAGGATGCATGGATCATGCCATCCCTAGCAAAACCAAGACTCACTCCTCTAAGAGAAGGAAACCAGTCTGGTGGACCCCTGCCATAAACAGGCTATACAATAGAAGGAGGAAACTCTAGTTCAGAAAAAAAGCAAATCCCAAGAAGGAAAGACATCCCTGATAAGTATCAGTAAGAAATTAAGGTCCCTCATAAAAACATCCAAGACTAACTTCGAAAGAAAAATAGCCAAGGATTCAAAAGATAACCACAAAGCCTTCTTTAGCTATGTTAAGAATCTAAGTGGCAACTCGCAGATATGCACTGAACTAGTGCAAAATAGCACAAAATATACTGAACTTACTGATATTGCCAACATCCTGACAGATAGATTCAGTCGAACATCACCCCCCTCTCACCCCAAAAGGGCCCACAACAATACCGGAAAAGTGTAGTGTCCTGGAAATCACAGATGCACAGGTGAAAATAGACCTTTCAAAATCCAAAAACACGGCATCAATGGGGCCAGATGGTGTTCCAGGCTGCATCTTGCACGAACTACAGAATGAACTAACCCCGCCACCTAAACATGCTGTTCAACTTCAGCCTCTCCACAGGCTACGTGCCCATAGAATGGTGCACAGCAACGGTTATTCCACTCCACAAAGGAGGGGCCACAACTGACCCTGGTAACTATCGCCCCATAATCCTGACTTGCCTGGTCTGCAAGGCTGTGGAGCGCATCATCATGAAACTCATTAACAAAGACATTGGGAACCTCCAAACACTTGACCTGACTGAGTTCAGCTTTGTTAAGGGAAGATCATGCCTACTAAACCTGGTTGACTTCTTTGAGACAGTCACCAAGGCCATAGACGAGGAAAAGGTTGTTCATATAGCCTACCTTGACCTCGCCAAGGCTTTTGACACCATTTCTTACTCTGGTATTACAGGAAAAACTCACCAGCCTGAACATAAACCCCTACATCACGAGATGAGTTCCCAAATGGCTTACAGAAAGAACTCACACGGTAAGAATAGTGGGCTCCAGGTCTGACTCTAAACCAGTCACAAGTGGTGTCCTGCAAGGCTCGGACCTGGGACCCCTATTGTTTGGCATATACTTCTCAGAAGTACAGGCAAACACAGGAGGACTATGGCTAACCAAGTTCGCCGATGACTGCAAACTGGGAGCCATAATTGACTCTCTGGCTGACATGGACATCCTCCAAAAGGACCTTACTGAGATGGACACCTGGTGTCAAAGTCATGGCATCAAGCTAAATGCCAAAAAATGCATAGTCATCCCATTTGGGAAAAACAAAACACCTACAAATTACCACATAGGTGGCAGCCCCCTTAATACAGAAGAGGTCATAAGAGATCTGGGGACCCAGGCAGATAGTAATCTCTCCTTTGACAATCATATTGCCAAAGTAGTTAGGAAATCCTTCTATGTGGCCCATCTAATTACTAAAGGGTTCACATCTAGAAATAAAGAGGTTATAGTGCCCCTCTACTCGTCACTCAACAGACCCATCATAGAGTATAATGCGCCATTTGGGATGTACCTCACAAGACACTTCCAACAGCTAGAAAGACCACAAACGTACCTCATCAAGAGGATTACTGGCCTCAAACATATGTCCTATGCAGCCCGACTGAAAAAACTCCAGCTATACTCAGTGGCATATCGCTTACTCAGAGGTAATCTCTGCCTGACTTACAAAGCCATGTCCAACTCAGAATTGATGGACATGTTCCACCTAAAAAAATCCAAGTCACTGCGAGCCATGCACTCTAGTGAGCTAAACCTCGCCACAGCAATAAATAGAACATGCTAGAGGGATAGATTCCTGTCACAGAGACTCCCCATGCTTTGGAACAAAATTCCAAACTACATTAGGCAGAGCCCCTCACTAACACTCTTCAAGAGAAACCTTGACGTGTGGATGGGTAACAGAAAATACACCCCTGGGATCACTTCATTGGCTCTGCTTGACAGGGGATCAGTTAATTAATCAATGGCATGGCAAAAGCCAACACACTCTGACTAGGCTTATAAATGTCCTCGGGCAGATAGCCTAGTATCTACCTATGAACCTATCTGCCCCCATCAAAGTAGTGTTCTTAGCCTTGGATGGTGCCCTGAGGGCTTATTCATGAGAGATTTGAGGTGATGTAAATACAGGTATGTGATGTAGGAATATAAGAGTGGGTGAAGTTTGAATTAAATCTGTCTGGTAGTAGATTTAAATCAAAGGATTAAAAGGTCGTAAGAACAAACCATTCAGAAAAAAATGCAAGATGCAACCAAGCTAGAATTTTCACTGTGTAATACCTTAAACCTTCTGTAGTGGAGGCCCATAAGGTACATGCAAATGACCTCTTAAGGACATAAGTATTTCAGAAATAAGGCTTCTGAATGCCAGTGCTGTTTTATGCTGTGGCTGTGATGGTGCAGTGGTTAGCATTCAAACCATGTATCCAAATTGACCAAATAGACCAGCAAGACAGCACAGAGTTCAGTAATTTATTCAATACTTGTGTCCATAATAGACTAGTTTCGGCCAACAGCCTTCTTCAGTGTAACACAATATGGTCAAGTTACATTTTAATCATCTTTTAAATACTTATCCAGAGCCAATCACAATCATTCGCTCATGAATATTAAGAAATATTATAGAACATCCTCATTTTATAAAAAATACACATTTTATAAACAATACAAGGGTACTGTGTACATTATAAAGTTGTTCCTAAATGTAAAGTGAACCACTCCAAAGAGGTGCAAACACCAAATGGAAAGTTATAATAATGTTGAGGTGTAACCATTTCCATATTCATATTGGTAAGGAACAGTTTTAGAATATTCATCAAGAGCATCAAAAGTGTAATGCTCTGATTACATGGTATGGCAGAATTGATAAACATAAAACATATGTTGAAAAATTAAAATAACAATACATGTATAAATGTGTGTGGATATACAAACATGACCAAAATAAAACTAAAAATAGTGACTAATGAAAAAGATATAATAGTGTCAATAGTAAATGTAAGTCAGCAACATCCACAATAAGAATCTCATATTAAAGAAAAGCCCATAACAAATATCATTAGCTTCCAAGACTAATGTTGTACTATTAGGATTGTGGTGAAAACAATCCTAAAAAATAGATTTTTTTTTTTTTTTTTTTTTTTTTTTTTGTCATGATACATGGCCACTTGTTTACATACTATAGTCCATCATACCCATATTTGGTCAATAGCAATAATCTTCAACTTCTCAGATCATTGATTGTATTTGGGGTAATAGGGATAAGAGACCTGAAGGAACATCAAGGCATATATATGCCAGAAATATATACCTATGTCAATTGAGGTATGCTGTTATACATACTGTGTAATACATACTATATGCTATGTATATTTAAAGTGGGGCTCATGATCAATACCAGCCTATACACAAGTATTGAATAAATTACTGAACTCTGTGCTGTCTTGCTGGTCTATTTGGTCAATTTGGATGCAGTGGTTAGCATTGTCACCTCACACCAGCAGGTTCTCCAGTTCTATTCTTGCCTGGAGTGCCTTCTGTGCGAAGTCTGCATGTTCTCCCTGCGGTCAAGTGAATTTAAAGACATGCAGGTAGGTGAGTGTGTGTTGGTGTGCCTTCTTTGAAGGTTTGGCACCGGGTTGGCAACTTGACACTGTAAAAATTCACTGCCAATCATTAGTGGACCAGGGTTCTGTTGTGGCGACCCCAAACCAGGAAAAGCCAAAGGACGGTTTTAATGCCAGTGACCTTTTATGCATGACTTTTTAAGTCTTTATAGGTACAATCAGACTAATAAAGCCAAATCCTAGTAGCTGTAGACATGCATGTTTCAGCCTTTTAATTGACCTCATCATTACAGCATAAGTGGATTGTTTACAGTAAAATGTCTAATAGAAATAATTCTATTTTTAAGCAACTAATAATGAATGCATCCAACACTGGGTAATAGACATAGAAATGCATGCTGTAAAAAGGCCAGTTATATTTCCTGTATTATTATATGGCACAGACTCTCTGAACTGTAACTAGCAATTTGGTTATGAGGGTACAATGACACAGCTGCCATTAGTACATGGGGGCAGAGCCCTGTTGTTTAAACAATGATTTACTTGCATGTTTTCGTCTGGTCTATTCACTATATGCATAATTCAGGTTTTGTCGATACAATGGTGGACACCATACCTCTCAAACTATTAGCATAAGAAACCTTGACAAAGCCTAAAATAATGGGGAGACAAAGGCCTAAAAATCGGGACAGATTTTAAATATCCCTCTTATAAACTAAGAGTTACCAGAATAGCAGGATTTGTGTTAGCATGCATTTTTATGAAGGATATGAAGTCTGAATCTCAAATGTAAGTCATTATATAGTGACTTCAAACATCAGTGACTTGACAGAAAACCACAAGTTTTATGATGAACAGACCAAAAATATGAGGTACAGATCTAAACAGTTGAGTGGTATGGTGGGCACCTTTGGGTTTTGTTACTTTAGGCATTCTATAGATTTTATATTTTGAACGCAAAAGTTTTGAATATATGGTATATATTGACTGTGCTGCCATTTCAAACAACCATGCAGCATATCTTGAATCTGGATTTCTATCTCTGCAAACCAACTCTTCTGTCTGTATTGATCTTCTGTCCTAACAGATCCTTGGAAAGTCCAGTGTGCGAATTACAGTACTGCCGTCTACAGAGATATTGGTATTGCCTAGTCTTGTTTCCACAATACAAATTTAATATCAGTATCTACAGTATCTTCAGGCCACTAACTGACATACTGTCTGAGTGCCTTTGGAAATGTTTCATCTAACTAGATTTCATCATGAACTTAAGTGCCCTATCATCTTTTATGGACTTAGACAGCAGTTTTGAGAGTTTATGTTAATCACCTCTTAAATAGTTTACTACAGAAAGCAAATAAAAGCAGTAATATAAAATCACTTTGCTTCACTTTTAAATAAATAAAAAAGTAAATTGAGAGTGTTTTTCGGGCTAGTACAATCATGAAACATGGTACCAAAGTCTCTAAGTTCGGTACATATCCCTGCAGTCCATGCATGTACTGTAGAGCTGTTGTAAACATTATTTCTTTCACCATTCTCAGTGGTGCATGTCAAGCAGTGGCAACTGTTTATCCACGAAAATGTTTAGGATGTGGCAGTTTTTGTGTGTAGGTAGGACAGGAGATTTTGTGGCAGAAGATTCAAACATCTCTATGCTGTTAAATAGAAAAATCTTTATATTTTATATGAATTCATTGGCTTGGCTGGATTCTTAAAGGGACTTGTGTTCATATTTTATAGCACAATATTTTGAATAAAATAGGATGTGGCATTAGTTTATGGGTCAGATCTAGGAATTGTGCTAGATTATCCAACTAGAGGCATATTCAGCACCCTGGCTAAATGAAAATATTTCTTTAGATCTATATTAAAGCAAGTTCAGTTAAGCTTTAGGGTGCTTATTGGTTATGCATTCTGTGACATCAGTTTGAATAAGCTTTAAAACCTGTGAAAAACTTGATTGCATTTATCTGGTGAAGTACTAGGTATGAAAATGCTCACTCATGTTTTACACTTTTACTTATTTAACTAAGTAAACAGATTTTATACCACTGTTTTTTTTTATTGCTGACAACAGATCTTCTTCACACAATCACCGCAGTTTCATTATCGACCTCCTGGCTCATGATTAGTTCTCAGTCAAAACCATCTGCACTTTCAGGTGACAGTTTTAGATTTCTCACCATTAGCTGTGGGTATTACATTTGAGGATCTATCTTGGTATCCATTGTTCTACTGAAGGATGGCTATTCATACTGAATATAGCTTATATCCATACAAATACAGTATTTACATTTTCAGGATAAATGATTAAGAGGTGTTGGTCAAAAAATGGTTTCACAAAGAAGCATTCTTATAGACTAACTCAAATGACAGGAACATATGACTCACAATACTTATTAGTTTAACACACCTAAAAGATACATATATGTTCCCCTTCAAAAAAATAAATAAATTATATATATATATATATATATATATATATATATATCTATATGTACATAAAAACATGTACAACTATGTTTTTGCACAGGGGCAAGCCCCCCTGTGCCCCCCACGCCCCCTGCACCTTAAATATACTAACTCCGAGATCACTCTACAGCGAGGAGAACGATAATGGGGATTGCTAGACAGTGCAGTACGTGAACATTACCGTTCTCTTCACTGTAGCGCGATCTCGGAGTTAATATATTTAATGTGTCGGGGGGTGCATGGGGGGCTTGCCCCCCTGCAAAAACCTTGTTTAACATGTTTTTTTTTCTATTCACTTTTTGATTTTGAAATTTCATAATGTCGAGATTATGGGTTCAATTTTATGCGTCTCGACATTATGGCATTTCGAAATTAAAAAGTAGACCCATATATATCTACATATATATATATATATATATATATATATATATATATATATATATATATATATATATATATATAATATGTAAATTGATGTCCTGGGGAGTCTCCCAGACTGGTACCCTAGCAAACTAATTGGTGAAGAGCAAAATAGAAGCTCTTCAGGGCTCAGTAGTGCAGAAACCTTACTCGCCCACACACTCATTGATTTGAACAGTTTCAGCTATTTAAAAGAATGCATACCATCATTAGGGATGAATTGTCAGTACTAAATGAATACCAGCAAACCTGACTTCCACACAACCAGCATTTGCAATTGCATCTCCTAACAGCTAGCAAACAGGGCAACTGCCCCCTTTTCCCTGCCCTAGCTATGGATCGATAAAATTGTTCAAAAAGACTATGGTGTCACTACATTGTATGCCACCAAAACATAAAGGAAACACACACACACACACACACACACACACACACACACACACACACACACACACACACACAAATATTCATATATGCATATATGTATTTGTACTGAACTTACTGGGATGTTGCTTGGGAGAATAACTTGAATCTTTAGACTTTTGCTCCTCAACCCTTTGATTTCTAGTGCAACATGAAAGCCTTAAGTATAGTAGATTCTTCTTTGGCCAACTTTATGCTTGACGTGTATTTTAAGAAAAAAATTGTCTCTTTCCTCTTCTTTTAAAAGCAAAAAATTTATGTACTTTAATGGCATCTTTGCCTGTGATATGAAGGAACAATGCAGCCTATATTTTTACTGCATTTTGACAAGTCCACTTACAATAAGGCATATTTCGGTATGTTGAATCTACGGCTTCAGTATTCTGATAGGTCATCATAAATATTCAGACATGTTGGTTGTTACAGTATAGTCATCCTGAGAAAAACCTGAAGAAATATACCTGAAAGACATTATTGGTTTAATGAAGGGTGAAAAAGTAAATATTTTTGAATGTGAGATTTTAGATGGGAATTTGCAAAAATAAAAGAAATCTGAAAATAAGAAAACCAAGACATTTTCAGTCTTCTGTATCACAAAATAAGAGATTGCCAGTGGTGTGATATAATTAATGTCTCCTTATTAAAGTCAAGAGTCATTAGAAAGAATGCATACATCTAAAAATGCAGAGCAGATCAGCAGTGCAGCATTTTGTTATCAATAGAGTTTAATTTTGACACGCAATTTATTTTTTTATTGTAATTTTTATTTACCCTTTGTTGACCGGGATAATCTCATTAGGCTCGAAACCTTGTTTCAGGGGAGATCTGGGGTAGTATTTATGCTACTAGGGGAAATTTGGCCATGGCATTCGGGAACTTGGCCTGTTCTTTTTGTGCAGGAGAAATCTTGCAACGAGTCTGAGGGTAGTTGTGAGATGTTAAACAAGGAAGAGGGAGAATGTTGCAAGAAGAATTTGTCTGATGAAATTTTGATCACTATTATTGTTGATAATGGCTTGCTGGATGATAAATTATGAGGTTTTCTGGAAGAGACAAAAGCTAACACAAGTGTAGTGGCTTCATGGACTCAAACCATGGATTGTACTGATTCAGAATCAATTGCTCCATTTGCTGTTCCTGTTATTCCTGCAAGAGAAATGACATTCCTACATAAAAACGATGATGTGTAGGTTGCTCTTGTTTTTCATTTAGAGAACAGATGTGTAACTAAGCAGAAATTTTCTACTGATGCATTGCTTCTTCTTTTTTCTATGCTGCAGCACTGGGACAGACTTCATCACAAATAGGGACATTTCCTTGTCATGTTGCAGTATTAACTGTTATTAGGACTATAGCAAAGAATGATATTATTCAACAGGTGCAATGTCTGGAATAATATGTTGGTTCATCAGGATATTTCTGTTAGTGATATCCATGCCTTTACACACTGGCAAGGACACGAAAAAAGAGACTGAATACTCCCTGAGATGGATATTTGTATTTCTTTTTTTTTTTGCTTTGAACATGAATGTTAGATGGAAATTGAAAACTGACTGTCAGTTTCAAACTGCAGAGATTGAGTCTGCCATGGTTAGATGTTATTTTGAATCTTGTTGTCAACATGCATTTAAGGTTAAAAAATGTCTATGATAACTGGAAACTGAAATGGGGCTTGGGAGGTGTGAGTTGCCTTATCTTTTGTAAATGGGAAAGTTATGCATGTTCCAAGTGTTGTTTCCATTAATTGGCTGAAGGCATACGTGGCCTATTATGGCCAAAACAAAATCTGTTCTGTCGATCTTTACATCATTTGATCCAAGATCGTGATAAACATAAATGTCCGCAGTGTGGCCGAGCAGAACATTCTAAAGAAAGGTATGTTCTAAATTATGAAAAATGTAATATGACGGGTCATTTTTGGTTTGACTGTCATTTATTGGTTAATGTTGCAGAATCTAACAGTGATACTAACAAAGGTTGTCATTGCTCCTTCTGAGAGGTACAGTATTAGCTTCTGAAATGTTAAAAGAATAATTACCAATACCATCTCATTCTGACTCTTTAGGTATTGATAATGTGGTACTTGCAGAAGGTATAGAACTAACGTATAATAATGATGGGAGCTGTGATGGTGAGGATGCTATTGATGAAGATGGTGATAGAGAGGAAGAGCTAGGAGAAGATTTGGATGAAAATGTTCTAGAAAGTACAAAAGATGCTAGTACTACTATAGGGAAAAGAGTTTATAAACAGAATTTGAGGCAAAGCATAAAAAACTGCAAAGAATGGGATGGATGACATCATTATATGCAGTCTTAAAGGAAGTTCAAGGCTTTTATGATGTTTGATGTTAAAAAATGTACATGTAAAAGGTCAAATAAATTATAAAATGAAGGAACAATGCTTAATATTTGGGGGATGAAGAAGCATTGAAACATGTTTTTACCGCACGTTCTAGGGTACAGGAGTTTTGGGATGTTTTACTGATTCATTATGATATAGCTTTTCTTTTTCACCGTAACATGATTATGTATATCCTTTATGATTATGGTCCTACTTCACTATCACATATTATAGACATTTTTGTGTTTGGAATGTTATGTTGTGTTTGGTTGACTCATTGTGAAGAATTATTGTATAACCAATTGTGGGATTGTTTGTTAATATTGGGGAAACCATAAATAGTTCGGGAAGAAGGGGTGGAGGAATGTGTGTATGAAATTATGAGAGTAAATCATCATCATCAACCCCTCAACATCATCCTCTGGTATTTATTTAATGGGTTTTCCCATTTTCTACATGGGATCAGGGTGTCATATTAACTGTTGTCATCTCTCTTGATTCAATGCCACTCTCCTGCCTTCTTCGGCAGTCATGCCTGACTGTTTCAGATCTTCTTTCACACAATCCATCTACCTCTTTTCTGGATGCTCTCATTTCCTCTTGCCTCCTTCCAGTCTGTCCCAAATCTATTCACCAGATTGTCTTCTGCTTTCTGCACATGTTCCCAAACTACCCTTTTCTCTTCTCTGTGATCTCTTCTACAATTGGAACTACTTTAGGTTCCTCTCTTATGTTCTCATTTCTTTGTCTGCCCCAGTGTGCATCCTACCACCCATCTCAGGCACTTCATTTCCACCCCCTCTAGCTTCCTCATCTATTCTGCTTTTACTAGCCAGGTCTCTGTACCATACAGTAGTACTGGTCACATCCCTGTTATGTATACCTTACTTTTCAGCTTCTTTGAGATTATTCTGTCCTACACTACACCTGACACTCTATGCAGGTTGACTGCAGCCCCTCCCTCTTAATTCGGACTTCCCTTCTTCTCAACCACCCATCCCAGATGCTTAAAGCTCTTAACTTGTTCCACTATTTTCCCTTCTATCTCAATTCCCAGCTCCTTCTGATTTCCTCCATTTGCTGTCATTACTACTGTCTTAACTGCAGTCAGTTTCATTCCATGTGCTTTCTATTTTGCATTCAATTCATCTATCCTTTGCTGATCTTCTTGTTTAGGGTCTGCCTGTGTTGCCACATTGTCTGCATACAGCAGCTTTGTTGATCTGCCCCCTCTGACCTATTTGCTAATGTAGTTCATCACCAGTATGAACAGCAGTGGACTTAGAGCTGAACCCTGATGCATACCCACTCCCACTGGGAACCCCTCTGTAAGACTGAACACTGTTCATACTTGAATTATTGGGTCTTTTGTACATAGCCTCCCTAATTCTACCAGTTTTTCTGGGTCTTCAAACCACTGCAGGACTGCCCAGATCAGCTTTCTTGGGAGCATGTCATGCTTTCTCCAAGTTTAGGAATGCCCAACTGGACTATTTTCTCATCTCAAGCTTCTTCTCAACTATCTGTCTCACTGAAAACATTGGGTCATTTGTGCTGCATCTGGATGTGAATACAAACTGCTCATCTCCTATCGTACTTTCTACTACTCTGCTTCTCCATTTATCAAGCACTGTGTCTGGAACATTCATGCACTGTGATAAGAGTTTGATACCTCTGTACTGCCTGCAGTTGTGGATGTCCCCTTTGTTCTTGTACACATGGTACAAGTATGATTATTCTCCAGTCATCTGGGAAATGGCAAAAGTAATTGTCATATATTTTTCTGGCATTTATTCATTTTACTTGTTTGTATATATTATTTGTCTTCTGTGTATATAAGATTCTTCTGATTCTTTTAATAACAATCCCCTTCTCTTTTCAATAAGCACCATGAGATCTTTTACACCCACCTACGTTGCCAAGAAATCAAACAGATGGTACCTCAGTTTAAAGTCTCATCCAAGGGCAGAATTAAGAAGCAAATCACCAATACAGGAATTGTAAAGAAAAAACTCATAGACAAATCTCTCAGACCTCAGATCACTATGGCTAATCAGATACTATAGCACCTCTTACCATGGACTGAAGCAGTGTGTATACAGATTTTAGATCACCGTGGCAGACATAACACAGAAAGACTTAAGAACACCATCGGCAGAAACAGCACAGACATCAGATCACCATTGGTAGGAAGAGCATAAATACAGACACATACTTCTGATCATCATGGGCAGGAAAAGCACAAATATCAGATCACCATAGGCACAAACAGCACAGACACAGACTTCAGGACTCCATGGGCAGGGTCAGCACAGACATCAGATCACCATGGGCAAGAACAGCACAGATACAGACATGGACTTCTGATCACCATGGGCAGGAACAGTACAGACACAGACTTCAGGTCACCATGGGCAGGAATAGCACAGACAGAAATTTAGTTGCATCACTCAGCTGTTGAGTATGAAGGTTAAACTGGAATTATGAATCCATTGTATTTGATGAATTGCAGTAAAATCATCATCATCAGAAGGAGATATGTTCAACAGCTAGAGACAACAATGAAGAGGAAGACTGGTGTTTTGCTGCGGTTTTATGCCTCATTTGTTCAGTTTAATTTGGCATTTCCTCCAGATTTTTTTTTTTTTTATCTATCCTTGTTGGACCTTACTTACATTAGAGTTAGGTGTTCTCCTTAGAAATGTAATTCCTAAATGTATTCATGGGATAAACTTTCCCAGTGAATATAATGCAGTTAAAATGGGCTCTGATGTTTTAGTTAAGGCCTAATGCTCTCATTATTTTTCAGAATTTTTGTCGTACCCATTAAGTACCAGTTCATCTGTAATACTTTTCAGGATAATAAAAAACGTTTTTTTCACATGTTCATTATGGGTACAAACTAAAGAATAAAGTTACTAAATCAGTTGAGTCAGGCCTGGAAGAGACATTGAAAGGCCAATTGTGTTGAAGTAAAATAATGCAGTTGCCAAACATTGCTGTGGAAGATGACAACTGAACCCACTGGCAATGTGCCTAAGTGGACAGTAGGTGAGAGAGAACCAGACTACTATAATCATTACATTTTCTAACCTCTTAAAGTTTAGGAAGGTCTTGTATGAAAGAGAAACACAGGATATCTCCCTATTTGTCCCCACATTAATCCAGTCTTATCGTTATCACAGAGGAATGAGTTAGAATGATCTCAGTGCGTTTCCCTTATTTTTCAGTGAATGCATTAACAGTAAAGGCCAAGTATTTCATTCATAACATATGAGCAGAAAATGCTGTGCATATCTCTTGAACCATGTGGGTTGACAATACCTACAAATAATGCATATTCAACAAACACATGTGTCACAGTCATATATTATAGTAGAGGAAGTGTATGGCAACCATTTTCTGTTGCATATGGAGGAAACCCATATACTGACTGGGAGTGTAATAGAGGTAAATCAGATTATAATCTTCTGAGAAGCTATATTCTGCTAATCCATCTTTGATTTTCTCAGTGAACGCTATGTAATTCTAAAACCAAAGTTCCACAGCTCTTTGTTCACCCTTGAAAACAGAAACTTATGGCTAGTAAGTTTAAAAAATAGAGTAATATTATGCAAAATAAGTTCAGAAAATTAATCTTTTATGTGTGCATTAAATTAAATGCCTTTTTAGATAATTTTAAGCTTAGAGAATTTCTCTTTTTGTATTAGAATTAACCTATCCTATTTGGTGTTAGATTGGCCTTACCAGTCTCATGGTCAATACTTATAAATTACCCTTTGTAAGAATAACTGGGATATACCATAGATAATTTGAGGGGACCCATTCATGGGATACAGGATTTAGAAGCTGTCGCTGTCCATTAGTAGTACAGTGAGTAGTCCTGGAGTAAATTTTCTATTACCCATCCATAGATCCAAGTTGCACTTGAATATGGACAGGGATGAGTTTTATTTTACACTGATAGAGAGTCTGTTCCAGAACAGTGGCATCCTTGGGGAGATAAACCTGTCCCTCCAAGCTGTTCTGCTGATGATGCAGAAGAAGTTTAGATCCCTAGACCAAGTATTTCTTATGCCATTTGACTAATTGATGTACAGAAAATACATCAATATTGGGTCAGAGGATGCCTTGCATGCCAGACACAAGTCACCTCTTAGTAATCTGTAGGATACCAAGTATAGTAACAGGGATTTGAGTTGGTCTATGAAGGATATATTGTTTAGATCTTGTATCTTTTTAGTAAGGTATCTTTGTGGGCATGCCAGTTGTTGTATATGCCTGGACAGATAAAGTATATGCCAAAGGATGAATTATACTCAATGACTAGTTTACTGAAGGCTGAGTAAAGGGGGAAAATGGCATCCCTAGATCTAGACACAATCCCTTTGGTTATAAGCTATGCAATATAGAAGGACTTTCTTACTAAAATTGTCACATGTTGATCTAAATGTAGGTCATTGTCCATGTAACTTATTAACTCTCAAACAATGTGGTCAGCTGTTAGAAGCATATCATCAATATGGTCGATTCCCTAGGAGGATGACTTCCCAAAGTTTATGATAATGCGTTTTTTGGCAATTACTTTCAGTTCATGATTTTGGCACCAGTTATTTGCTTAGGACAAACCTTCCTGCAGGATAGCTAAATCATTTATGGATTCAATGTCTGCTTTGAATATTTTAACATAAAAAAGTCATTTTATAAATATTGGGAGTTTTTTTTCCTAGACCATGGAAGCTCGGGTCAGAAATTCAGTTGAGCACATGGGGTTAAAGAAATCAGTGAAAGTGGAGCAGCTTTATTTCCTTTTCCAGTCTGGTTATGTTTATCCAGGTCAGTTAAACATCAGATCGGTTTTCTTTACATACACACATGTATACATATATACAATATAGGTATGTATATATATATATATATATATATATATATATATATATATATATATATATATGTGTGTGTGTGTGTGTGTGTATGTGTGTGTATGTGTGAGTGTGAGAGAGATCAAGATTGTGTCTCTCTGATCACAATCACATTATTTTATGCAAAATGGATGTAAAGAAATTCCCCTCAAAAGCAGTGTAAAATGAAACTTGTGATGTGGGGTTTTCATCCATTTCAAGAACATATAACAATCTGGCTATTATCAGAGAGATCCAGACATGATTCTTTGTTGTGCATGCCTGCTACATGTAATTGCATAGAGAAAAAGAAAAAAGTGCGGGAAATCTAAGAATGTCACTGCTTTGAAAGCTGCTAATACACATAATGCTGCCAGATATGTATTTGCAGTAAATGGTGCTTTAGCTGCTCCAGTGTACTACAAGAAAGAGGGGAAAAACTGTAAGGGTGCAAAGTGCTTTACTGCTTTGAAACCTGTAATACACATTGCACTCTTTCACAGACAGCAGGAAAAAGCAAACTGTATTTTTGACCCTGTGACAGATTAAAAGTTGTAATACATTCCATGCTGCCACCCACACACCAAAAAACAGTGTGGCAGTCTAAAGAGTTTACAAAATTTTAAAGCTACTTTAACTTCTCACCACTGTTGTGTGATATCTGCTGTCAATGCTCTATGTTAGAGTGTATTAAGGTTGAAAGTAGTTCTGCTACAAATATGCAAAATAAATAAGGTATAAAATAAAGCTTGCTTAAATGTAGAAATAGAGTTTAGCAATATGTAATTAGCATCCATATTAAATGACTGTGCCTTGAAAAATAAGGAATCTGCTTAATGGACATGTTTCCTTATAGAGTCAGCAAAAATGTAAAAAAACTATTCTGTATGCATTTCACACTGTAAGCAAGGAAGTTGACCTGCTTCCTTAAAGAATGGACATGCTTTTAACAGAAAAACAATCTGTACATATGTTTCCTTAAAAACATGTTTTCTTACACCATCAATCAAGGAAGTTTAAATGGACATGCTTTTATTAAGTCAGCATTTGTGCGTGCTTCCCACAAGATGTTTCCTTAAAGACAATATCAATATTGTTTCTCTACAGGATGGAAAACAATTCTATTACATGCTTTCCTGCAAACATCAACAAACAAATGTTTCCATACAAAGTCCAAAAATAGAATACCAAGAAGGAAAATGGGATTTAAAACACTATAAAAAGACTGTAGCAGATGAAATTGTTAGAGGTATTGGTAAGAACACACTTCTTCCGAGGTAATGTACAGGAGAATTATCTTCTATGCTGATTGAGAAGTAAAGTGGCACAGTGTAACTAAAGCTGCAACAGTAGTCCATGTGATTTGTTATAAGACTAAGTTATTTATTAGTTACTGCTCTTAAAGTAACAGTGTTGCGCTGTAAAATATATTCTTTCATCAGTGTACATTCTGCAAGTTTCTGTGTGCAACAGACTGTGAATGCAACTATAACTAGACTTTGATTTCAGCAGAACCCAATCAGAAGACTTTGGTTCCAGCACAGTAAGCAGCACATTGATAATTAATTTTTCAATGGTGAGCCTAGCCTGCATTCAAAAACAGGGGGAGTGATGCCTGTAGAGGGTCACTTCAGTAAAGTTGCAGTAACTAACATTTGTACATATGTGTAAATCCTAAGCAGAAATACCCCAGTTTATACAACTTGCAGCAGTGAAGTTCCACAGGCATCTGAATCCAGATTGAGCCTGCAGTGCAGGAAAGTCGCAGTACCATAAATTTTCCAAGAAAGGTGAGCACCAACTTTTCACAGCAGCACGCTGCCTACTGCATTTCACCAGCTTCTCAAGTGACTCCCAAAACTTTCCAGCCATCTGCAATAACAGCTTGATCACCTGTTTTCTTGCTAAGTGGTAAGGTCTTTTTCTGTGTCACATTTTTAGTATGGATGCTATTAGACAGAATTCAAGCAGGTGTAAGCCAAGCTTTACTCTTAATGTAGCAGAACAGCCAGATAAAATATGGAGTAAACTGCAATGTTGGTATACACAGCACATTTGCAAATGTAAAACCTTATTAGAGCAAGTTTGACAGTAAGGTATTATGCAAGTGGATTACAATATTTGACTGGTATTTCAAAGAAAACCATGTGTGGTATGACAGATGTTTATTGTGTAAATCATATAAAACTGCTTTCTGTGTACAATGTTATAAAAATACACTGCATGCCATTATTCAAAGGTTAGCCTTTACAGACAAACATTTTAATGATAAAGAACGAGGAAAAGTTAATATGATTACATTATATTCAGATGTTGAACAGTTATGTCCTGTCACCACATGGGAAAGGTTTATTTCAGAGTTACAACAGCAGTCAAATCAGTTACTTACAGAAACTCTAGTACATTTTGTTACAAAAAAATGAATAAACTTCTAAAGGACAGACACAATGAGTTCAGGAAGCTTAGACAAGTTATAAACACATTTTTTTCAAAACTGCATAGGAGTTTTAGATTCAGCAGAACAGGTTACTGAAAAAATATCAGGAAGACCATGCAGCATTAGAGGAAACTCTTGAACAGCAGTTACAGGATAAAGAAAATAAATAAGCTGAGGTGACAAATACTCACTTCCTGCATACAACAGCCAAGCTTACAAAAACATTGCAAAAGAGCAGGAAACTACAGCTGATCTGTACAAAAAGGCATAATTTACAATATGTTCATGTTTTGAAAATGGTTAAGCATACATAGTAAAATCTGATGTATGAACAAATCATTCTCAAATGTTTTAAAACGTTCATTAGTTAAAGCAAGACATTTATCAGTACTACAGTAAAGTAGAATGTATGACTGCCATTCTCATAACACAGTCAAAAGGGAAACAAAACAGTTCTAGTGCATAAAAATCAAATGAGAGTAGTTAATAACAGTAAAGATGTGAAGTGACAAGACTGACATGCATGTATTTTCTTTTCATCTAAAGTACATCTGTTAAAATGCACAAGAATGAAAGGCAGACAACAGCAAATATAAATAATGTAAATAAACATGTGTTAGTTAAGCTAATATCTATTTTTGTTTAAAAATTTTTATAATTGTATAGTAACACCACACCAAACAGTTAAAAGCTCTGATAGACAATTTTAAAAAGAAATAAAATCACAGATGGTATTAGTCAAGCAGTCCTGCAGTTAAATAAAAAAATACTGAAATTCAAGTTAAAAAAATATGTAAGCTAATTGTGAAATAATCCCCCGGATTCAGCAAGCAGCCATGCAGGAATAAGACTGTCCCTGTTCAGCATGGCAGAGCGCCATGCATAGATATATATATATATATATATATATATATATATATATATATATATATGAAGGCGTGCTCTCATGCACTAAAATGGACATGGTGCCATGTACAAGCACAGGGTGTGTGTCTGAGAGCAGAGCTCTCACAATACACACACCCCCTACACTCCAGAATTGCCTTTTGGCAATTCAAAATGAGCAATAATGCTTGTAACACTCCCAACACGTCAGGAGAAGAAATCTGGTCTAAGTCATAAGGGACAATCATCCCTACCAAGGCAAAAGGTTTTATAAAAGAATAATACACATAGCATAAAGACATAGCACACACCTCCCAACCTGTCAGAGTAAGGAATGTGGACAAAGCCAAAAGGGACAATCGTCCCACAAAGCAGAAAGTTAATAAAATAACAGGTTCAGCATTAGCATGGGTATTCTGAAGGGTACAAATAAAAAAAACACAACAAATAATATTTTTTAAACATGCAATAAAGTTTTAGCGCAGCTGCACGGGTGTGCCTGTTGCTTAGCTATGCTTAGTCCAGCTTAAACAGCAAAATAAGTTAAATAGTAAGAGACATCCAACCTAAGCAGTACTGCAACAGTGTAGTGGTTAGAGCATACGCTTTCCAAACAGCCATTCCCGGTTTGATTCCCACTATAACCAATTTGCATTTTACATGTGAAACCAGTACATAAACATTTTTTTTAATAATTAGCTAATAAATAACATATATTTGTTAACCAGGGTACTGTAGTAGGTCCTGATGTGAGGTGACAGTTTAATAAAGATGTGAAACCCCCATAAAACACAAGTGCCTCATACAGTATACTCGTACATGAATAAATGTAATGAAAGCACGTTGGGGGTTGTCAGGGACAGTAAACAAATTTATAATATGTAATGAAAGATGAATCAATCCCATATAGCAGATAGTTTATAAAATAAAAAATGAGCACTGCTAAGCATTGCACAGCTTTGCTGACTGGGTGTAAGCATTGTGTGCATATGCATACTAAGCAATGAATAGCCCAGCTAAGTGGATTTGCCCATTGGTAAGCAATGCTGAACCTGCCCCTTTAAGCACTGCCAACCTTAGCTAAGCAGGTTTGCCCATACTTAGCTTAGCTCAGCATATTCAAAACCATCCAATCATGGCAAAGGGTGGGAAATTGGCTATATTTAAATTCCACAAGCAGGAATACAGCTTATAAATGTTTGCAGCTTCCCACTGTAGGCAGTATGGCAGAAGTTGGTGAGGGCATGCACTTCTGGGTGCAGCACTGGTGCATACAGGAGTCCAAGATCATGGTAGGACTTCTGGTACAAAACCATGATGAGAGATGGTTGCAGGGCCAGTACCAGGGCTCCCAATATAAAGCGGAAGCCTGGGACCATCTTGCCCATGATCTCACCAGTGCCACTTGTATCCCTCAGACTGGTGAATAGGTCTGGCACCACTATGCAGACTTGAAGCGGAGGAAGAGTGATCTCTTTGATGAGTGGCTCCAAGAAGCAAGGCAGAGGGGTGATGTCCCAGCAGTGTGTAAGTATTCATACCAACAAACTGTTTACCAAAGTCCAGCCTGTGTATGTGATGGATAGGTATGCCTAAATATATCTCTATTTCCCTTACAGCTGCAGCTGATAAGGCTGTGAATCAGGAAGCCCATGCTAGTAGGTTGCAAAGGCTGGTGATTAACAATCCTGCTTGTAGTAGTCATACCAAATAAATAAATATAAAGTAGTAGAAAGTCACCTGGCAGTATAAAAAAAACTGTGTATGGGTTCTACTGAATAAACCAGACAATATGACAGTAATAGTCCCATATAGGTCATATTTAAATAAAACTGTAACTGCCTGACAATAAAGTCCTAAATCCTGACAATAAAGTCCTAAATCCTGGACTGGTTGTGTTTACTCTGGTATGGTATGGCATTTAATGTTGCATTCTCTGCATAGTAATGTTGTGTTAACCACTGTTACCCACACTGTGCTTACATAAAAAAATGTCTAGGAATGTCTGTATAAGACTGTTGTAAGTAGAATATCAGATTATACAACCAAGAGAGACTTAGACAGAAAACAGTGAAGAAATAGACAGGAAGCTGTATAATCATACCTCTCAACTGTACAGATTTTTGCAGACTGTCCAGATAATTGGCTCATATTTTCTGCCTGTTCCTCTGTCAGTTTAATAAAGATGTGAAACCCTTGGGGTGTCAGGCATAATGCATAATATGCAATGAATTATGAATCAATCCCATACAGCAGATTGTTTATAAATAAAAATAAGCAATGCTAAGCATACAGCAGCTTTGCTGACTGGGTATAATTGTTGTGTTCATATGAATACTAAGCAATGAATAGCCCTGCTAAGGTATTTGCCATTTGGGTGCAATGCTGAACCTGCCCCCCTTAAGCACTGCCAGCCTACCTTAAAGCTGTTTGCCCCCCGAGCTTAGCTTATTGGATGAGTGGCTCCAAGAAGCAAGGCAGGGGGGTGATGCCCAGCAGTGTGTAAGTATTCATACCAAAAACTGTTTACCAGTCTGTGTATGTGATGGATAGGTATGCCTAAATATTTCTCTATTTCCCTTACAGCTGCGGCTGAGTGGGCTGTGAATCAAGAAGCCCATGCTAGTAGGCTGCAAAGGCTGCATCGTGAGGCTGGTGAGTAACAATCCTGCCTTAAGTAGTCATACCAAATAATTATAAAGTAGTAGAAAGTCACGTGGCAGTATAAAAACTGTGTATGGGTTGTACTGAATAAACCAGACAATATGACAGTAATAGTCCCATATAGGTCATATTTAAATAAAACTAACAGCCTGGCAATAAATTTCTAAATCCTGGACTGGTTGTGTTTACACTGGTATTGTATGGTATTTAGTGTTGCATTCTCTGAATAGTAATGCTGTGTTAGCCAATGTTACCCACACTGTGCTACATAAAAAAAAATGTCTAGGAATGTCTGTATAAGACTATTGTAAGTACAAGATCAGATTGTACAACCAAGAGAGACTTAGACAGAAAACAGTGAAGAAATAGACAGGAATATCCAAATAGCACACTCTGATGAAACTTAAATTGTTATATTTTTAGCAGATACAGCCATGGTTCAAATCCTGGGAGTGGTAGTAAACTGTATGCATAATTATACCTCTCAACTGTACAGATTTTTGCAGAATGTACAGATAGTTGGCTCATATTTTCTGCCTGTTCCACTGTCCCCTTTGCAAATCAGTGGAATGATCTCAGAATTGTAGTCACTAAATAATGACATACATTTGATTTTCAGACCTCAAAACCTTCAGAACATGTATATTAAAACAAAGCCTGTCACTCTAGCTAGTTTATGAGAGCAATATTCAAAATATGTCCCTATTTGTGCCCCCATGTTTTCAAGCTTTGTCCAGAGTGTGAGCATTAAGAGATTGAGAGGTATGTGCTTAATATTAACTCAAAATCTGGGAATATGTGTAGAAACAGTCAGGTAGTGTTAACAAACATACCCTCCACAGGTCTACCAGGTAAGAGATGTAGAATTTAGCTATAAGACAGTTGAAGTATACACTGTGTACAGACATACCACTGCCCAAACCAAGGCCATAGGGTATTATAATAATACCTGTAGAGTAATGATTAGAGCAATGATCATTAAAGTTGTGAGTACTGCAGGGATATATAAGTTGTTAATTGACATCTCTCTCTCCCCCACACCATATCTGCAGCAATAATCTAAACACACAAATCAATGAGCATGTTTACACCAAATCTACTGTTGGGATATATGTCCTATTGTTCAACAAATATTGAAATGTGTTTTTATTAATGTTCTGTGTTGAAATACTATCATTGGTGGCCTGTTGCTATCAATGTAACCTGCATGTTGTTGTAATGGCCACTGTGGTTCTATATATGCATGTGTTTTATTTGCTATGCAACAGTTCCAAATCTGGTGCTTTGGGTTAATGGGAATATCTATGCATGCTGTTATAACTAATCTTGGATTGTGTTGACTATTACTAACCCACATATGTTCTAAAACTGCAACACCATATCACATTTGGGAAGGGGGTCCCAGCAGACCCACCTCTCCCACCTCATCTGTCCATGGCACTGGGCCCCAGCACATCTGGGACCTACCCTGGGACCTCCTCGTCTGCTAGTCCTGCACCACCCTTGGCTGGAACCACCTCAGGGGATGTTGCTCATCCCCCCTGGAAGTGGGCATGGACAGGATACTGTCACCCGAAGCCAGGTCCAAGGATTGGTATGTAGTGAGCTCCAAAAGGCATTTGGAGACCAGCTACACCAGCTTGAGGGCCACTTGGTGCAATTAGAGGGTCAGCCTACCCCTCCTGCTCAGCCCCCAGCACAGCCACCTGTGGGGCCATGAAGGTGCAGTAGTTCATAGGTTCATACTAGGCTATCTGCCCTGGGGCAATTATAAGCCTAGCCCGATTTTGTTTGGCTTATGCCACCCCTTGATTTGAGTATACTGTGCCCTTTTTAAGGTTTAGTTTTCTGTGCCTCTGTCTAATAGTAACACGGAAGTAATCCCAGGGACAAACCTACAATCCCCCATCCACTCATCAAGATTCTTCTTGAAGAGATTCAGTGAGGTGCTCTGCCTAACATGAATTGGAATTCTATTCCAGAGCGAAGGGAGCCTCTGGGTTATGAATCTGTCCCTCCAGCAAGTTCTATTTATTTCAATGCTGAGGTTCAAGTCCCTCGAGCGTGTGGCTCTAAGGGATTTAGATTTACTGATGTGGAGCATGTCCATTAATTCTGGATTGGACATAGCTTTATATGTCAGGCATAGATCGCCTCGAAGTAGGTGGTATGCAACTGAGTAGAGCTGGAGTTTTTTTAACCGAGCAGCATATGGCATCTGTTTGAGTCCCTTGATCCTCTTGGTGAGGTACTTTTGGGGTCTTTCTAATTGCTGCAGGTGTCAGGTAAGGTACATCCCAAAAGGGGCATTGTATTATATGATGGGCCTGACGAGGGATGAATAAAGGGGCATGATTACCTCTCTTGATCTAGAGGTGAATCCTTTCATGATGAGGTGGGCTATGTAAAAGGTCTTTCTAACCACTTTGGCAATGTGGTTGTCAAAGGAGAGATTGCTATCAACTTGGGTCCCCAGATCCCTAATTTCTTTCTCTGCACTTAATGGGTTACCGCCTATGTGGTAATTTGTGGGCACATTGTTTTTGCCAAAGGGCATGACTATATACTTTTTGGCATTTAGCTTTAGACCATGGCTCTGGCACCAGTTTTCCGTCTGTGTGAGACCTTTTTGAAGGATGTTTGTGTCAGCTGGAGAGTTGATTATGGCACCTAGTTTGCAGTCATCTGCGAACTTGGTGAGCCATAGTCCTCCCACATTGGTCTGTACCTCAGAAAAGTATATATCGAACAAGAGCAGTCCCAGGACAGAACCTTGTGGGATGCCACGTGTGACTGGTTTCGAGTCTGACATGGCTCCAGCAACTCTCACTCTGTGGGTTCTGTCTTTGAGCCAGTTTGCGACCCATCTTGTGACATAGGGGTTTATATTTAAGCTGGATAGCTTATCTATGATGCCCGAGTGGGGTATTGTGTCAAATGCCTTTGCTAGGTCCAGATAGGCTGTGTGGACTACCTTCCCTTCATCTATGGCTTTGGTGACTGTTTTGAAGAAGTCAACCAGGTTCAAAAGGCAGGATCTACCCTTGACGAAGCCAAACTGGGTAGGATCTAGTGTCTGTAGGTCCCCAATATCTTTGTTTATAAGCTCCATGATGATCCTCTCCATTGCCTTGCAGACTAAGCTAGTCAGGCTTATGGGGTGATAGTTTCCAGGGTCCGTAGAGGCTCCACCTTTGTGGAGTGGGACCACTGTTGCTGTACGCCATTCTGTGGGCACATATCCTGTAGTGAGGCTGAGATTGTACAGCTGTTTTATTTGAGGGATTAATTCTTCTTGGAGTTCATGTAGGACGCAACCTGGGACGCCATCTGGTCCCATGGAAGCAGTGTTTTTTGCTTTGGAGAGGGCAGCCTTCACCTGAGCATCAGAGATGTTTGGGAGGCAGCCCTCTGCCAGGATAGATACTTGCTCTTTTTTTGGGGGGGGTGGAGAAGTTTGCACTGAACCTGTCTGCCAGGATATTGGCAATGTCTGTGGGTTCAGTGTATTTTTTATCGTTTAGAATCAACTCGGAACAAATGTGGGAGTTGCATCCCAGGTTCCTAACATAGCTGAAAAAAGCCTTATGATTGTCTTTAGTGTCCTGAGCAATTTTTCTCTCGAAGCTGGCCTTGGAGAATTTTATGAGGGATCATAATTTTTTGCTAGTACTGATCAGAGATGCCTTCCCTAGTAGGGATTTTGCTCTATCATGTAGTATCTTCCTCCTTCTGTTATACAGTTTATTTATGGCTGGGGTCCACCAGACTGGACGCCTGCCTTTGGATGTTTGGGTTTTGGTTTGGTTTGGGATAGCATGATCCATGCATTCCTGGAGATGTCCTTAGAATGCGTTTATATAGGATTCTGCAGTTTGGGCCGTAGTTTCCACTGTCCCTGGAGACTTGAAGGATTCCACTTCGGTTTTGAAAAGTGAGAAGTTTGCTTTTGAGAAGTTTTTCACTGTGGTTTTCTGGGCTGGGGGTGGGGTCGGGATGTGGACATCCAGTGAAATTAATTTATGGTCTGATCTTACCAATGAAGGATATACTTCAGGTGTGGAGCATAGAGTCCCAGTGTTGGTAATGATCAGGTCTAGTATGTTATCCCCTCTTGTGGGAGTGGTAACTAGTTGTTCCATAGCATTTGAGTTTATAATTTCCAGGAACCTTTGGGCTAAGGTGCTGGGGCTTGAGTAGTGCTCCCAGTCTATGTTTGGGTAGTTGAAGTCGCCCAATATAATGGTGTTCAGAGAGATCTTCATGTTCTCCAATGTTTTCAGGAAAGCCGAGTGGGATTCCTGACTTTGAGAGGGTGGTCTGTAGGATGCTATAAACTGAAAAGCAGTCTTGCCCACTGTTAGTTGCACATGGATGGTCTCCGATACTTTGTGCAATGCCACTAACCTGGAGGTGTGGATATCCTTGATAAATATGGAAACTCCCCTCCTTTTGTGGTTCGGTCCAGGTTTTGGGGCCAAATAGCATGATATGAGGTATAACCTGGTAGTGCTGGGGTGCTCTCTGGAGCCTTGAACCAGGTTTCTGTCACTGCACAGATATCGATGTTCTCCATACTGAGGAGAGCTTTGAGTGCGTGCATCTTGAGGTTAAGACTTCTGGCATTTAGCAGCATTACCCTTAGTTTCTTGTTTCTTGTGCTGTCTATGGAGGTGGGTTTGACTTTTGAGCCTTGCCTAAAAAAGGCACTATGGGGGTGGCAAGAGCCTTTGCCAACATCCGAAAGCCCAGTGGTGACAGGTGCAAGCCGTCCCTAGCGAAGCAACGTGGCTTGTCGAGCATGTCATCCCAGGCTGACAGACACTGGAAGACAGACACTGGATCCCCTTAGAATGACACCAAAATTTTAGCCAATTGTTAAAATCGATCATTTTGTCTTTGTACTGTGGCATCATTCTGGGTGAGGGGTAGATGCTGCTCAAGGTCAGGGTCATACCGGCCTGGGCTACATGATCAGAGAGCTCCTCTATGTCTCTTTTCATGTAGTCCAGGGAGGTACATCTCAGGTCATTCACACCAGCATGTACAATGACTGAGTCATATTTGTATTTGCTTTGGAGTGACCAGAGTGCTTGTGTTATGTGGCGGATCCTAGCACCCGACAGGCAGCTCACTATGACCTTCTCTTTATTCAGCCTGGTGAGCAGGACGTCAGTGTGTCTGACAATAGAGTCACCTATTACAAGAGTATCAAGTGTGTTATTCAGCCTTAAGGGCTATGGCTGCTTGGCACACTGACTTTGTGGGCTATGTGTTGTGCGTGTTTTGTTTTGGGGTAGCGTTTGCTTGGATGTCTGCTTTGGAGGTCTCTGTTGTTTAGGTAGATTTTTATTTAGAGCCTCCAAGTATGTTTTTGTGTATTTATGTGTTTGGTTCGCTGATGTGGTGGGACTATGTGATACTGGAATTGTGTTGTGTGAGGTTACCTTCTCCTCCTGACTGGTTTCACCAGTTTTGAGATGAGAGAGCTCAGCCTCCAGTTTGGCTATATGGTTGCATCTCTCACATATATTTGAACCTGTTTGGAGGAGGAGAGGGTTGTCCGTGTACATGAGACAGTTGTAACATTGCCTCAAAATTCCCAGATTCACCAGCTGGACTGGAGAGGAAACCATTGACTGACCTCTGGACATGCTAGAGTAATATAGGGAAACTGAATTAAGAGGGACCAATAGGGGACAAGGTAATCGTAGAGAGTATAAGAGTAAGTAGTGCTTATGGTTTAATAGTGCTAATTTATAAGATTACTTATTTGGACCAGTGAAGGGCCTTAGAATGAGAATATGGTGTTTAAATTGAGAGATAGAGCAGTTCTAAGGGAAAAAGTGAAGAGCAGACTTTGTGGAGCCAGGAATAGTTTAAACCCAATTAGGCGCTGCCCATTGTTGCGCTTATGCACAAAAATGCAAAACCGCAAAGAGGGATTTAAGAGAGGAAGATCAAGGAGTTTGGAATTGACCCAAAATGGCCAATAAAACTACAGTTTAAAGTCAGTAACCACTCCCACAGGGGCAGGCAGGCTGCTCAATGTTTATCACTGCCACTGATGAACAGAGAGACTTACCTTTAGCCAAAGCAAAAAATGGCCTGCAAGAAACTTACAAACAGTTCAGAACAGCAAGCCTGTAACTGAACTTTTTAAAATTTCAGTAAAGTGGGAAAAAAGCAAGATTTCTTTGTTTTTTGTTTTTTTTCAGAGATAGCAGAGGTTCACAAGTATCAACAAGTTATAACAGTGCAGTAAATGACCCCACACTTGAGTGCTAGGCTAGAGACAGATAAAATGCAAGTTTTGAGAAAAAAACGATTTTAAAAATAAGTGCAAACAGGAAATTCATTAAACAGCTCTAGGTTGTGCTCTAAATACAGTTACTAATTCAGAAATCAAGTTTAACAAGCCAGAAAATGCTCAAAGTAGGTGGCTATGCAGAAAAACTTAGCAAATAATCTGAAGAAAAATACCTAAAATCTCAAAAGTGGCTCCTTTCTTCTCTCAGCATTTTCTCCTGCCCATGGGTGGGGACCTCAGTCCCACTGCTTCCATTTGGGGGCTCATGGGCTTCCGATTTCCAAACACCCCTCCCCATCCAAGATGGTTACCCCCACATGTCATATACCACCCCTGTATGCTGTCTTGTCTGTATTGTCTGTCTTCCTACTCAACCAACTTCCCCAAATATACCTATTATTTTTCCCCAACATCCCACTCTCACCTTAAAAAAAAAGGGGGCAGTCTGTTTCCAAAAAAAAAATGTGCCCCATACATAGCTGTCCATTTCGCACGTGTCCACCAGACACAAGTAATCTGGTCTAATTGGCTTCACAACACATTATTGTTGTCCTCACCCCTCTCTCAGGGGTTTGAGTTTCCAAATCTACCTTCAAATTCAGTATATATGCACAGCTGTTGCTGTAGAAGACATGGACAGCTATGAAACTTCCCTACACCCGTCCTGCACATATCTAGCTACTTTCCCTATTGTCTTTCCCTCTTTGTTCCCCCTTTTTCACCAGTTTCCTATCACCCCTTTTTTTTCTTTTCTTTCAAAGAAATTAGTGCAGGGTAAGCGGGAGTAAGCACCTTTAAGCAGTAGTAACCAGGATTAAGCTTGTTTGCATGGTACTAAGCAGTGCCTACACTGAGTAAGCACTTTCAGGATAACTGTCTCTAAGCATATTTAACTGGCAGTTAGCATTGCTTACCGTCGGGCAAACCCATGCAAACCCACTTACAACTGCTTAAAAGTGCCTTAATCACTCTGTATCTAACAGCACTTGTTCTGCCCAGCAACAAAATAATAAGCTTTTGCAATGCTTGAACCCAGTACCCTGCACACCATAACCACAGCAATTTACCACTAAGCTGCCGGAGCTGTAGATATGTGAAGTGTTTTCTCAAACATATCATGCAGCACAGTCATTCAACAGTAGGGAAAATGTAAGGCTGAGGATGGGGAGAGGTGTCATCCTGAAACACAACAGTGAACTGAAGCAAATATCCAAAGCTCACTAAGAATGGCTGTATCTAAACACAGTCAAGGTCATGAATTGTGCCAGACATAACCCTGACTCCACAGCAATAGTGAAGGCACTGTGTGACCTCCAAGAGCTGTGCACATGAGCTGACCTTGCAATCCAGCAGAGTTGGGGGGCATTTGACCAAATAATGGCAAGTGAAGATGGGCTATGCTAGTATACCCCTTCCAGGAATATTGACTGCTGTAGTTCACTTAACAGGTGCTGCAACAAACCATTGTGTTAAAGGTGTCACACTTATGCAGCCCACATATTGTATGCATCTCATTCAGCATCTGCATGACTAACACATTTGTTTGATACTGCATTTGATTGCACATGTCACACGTCACATATCAGGTGTGTGTAATGGTTATATATGTAGTATTGTGGCTCCATTGAATATCATGGAAGAGGTTGTCATGTCATCAAGGGTGTGTACACTCCTCATATCCACATTAAGCTTTGAAGGTTGTCAATGTAATCAGATTTTATTGCTCATACATGCACTGCTGATGATGAGATCTGCAAATCAGAGATCAGGCATTAACTATTGACATCAGTCCTCATATAATCCCAGGTATGTGTCAGACAAACACATTGGGGCTGTGAGCAACAGAGCAAACATAACTGCCACACATATACACATTCAGCAGTAATAGTGTGTACACTTGTGAGGTATGCTGCACAGTACATGGCAGGGTGCTGTACAGGTGCACAGAAATACTGTGGGTTTAGTGTGTTCCAGAGGAAGAGGCATCACCTATTAACACAACTCATACATCACAGAGCTGTATAATGTTGGAAACAAGGATTGAGTATAGCTGCAGGCATGCTGTTGAGTGCCATATGTCATGCTTGTTGACTCTTGGGTAATGAGAGATCTATGTAATATCTTTGTGCCACCTCATTTGTAAGTATGTGTGTGTGTGTGTGTGTGTGTGTGTGTGTGTGTGTGTGTGTGTGTGTGTGTGTGTGTGTGTGTGTGTGTGTGTATATAGAGGTAAGCAATAATGTACAGGTCTTAAATTATGTTTTTGTTTTCCTCTCACAGGTGGCGAGGCGGGTCAGGGTCCTTCCTGCAGGCAAACTGATGTTAGTGTCCATACAGACTCTAACAATGATGGTAGGTATGGTCAGGCACAGGCAGGATTGTCAGGGGCTGAAGCTACGCCATTGGTCGACATCCCACTTTTATCCACCCCATCCCCACACACAGTCACAATGCCCATACATACCCCATCACTAGTGGCATAGATGAGGGACAGTTGGCAGGTGGTGGCATGGGACAGGACAGTGTGGGGACTATGGCAAGTGTGTCTGTACACAACACCCATAGCTGGATGACTGGCAAGGTACCACACAGGCAGATGTACAGGGGTTCACATAGGAGGGCTGTTGGCCATCATTCCCCTGGCAGAAGTGCCACAGCAGGTGTCACCAGATGCATGTTTTGGGCCATCATGGAGGCACAGGCATGTATGGAATGTTACACCAGACAGAGCCTGAGGCTCCAGAGGGCTACTCATTCTGCTGTACTTGACAACATCTGTGATCTTGCAGGTGCCCGCCGTTATTTTGCAGAGGTCCTGGATAGATGGTCGGGTGAGATAGTGGGAATCCTCGACCGTGTGGTATCTGTGTTAGGGCATGTGGTGGGAGTAGGGTGTCAGTCACATGGATGTAGGTCAGCAACACCAACAGGTGGAGGTCTATGTGGACATGCAACAACTCACAGCCACTCCCGTAGTGGCAGTACCAGCACTGCAGGAGGGGTGCTGTCCACTCCGCAATGCAGCAGGCCACATGCACGTGGTCCTGGCTAGTCACAACAGGGACGTGGATCCAGTGGACAATTTTCATCATCAGGGGAGAGTAACATATCTGCGCTTCTACCTGGTAGTACCAGTGGAACCACTGGCAGGCACAGTTCCTGTGTCCGTGGCCAGACACTGTGAACTATACACCCTGCCATGTATGGTCTGCAGCTGTCCAACAAACTCCTGTATAGGGCAGCCACATGGCAGAACTGTGTGCACACACACACACACACACACACACACACACACACACACACACACACACAGCTAGGACACCTCCATACCTACACACACCACATCTGCACAGCCCAATTGATAAAAAACCCTAACACACACAAATGATGTCAACAAATGGCTCAGCCTAGGCCTCTGGCAAACCCACAACACAGCCTGTGCATATGATGATACCTTTGCCACATCCCTGTCATCCATACCATCGATGCAGGGACATGCTAATATGGTTCTGATGCACAGGGTGAATGTACTAAGGTTTAGCAATGTAATGTTGTTTAATGTGTTTCTAGCTGGAATGTTTAAGGCATCAGGGTGTGTAGCTGTCCAGCCATGATGCATTATAGCTGTTATTAACACTGACTGATTGTGGTCTCCATAATGTATTCTGTTTGTGTTGTAGATGTGTATGTCAGCAGGATGTTGGTCTGCTGTCCTTTCCTACAAGGGGTGTCTCACTGTGGTGACACATTAACTGTGTCATATCCCGGGTACAGCTGAACACAAGTAACATGTCTGTATAACAGTTACTGCATGTTCCAAATGGCTGATAGGTCTGAGGGGTGTATACAGGTGAGTGCATGGTGGCTGATGTCACCAGCTCTTCTACAGTGGACAATGGTAACTGTAATGTGTGGCACACACCAAATGTTTGTGAATAACACATGCAGAGACTTTGGTGTTGATGCAATACACAGAGAATACTGTACACATGGATGTACTTAATTTAGCAGTGAACTCATTTTGGCCTATGTAATTCCACCAAGACCAAGTAGCCAAAACATCACATCAGTAAATAATCAGTCTGCCAGTTTAATGTCATTGATGATGGTACTGGCAGGGTATATGTCCTCTTCCCCAATATAGTGCATTCCTGGAGTTGGTAAACATAGGTGTGCTGGTGTGGGTGGCACAGCCCCCCCCCCCACTTTGGAGGGTGTGGGGTGGCATAGTACCACACATAGTGTGATTAACAACTACTTAACCTGTTAACATAAACTGTACAGTATAACAGCAGACTAAGCACAACAATAACCCCAATGTGGGTGGCTGTGCCCACAACCACACCCAACTATATATACCAACTCCAGTGTTGCTGTACAGCTGTACAGTGGGGAAGAGGGCATTTACACATCCACTACTAGTTTTGATGGAATGAATTTCCACAAGATGATTCCTTTGAAATGTTACCTTTTGCCAGTTAGTTCTCAGACAAATGATCTCCTAGGACATGTATTTTCTGAAAACTGAAGTAGATCCCTTCACATACACATGCACTTACTTGGCAACACTGAGAGTAGAACCCCTACCTAGGTACTTATTGCTAATTATGTGTTTGGTCTTAATTGCACACACCAAAGAGCATTTAGGATGAGGTGTGTCCCGAGTTTCTTAAGTGAAGAACATCGCCAGGCCTTGTACAATATGGTAATGGGGGATGTACTGGGTGTTAATGAACAATACATAGTATGACATACTGTAATATACACATTGACAAACACATACAGTCATAGACACATTTGACAGACCTGGGTTTAGCAGTGCTAACTACCTTGTCAGTGAGTCCATACTGTTAGGGAATTTTTGCACACAGCACATGCATCCTTGGGCTGGATAGAGTAATCAGTTACCTGTATGGTGGATATTGATAGCGGTCCTCATACAGTGGACCTTGGGACATGTACTGGGGGTCTCATGGTGTAAAGACAGTATACCCAGCACCCAGACCCCACATTGGATATTGTACTCACCAAAACCCATTATAATGCTCTGACATACCCACAATTACACATTGACCAGGACTACAATACAAACCCTTGTCTATTTAATCTGTGCTACTACAGCGATATGCATTTATTGCACATGCCACAGAGATAGTAGTGTGAGGGTTTGCCATGGCTCTCCTAATGTCAGCAATATCACCATCCCTTATAATGTATAGCAAGGTTTATTGTATTTGGAGAATGCGGCCTCAGAATGTTGTCTCCTACAAATATGCACAGTCACACACAATTGCACACACATACACACACACACACACACACACACACACACACACATACCCACATTTGCCAGGACTCAGAGGGTAACTCATGCCTATGCACCCATTTGCAGAACAGTGTTATGCTGGTACTGCAAGCTCCAGGTAGCCCATAGGGTGAAGAGTGTAACAAGGTACATTTAATGTGAATTATAGCAGCAGACATTTGTAAGTATAGCAATGGGGGGTGTAGAGGGTGAGAAGGCCCTCAGAGTATTTTCATCTACAAGTTTACAAACACACAGACACTGTTATTCTCAGTAATACACACTGACACATTTGTCAGTACTGAGGTCCATAGGTGCAGGTGTTCCTAGGTGTGTACCAGGCTAATGTCCATGGAGAGATGAGAAGAGTAAGGCATGTGGGAACACTGGAATCATGCCACCTGACATTTGTCAGCAGGCCATCTATCAACCAATGCCACTTGAGTGATCCCCAGGGTGACACTTAAATTCAACATCCAATCATCTGGTTTTCTCTTTCAGAGGGCCAGGGAGGTACTTCAATTGACATGTATGCAGCATATATTGCATAACATGGCCAGTGTTTGGGTTACAGACCTGTACCCAAGCATGTTCTGTTGACTGTGGTAGTCTGGTTGAGGTATCCATGGCATGTGGTGCTTACAGGGTGTGGTTTCCTAGCTGTGGTATTCGTAACACAGCTGGGCAGACATGTCAGTGTCAGAGATTGGCTGTAAGCAGCCAAGATGGTTACTTGACATCTGCACATCTGTACAGAGGACAGACAGAAATTAGCTAGCCAACAGGTTATGCATTAGGATGAATGTTCTGACAGACAGACATCTGGCACCGATAGGTATGTCATTACTACATGACAGCAGTCTTCAATGACATGTCCTAAACACATAGTAGTCTACAGTTAATATCAACATATCAGATCAATATCCAATAGGTGATACTTAAAAACATACAGCTCACACACCAAGAACACAATAGTCAGTACTCAGAGTCCAGCTTTGCATGCAGGGGTGTATGGTTCCAGTACTACAATCTGCAATCTACTCTTACTTGGAAAAGCACTGTTAAAAGTAGTAATGTAATGATACAATACATGCAAGTGTGACTGCATATAACATGGGATACTACCCAACTATGACACATATACAAAGAGAAAAGGTTGTGGTACTATTCATGTATACTCAGATGTCCCATACAGTATAGACCATACACCCCTTGCTACTATAAAGACAGCACATAGAATCATAGTATGTACATATAATTAAATGCGCTTATTAAAGTTGTCATTACCCTGCTATTTTATCAGTCTACACTACACTACAGGCAGATTGCCACAACACTAACCCGATTTATCTATGGAGAATACACATGTAATTGCAAATATAGCAGGCCCTACAGGTGTGTAACAGCATGGAGTAATAAACACCAGTGTGAATGTGCATACCCACAACTGATCTCAACACAGTCACAGTCACATAATGGTAAGCCTAAATAGTAGTACAGCCTATGGCCTGTGTGAACAAAAGTCATCATCATATTTGTCACTTACACACTAACCCTACATATACTGGCCCAATTCATAGTGTAGTCTGATATCTGACTGTGGTATTGGACATGTCTCAGTCTGGCCCTGCAAACATATAGACTGACAGGATATCAGAAACTGGAGCAGCGTGCAACGTCAGATAGAACAGGACCAAGAACACTGACATCTACCCAGTCTGAACACAGGTCAAATAACATGATCACAATACACTGCTACATAATACAGACACTCTGTCAACAATCACCATAGGTACACAGACCTCACTACTGTAGAAACTACCACAGAACATTGCGGTTTTTGTCCCCAACTATTAGGCCTCCTATACATTACATGTCTGGCAGTCTGATATATCACTGACTTGATATCAGGAATTATGTCAGTAAATAATGGTATACTGTACATATCCACCTCTTACTGCAGGACATATGAACAACGGGTGACAGACTTGGGGACAGAGGCACAAACACAGGGCCAATATTAACATATTGCAGTTATAAACTGAGAACATTGCTGGTGTAACAGGGTTTCTTGTGACATATCTCTTCTGTGGGATATGAAGTCAGTAACACACATGGATGTTACCAGTTCCTGAGTACAATCATCAGAATATGCTGCTGCATTTATGAAGACAGAAAATGTGTGAGTAACACACCAAATCTCAGGCTCCAAACTCTGGCCAGTCTTCAGATAGCCCTACAAGTGAGAGTTTTCTCAACCACATAACACTGTCATGCCAGACTTTAAATCATGCAGAACAGCCATAGCCACACAAACCCTGTTAAACCAACCTTACTCCAAATGTAGAACAGCAATACTTACATTCTGTCCCCATGTCTGGAACATCCCCCACCATTTTTTGGCCTGTCTCCACAGTGTTTGTTGTAAAGAGGTATTTTCAACTACCCTCTGTTTGTTACATACCCACATGAAGTCCTGCTTACAGTGAGGGAGAAGAGCCAACACCCACTTGCACTGCTTACTTATAGGAGTTTGTTTCCATGCAATTGGCTCTAGGAATGATACCACAGGTGTTCCACATGCAGTTAGCATGTGGAGGACTCCAGTACATGCACAGGCCATCAGCTGATCATGAGCATTACCTACCAAAGTCAAGCTGCTGCCTTTGCAAAACAGATGCATTTTTACACATCTGAGAGAGCGAGAGAGAGAGAGTGAAGCATGTTTGTGCATGATCTGTGGGTAGAGAGAGGTCTCCGGGTATTATAATGGTTGCCTGTATATAAATGTATGGCTGTGTATTGTCTACAACAACCTCTATGGTATTTGACAACTGGTGGCCTTGTAATTTGACATTGGGACATATGGATCCTCAATATGAAAAAGTAGCCAAACCCACCCTGTAATGAATCCTGTTATTTACACAATCACTCCACCACCCACACAGGATACTGATCAGACACACACACTTGACAGTACTGAGTTTCAAACCCCTACCTAGCTATGTATTGGTACTATAGTGTTACGCAGTTATTACAAGCGCCATGATGGTCATATGCTGGAAAGATGTCCAAAGGTATCTTTGAAGGTGAGTGACATCAGCTGCAATGCTAAAGGAAGGGTGAGGGAAGTGCAGTAAGTGTGAATGACCACAAAAGCAGGTGTCAAACACTCACACACTCTCACAGTTGCCAGGACCACGATTAGAACTCCTACCTAATTAGTTTGCAACACTATGGTATTATGCAGGTATCACAAGCACCACAGCAGTTATGTTAGAGAGCTGTCCAAAGGTATCTTTGAAGGTGAGTGACATCAGCTGCAGTGCTAAAGGAGGGGTGAGGGAAGTGCAGTAACTGTAAATGACCACAAAAGCAGGTGTCAACAAAGACTCACACACACACACACACACACTTTCACAGTTTCCAGGACTGGAACTCCTACCTAACTAGTTTGCTGCACTCTGCTATTACATAGTTATCGCAGTATTACACAGTTATCGCAAGAGCCACTGAGCTTATAGGACTGAGACTTGGCCAAAGGGCTATTTCAAGGTGACTGACATCAGCAGAAGTGCTAACATGGGCAATGGGAAGTGCAGTGTGCGTGAATGGGCCATAAATCATTCCTCTGGAAACACACACACACACACACACACACACACACACACACACACACACACACTCAGTCACACACAACTTTATATTTGACATGACTGAGTATACAAATGCTACATGAATACTGTTTTTTACTATTGTGTTCAACAGTTATCACAAGCACCACAGACACTATAGGGTTGAGGGCTACCAAAAGGAATGTCTACAGTGATTGACATCAGCACATCATACAATATCAGACAATTGGATGTGTAGTGGGTGGGACAGGCCTTATTGTCTGCCTCTGTCTTCCCTACATCTGTGTGTGTCTATGTTTCACATATTATAGTGTGTTGGCTTTGGATATATGTGAGTATTCCTATCCAATGTGTGTGAAGCATGAATGGTGTACAGTTTGGTGTGTGTGCACAGACATCTGCATGTGACATATATGTATAGTCCACTGTGTTGTCAGACATGGGCTTCATTTCTCTGTAGGAGCATGCCCAGTATGACCTTCTGTATTGAGTGTGTGAATCCATTCCAGGTAGGGTTGTACTCCACTCCAGGGTTTGGTGTTCTACACATACAGCTAGCAGCCTGTTTCTGCAGGATATCTGTAGATATGTTGACAATATGGAGTCACAATGGGTGACAGATAGGGGGATACTGTAACTATTGCTGTCTGTGCTGCTTGTGCTACATGGTTGGTGTTAGCAGAGATATTCAGACATATGTACTGTTTTATACTGTGATGTATTATGTCATCGACTACTGACAGATATAATTATTTGCCCACAGTTATTTACTGTGAAATACAAGATGAATGAAGCTGAGTCCAGTATTGTGGTCCACAGCCTGCAAATTTTTGCACACTCTGGCCATTCTGGAGGGGTAGCTACAGACACTTGCTGATGGGTCTGTGTAAATGGTCCAGCACCTTGGTAGTATGGTGGCTGAGGATTCCCTTGTACATATATCAACTTAACAGAATGGCCATGTCCGGCTGTGGCCATACCTCTCAGCTGTACAGATTCACCCAGGTTACCCAGAGACAGTGCTCATATATCTGGTCATTTCACCTTCATATTGTGGTTTACGAGCAAGTTTATAGCCACCCATTACAGGGTTTGCAGGCAGGGGTAGTATGCACACACATCAGAGTTTCAGACTTCACACAATCCATGACATCCATGCATCTACACCCTCCCAATCTGTTATTCTATCCTTGTCCTAACATTATGCGAGCGATATCTGGGAAGTATCCCTATAGTTGGACCTTCATCCCAGCAGTATTTATGGATTGGTCCCCAGTTCATGCAGTAGGACGTGGGGGGGGGCATACTACTGGGATTTGTCAATATGGCCTTGCATTTGTGTTCTGTTGACTGTGTTAGTTTATTTGGGACCCCATGAGATACCATACATTGGCACTAAGGGTGAAGCAGAGGCCTTTGACAGAGGACTGTAGGCCATTTTATAATGATGCAAGCCAGTGCATTCTGTCACTCCTACATTCCAAGGCTGTGACCCAGTGGATTCCATTGGGGTGGCAGGGTAGGTGTACAAGGTGTTAATGGCAATAGTTCCTGTCAATATTAATCCATTGTTCTGGATGCTGGCAGGGTGCTGCTTACAGCTAGGGACACACCTGCATGGGACACCTCTGGGACACCTCTTCAGCATGCTGCATTCTGTGGGTATTCCCATACAGAAGTGGGGGCCATACTGTACTCATTCCCAACAGCAGGGATATGACCTGTGGCTGATGGTGGGATGAGTTGAGTGCCATGTGTTATATGGAAGCTTCTTGCAGCTGACTCACAGATATACCTGGGACATTCCCCTTATGCTGCCTTGTGCAGGGACATAGACAGTCTCTCATTACTTCATAACTGTGCCTTTTGTGGTCTGCCAGTGATTGGCCAGACTACATAAGTATTCCATACTACACAGACAACTAATGTGCTGATAACCTGTCTGTAAAATTCCAATGTTGAGTGCAGCTGACAGTTACATTTTATGCACTCTGTCTAGGGTACTTCCACCTGTGTACTGTGTGTATCTATAGGCCCACATTCATGGAATGTCCATCTTTCAGACAGCGACAGATATTGACATCTGGACAGTGAGTATGGATGACTGCTGACATGGGTATTGCTGAGAAGCATTGTGGTTTGCATTGCAGTTGTCAGAACATGGCCCTGTCATCCACAGTACTGCCCATAGGCCACCAACACACAGCCCTCCATGCCTACAAGCTGACCACTTCCACACAATATTGAACATATGACAACCTAAGAACATGCAACAACCTAACACAGGGACCCCTGCATATGCAAGAATATATCCTGTAGACTGGGCCAGCTCGGGTAATCTGTGCTCCACTGTTATTACACCTCACACTTACATGGTACTCCATTTCTTCATGGGATTGTGGGGGGTGGCACACCTGACAACTTTTAACATTTGCTATGACTGTACTAGTATTTCAGGTACTCTGTTGGCTTCCATTTCATTTTGTATTCTGACCTATCATGCAGACTGGAGGCATATCAGTAGTGTACAGATCTTAGGTTTTATTGGCATACATTTCAATTTCAGACTTCTTACCCTTCATAGGTTCATAGGTTGGTACTTGGCTATTGGCCCTAGGGCCAATACAAACCTAGCCATAACAATTCCCTGGCTATTTCTTCCCACACTATTTACTTCCCTGGACCCCTGTCTAGCAGGGCAACTGATGTGATCCCCAGGGTGAATTTCCTTTCTCCTATCCAATTGTCAAGGTTCCTTTTGAAGAGGGCCAAAGAGGTACTCTGCTTGACATGTACGGGCAGTCTGTTCCAGAGTCTGAGGAGTCTCTGGGTCAGGAACCTATTACTCCAGCATGTTTTATTTATTGTGATGACAAGGTTTAGATCCCTGAAGCATGTGGTTCTGAGGGATTGGGATTTCTTTAAGTGTAGCATGTCCAACAGCTCTGGGTTTGACATGGCCTTGTATGTTAAGCAGAGATCGCCTCTGAGTAGACGATATGCGACAGAGTATAGCTGAGGTTTTTTAAAGCATCAGCGTAGGGCATCTGCTTTAGGCCTGTGATTCTTTTAGTGAGGTATTTCTGCGGCCTTTCCAGTTGTGCAGATGTCTTGAGAGGTACATACCAAATGGGGAGTTGTATTCTATAATGGGTCTAATGAGGTATGAGTACAGTGGGACAATTACCTCATTTTTTCTGGATGAAAAGCCCTTAATGATGAGGTGTGCCACATAGAAGGATTTCCTGACTGTTGTGATGATGTGGTTATCGAAGGTGAGACCACTGTCCACCTTTATCCCCAAGTCTCTTATCACACTTTCTGTGTTTAGTGTACTGCCACCTATGTGGTAATTCAAGAGTACATGTTTTTTCCCAAAGGGGATAATTATACATTTCTTGGCATTGAGCTTGAGCCCATGGCTCTGGCACCAAGCATCTGTTTCTATAAGGTCCTTCCATAGAGTAGCCACATCATTTGGGGATTCAATAATGGCTCCCAGTTTGCAGTCATCTGTGAACTTTATTAGCCAGAGTCCCTTAGTGTTGGCCTGTGCTTCAGAAAAGTAGATTCCAAACAAGAGCGGTCCCAGGACTGAACCCTGAGGTACTCCACTTGTCACTTGTCTGGAGATGAATTTGGAGTCAGCTACTTTTACAGTGTGGGTTCTGTCAGTAAGCCATTTGGCAACCCATCGAGTGATGTAGGGATTAATGCCCAGCTTAGTAAGTTCATCTAGGATTCCAGAGTGGGGGATGGTGTCAAAGGCCTTGGCGAGGTCCAGATAGGCTGTGTGGACCACCTTACCCTCATCCATGGCTCTGGAGACTGATTCAAAGAAGTCAATCAGGTTCAGGAGACAAGATCGGCCCTTCACAAAGCCAAACTGGGTGGGGTCCAGTGTTTGAAGGTTGCCAATGTCTTTGTTTATAAGTTCCATAATAATACATTCCATGGCCTTGCAGATCAGGCTTGTCAGACTGATGGGGCAGTAGTTCCTGGGATCCAAGGTGGATCCCCCCTTGTGGAGTGGGATAATTGTAGCTGTGCACCACTCGGTGGACATGAAGCCTGAGGTGAGGGTATGATTAAATATGACACTTAGGTGAGTTGCCAGTTCATTTTGTACTTCATGCAGTATTCAGCCTGGGATGTCATCTGGTCCCATGGATGCTGTATTCTTAGCTTTTGGAGAGTGAACTTTTTACCTGTGTGGCCATTATTACCAGAATTTGGCAATCTTCCGGTATTGAGATGGGCCGTTTAGGGGGTGAAGTTGGCACTGAATTGATCTGCCAGGATATTGGCAATATCCTTGGGATCAGTATATTTAATGCCATTCTGTTGTAGCTCAGAGCAGATCTGAGCATTGCCATTTAGATTCTTGACGTAGTTATAGAATGCCTTGTGGTTGTCCTTGACATACACCTGCCAGACCTGTTGGAGTCTGTGTAGGTCTGGAGGGGTGCTGTTAACCATTGCCATCAACTGGAGGCATTAGCCCAGCTTTTCTTTATGGTCATCTACACCTGTCATGCTGGCTGAGGCTGATGGTGGGTATGTAAGCCACACTGACAAGCATGTGTGTGTACTATGGACACACATTTGGGCCATCACATGTTCTGCAGTGGGATTTGTCACCTTGTCTAGTACTGCCTAGTATGTATACAACAGTATTTGTTATGGATTTCATGTGGCCTATATAGGTGTACACTATCTGCTGCCATCCCATTCAGCCACCCAGTTCCTTTGCATGCTCACATCCATACCATAGATACAACTATCAGAACATAATACTCCATTCAGCAATTAATAGGAAGACTGACTTACCTTGTGGCTGTGCCAGTACTGAGGATGGTGCTGGAAGGCTGACTATGTCAGATGCACATAGCACACACACTCTATATATGGCAAAGAACAGGTAGTGTCATGTTTGACATCCCTTTTACTGTATGTGCAAGTCAGAGAGAGGTGTCATTCCCTGGGGCCCTACCGTGTCAGTGTATGGTGTATGTGCTATGCGTTGTCTCTTTGCCAAGACCTGGGCATATTGGGCACGCCTCTTTCTGCCTACATGGGCAGGCTCAGGTAGTTCCTTTTCAGAGTCCCTCTGTGCCTGTGATGGTCTTGGCAATGGTGGGGACTGTGTGGCCTTGCCCTGTGCTGTTCCTGCTGCAGCTGTTTCCGCAGGATCATATTGTGTAGCATGACATATACTATGACAGTTTTTTTTTTTATTTTATTTATTTTTATTTTACATTTGTTAACCAGGAAAGTCCGACTTGGAATGAGCCAATTTTCAGTGGAGGCCCAGAGAGAAATGCTCCAGACACATGTCTTTATAATGTGGGAGGAAACCAGAGCACCCAGAGGAAACCCACACAAATGTAGGGAGGGCATGCAGACTCCACACAGAAGGCACCCAAGCCGAGAATCGAACCGGAGAACCTCTTGCTGTGAGACAAAAATGTTACCGCTGCACCACTGCGCCATCCATGCAGTGTACATGTGTATATGCATCTGTGTAAATGTAGCTGGAGTGTACTCCAAGGCTGCACCGGATATGTCCAGGCAGCGGAACCGTGACTTGAGCATCCCAAACACACACTCTATTATGATTCTGGTTTGTGCGTGTGCCTCATTAGCTTCTGAGCTGGAAATTTCTGGTTAAAGGCTTATAGTGCCTACATATTTGAACTGTTTCTTACTGAAATTGGTACACCTTGTTTGCTGTAGCATAGACTAGACCCAGGCCTGTTGAATCTAGCTTTGTTTGTATGCTTGTTGTTTGTTTTCTTGTTATTTCCCTGAAATGCTAATTCCACCTAAAACGCGGCTTTTCAGCGCTTCTGCGGATCCCTAGTGATATCTGCATTGCTTACTGTACTTATTTCCTTGTTTCACTTGAAAGAAAGTTACTGTTTGTCGTTTTTGCATTTAAGTTACCTGTAACACATTGCATTTAAGTTTTCTGACACTTGCCCACTAAAGCAATTATATAAGTCAGCACTAAAAAATTAAAAGCACTACACCCTCACAAACTCCCCTTGAGTACCTTGTTCCCCATTAGCCCTTTTTTATCAATTATAAAGGAATTCCCAATACTATTCTAGCATGTCCAAAGGCCAGTTGTCAATCTCCTCTCCAGTCCAGCTGGTGAATCTGGGAATCTTGAGGCAATGTTACAACTGCCTCATGTACACAGACAACCCTCTCCTCCTCCCAACAAATTCCAACACATGTGAGAGATGCAACCATATAGCCATACTGGAGGCTAAGCTCCCTCAACTCAGTACTGGCGTAACCAGTCAGGAGGAGAAGGAAACCACACTCACTACAATTCCAGTCTCACATAGACCTACCATGACAGCAAACCAAACACATAAACACACAAAAACATACTCAGAGGCTCTAAATAAAAATCTGCCTAAGCAGCAGAGACATCCAAAGCAGACACCCAAGCAACCACTACCCCAAAACAAAACACGTACAACACATAGCTCACAAAGCCAGTGTGCCTTACAGTCGCAGCCCTTAAGGCTAAACAACACACCTGATACACTTGTAATAGGTGACTCTATCATCAGGCACACTGATGTCCCGCTCACCAGGCTGAACAAGGAGAAGGTCACGGTAAGCTGCCTGTCGGGCGCTAGGATCCGCCACATAACACAAGCACTTAGGTCACTCCAAGGCAAGTACAAATATGACTCAGTCATTGTCCATGCTGGTGTGAATGACCTGAGACGTACCTCCCTGGACTACATGAAAAGAGACATAGAGGAGCTCTCTGAGCATGTAGCCCAGGCCCGTATGACCCTGACCTTGAGTAGCATCTTACCCTCACCAAGAATGATGCCACAATATGAAGACAAGATGATCAATTTCAACAATTGGCTTAAGTATTGGTGTCATTCAAAGGGGATCCAATGCCTGTCAGCCTGGGATGACATGCTCGACAAGCCACGATGCTTCGCTAGGGACGGCTTGCACCTGTCACCCCTGGGCTTTCGGATATTGGCAAAGGCTCTTGCTACCCCCATAGTGCCTTTTTTAGGCAAGGCTCAAAAGACAAACCCACCTCCATAGGTATCACAAGGGATAAGAAACTGAGTAATGCTACTCAACGCCAGAAGTCTAAACCTCAAGATGCACGCACTCGAAACTCTCCTTAGCATGGAGAACATCGATATCTGTGCAGTAACAGAAACCTGGTTCAAGGCTCCCGAGAGCACCCAAACAATACCAGGTTATACCTCATACCATGCTTTTCGGCCCCAAAACTTGGACCAAACCACAAAAGGAGGGGGAGTATCAATATTCGTCAAAGATACCCACACCTCCAGGTTGGTGGCACAGCACGAAGCATCAGAGACTATCCATGTGCAACTAACAGTGGGTAAAACTGCCTTCCAGTTTATAGCCTGCTACAGACCACCCTCCCAAACCCAGGAACCCCACTCGGCCTTCCTGAGAACACTGGAAAATATGAAGGTCTCTCCAATCACCATTATATTGGCCGACTTCTACTACCCAAACATAGACTGGGAGCATTACTCTAGCTCCAACACCCTAGCCCAAAGGTTCCTAGAATTTATAAACTCAAATGCTATGGAACAACTTGTTACCACTCCCATAAGAGGGGAAAACATACTGGATCTGATCATCACCAACATGGGGACTCTATGCTCCAGACCAGAAGTGTATCCCTCATTGGTAAGATCAGACCATAAACTAATCTCACTGGATATTCACATCCCGACTCCACCCCCTGCCCTGAAAACCACAGTGAAAAACTTCTCTGATGCACATTTCACACTCCTCAAAACCGAGGTGGAATCCTTCAAAGCCCCCGGGCCTGTGGAAAATACAGCCCAGACCACAGAATCCTTTATAAACGCATTCTATGAACACCTTCAGGAATGCATGAATCATGCAATCCCAAATAAAACCAAGTCCCAATCTTCCAAAGGCAGACGGCCTGTCTGGTGGACCCCAGCCATAAACAAACTATACAACAGAAGGAGGAAGCTACTACATGATAGAGCAAAATCCCAAAAAGGGAAGGCATCTCTGATCAGTATTAGCAAAAAACTACGGGCACTCATAAAATCTTCTAAGGCCAGCTTTGAGAGAAAAATTGCACAGGACACTAAGGATAATCACAAGGCTTTCTTTAGTTATGTTAGGAACCTGGGTGGGAATTCCCAGATATGCTCAGAATTAGTCCAAAATGACAAAAAATACATCGAATCCACAGACATTGCCAACATCCTAGCTGACAGGTTCAGCGCAAACTCCCCCCCCCCACCAAAAGGGCAAATATCTATCCCAGCAGAGTGCTGCCCCCCTGACATCTCAGATGATCAGGTAAGAGCTGCCCTCTCCAAAGCATAAAACACAGCATCAATGGGACCAGACGGTGTCCCGGGCTGCGTCCTACATGAACTCCAAGAAGAGCTAAACCCAAACATAAAACTACTGTTCAATCTCAGCCTTACTACAGGATATGTACTCAGAGTGGCGTACAGCAACAGTGGTCCCTCTCCACAAAGGTGGTGCCTCAACGGATCCTGGAAACTATCGCCCCATAAGCCTAACTAGCTTGGTCTGCAAAGCTATGGAAAGGATCATCATGGACCTCATAAATAAAGATATTGGGGACCTACAGACACTGGATCCTACTCAGTTTGGCTTTGTTAAGGGCAGATCCTGCCTCTTAAACCTGGTTGATTTCTTTGAAACAGTCACTAAGGCCATTGACGAGGGGAAGGTGGTCCACACAGCCTACCTGGACCTTGCAAAAGCCTTTGATACAATACCCCACTCTGGCATTATAGATAAGCTCACCAGCTTAAATATAAACCCCTATGTCACTAGATGGGTTGCAAACTGGCTCAAGGACAGAACCCACATGGTTAGAATTGTTGGAGCCATGTCAGACTCCAAACCAGTTACAACCGGCATCCCACAAGGCTCAGTCCTGGGACCTCTCTTGTTCGGTATATATTTCTCGGAGGTACAGGCCAACACGGAAGGACTGTGGCTGACCAAGTTTGCAGATGACTGCAAACTGGGCGCCATAATCGACACTCCAGATGACACAAGCATCCTCCAAAAGGGCCTCATAGAAACAGACAACTGGTGCCAGAGCCATGGCCTCAAGCTAAATGCCAAAAAGTGTATAGTCATCCCCTTTGGCAAAAACAAAGTGCCCACAAATTACCACATAGGTGGTAATCCATTAAGTACAGAAGAAGTAATTAGGGACCTGGGGACCCAAGTTGATAGCAATCTCTCATTTGAAACCACTTGGCCAAAGTGGTTAGAAAAATATTTTATATAGCCCACCTAATCATGATGGGATTCACATCTAGATCAGGAGAGGTCATCGTGCCTCTTTACTCATCCCTCATCAGGCCCATAATTGAGTACAATGCCCCTTTTGGGATGTACCTTACCAGACACCTGCAACAACTGGAAAGACCCCAAAAGTACCTCACCAAGAGGATCAAAGGGCTCAAACAGATGCCATATGCTGCCCGGTTAAAGAATCTCCAGCTCTACTCAGTGGCATACTGCCTGCTCAGAGGCGATCTGTGCCTGACGTATAAAGCCATGTCCAACCCGGAATTAATGGACATACTGCACCTCAGAAAATCCAACTCCCATCGAGCTACGCGCTCAAGAGACATGAACCTCAGCACTGAAATAAATAGGACATGCTGGAGGGACAGATTCATAACCCAGAAGCTCCCTTCACTCTGGAATAAAATCTCAGTCCAGGTTAGGCAGAGTCCCTCATTGACTCTCTTCAAGAGGAATCTTGAGTGGATGGGAGATCGTAGGTTTACCCCGGGTATCACTTCTGTGTCACTGTTAGACAGAGGCACAGTATACTAACCTCGAAAAAGAGCATAGCAAAATTATTTTAAAATGGGTGGTGAAAGCCAAACACACTCTGGCTAGGCTTATAAATGCCCTAAGGCAGATAGCCTAGTATGAACCTATGAACCTATTATGGAGTTCTTGTTCGGGTGTGTGTGTTCATTTCTGAAGGGTGTCCACAGCCACAGCTCCAGTGCATAATCAGCATCCCCCATTAGGTGGCCATATGGGATGCCCCCACTGGCAAATGACTGATACAGCTATGTCATACACCAGATGTGGAAGTCGTGATAGCTTCCAGGGCTGCAGCACACACATTCAAGATAATGCCCTGGGCATTACACATGACCTAGCAGTTGATGGAGGGGAAGCCTTTGCAGTTTATGTAGATCCTACCCTGCTCACCAGGTGGTGTGCTTTGATGTGTATGTGTGTGCAGTCTATAGCACCTACTACCTCAGGATATTCTGCTATTTGGTGGAAGAGATGCATATTGCTGGTCAACACCTCACAGGTGTTGAGGAAATATATGTGCTCACCGGCATGTGCTGACATGGCATCCATGAACTGGTGGAGTACCCCGGATGCTGATGCCTGTGAGATCCCCATGATATCCCCAGTTGGCCTTTGGAAGGTACCTGTGGCAAGTATTCTTAAGCCCACACATACCTTGATATCCACTGGGATGGGTTCACCTCTGTTGGTTCTGTGTGTGAGGCATGGCTGGCACAGCTCAATAATTTGATGTAGAATTCCCTGTCCACCCTATAGTGCTCCACTATCTCCAGCTCATGTAGCCCATGGTAAGTTACCCTGGGTCTGTACAATCTTCTTCTTCTCCTCACTGTGGGTTGGTCATCAGCATTCACATCCTCACCACCCTCAGCCTCTTGCACTTATTGATGTATGAGAGTGACAACAGCCCCTAACATTTTGTTAGTTTTCTCAGGTAAAATTTCCCCATCTGTGTACACCGGTGGTGTAGAGTTTGTGGAAAAAAACAGACTGGAAAGTGTTTACATAGTTTATAGTAGTGTGCTAGGCTGTTCCATGTGTAATTGGCTGATTCTGATACATTTCGCCTTCCATCTATGCTAGTTCTCCTTGATTGCCTTCCTACTGCTGTTTTCCCTTCCCATTACTTTCTTGTTTAAGCCCCAAGGTGCACTGTGCATAACCAGTGCTCAGATGTGAACAGTGCTGCTATTTCCCTTTTTTTTTGTTGTTTTTATTTTAGCCTCAGTACATGCCATGCACACCTGTTTAGCTAATGTAAACACTTTTTAGCAGAAATGGCCCTCCCTGGACGTTAACATGCTTTGCATTTCATGGAATAAGAGAATACAGCCTCAGACACACCCCTTTCCTTAGCTGTGCTTTGCTAAGGGCAAACATGGGTCACAGAGCTCCAATAAGCTTACAGCATGCATGACACTCCCCCTTATGAGGTCATCCACCACTTAGACTTATACAATGGTGTTGTTGCACCTACACCGTTGGGTGCAAGCTAATACTGACAGGAAATCTGTGATTCAGTATGAATCCCCTCATTTGCATAAAACAGAATTCTAATGCATAGTTACAAAACTCACACTCAGCCTTCCCCCTTAGCAACCACTATTCCCTGGTATTGTTGTCTTATGCATGCCATTGACTATTATTGGGCCAGTCGCATTTGTGCACCACTGCCCTATGCTTAAACGGCCAAAATCGGCCAAAAAAAAGTTATTTTTTATGATTTTGCAACTATTTCTCATGCCAGTGGCCATATATTTGGCCATTGGCATGCCTACTACATTGAATACATGTTTTTTCAAGCTGTCATGCCTCCGTTTTGTAATTTGCAGAAATGTATTTGGCTAGTGACCGAATACATTTCTGCAGGTTACACTATTCCTGCACAGATGCCTGTCGGCTTCCTGGATTGCTAATTCACTTCATTTGCATGGTTTTCACCAGGTAATTAGCATAAAGCAGTGGTGTCCATGCAGGAATAGTGTAGGAGCACTCGGGCACGTCCTGGGAGCTCGTTCCTGGATCGCTTGTCGGCCATATTGCATGCAGCAGCTCTTGCACTATTCTTGCACTCCATGCAGAGCTTGCTAAATCCAGGGGAATGTCAATTTATGTAGTATAAATGTATAGTTATGCAAATCACTAATACTTAGAATTATAATAAGTGTTTTACAACTGCATTCTAATATCAAGCTGCAAGTGTATTAACAGATGATTAAAAGAAAAATGCTAAAAGAGTTAACTTTAGGTTCATAGGTTCATAGGTAGGTACTAGGCTATCTGCCAGAGGACATTTATAAGCCTAGCCAGAATGTGTCAGCTTTCGCCACTCCATTGATTAATTAACTGAGCCTCTGTCAAGAAGAGCCAATGAAATGATCCCAGGGGTGTATTTTCTGTTACCCATCCACTCGTCAAGGATTTTCTTGAAGAGTGTTAGTGAAGGGCTCTGCCTGATGTAATTTGGAATTTTGTTCCAAAGCATGAAGAGTCTCTGTGACATGAATCTATCCCTACAGCATGTTCTATTTATTGTTGTGGTGAGGTTTAGCTCACTAGAGCGCGTGGCTCGCAGTGATTTGGATTTCTTTAGGTGGAGCATGTCCATCAATTCTGAGTTGGACATAGCTTTGTAAGTCAGGCAGAGATCACCTCTGAGTAAGCGATATGCCACTGAGTACAGCAGGAGCGTTTTCAGTCGAGCTGCATAGGACATGTGTTTGAGGCCAGTAATCCTCTTGGTGAGGTACTTTTGTGGTCTTTCCAGCTGTTGGAAGTGTCTTGTAAGGTACATCCCAAATGAGGCATTGTACTCTATGATGGGTCTAATGAGTGACGAGTAGAGGGGCACTATAACCTCTTTATTTCTTGATGTGAACCCTTTAGTAATTAGATGGGCCACATAGAAGGATTTCCTAACTACTTTGGCAATATGATTTTCAAAGGAGAGATTACTGTCTACCTGGGTCCCCAGATCTCTTATTACCTCTTCTGTATTATGGGGGCTGCCACCTATGTGGTAATTCGTAGGTGTTTTGTTTTTCCCAAGTGGGATGACTATGATTAAGGCATTTAGCTTGAGGCCATGACTTTGACACCAGGTGTCCGTCTCAGTAAGGCGCTTTTGGAGGATGTCTCTGTCAGCTGGAGAGTCAATTATGGCTCCCAGTTTGCAGTCATCGGTGAACTTGGTTAGCCATAGTCCTCCTGTGTTTGTCTGTACTTCTGAGAAGTATATGCCGAACAGTAGGGGTCCCAGGACTGAGCCTTGCTGGACACCATTTGTGACTGGCTTAGAGTCGGACCTGGAGCCCGCTATTCTTACCATGTGAGTCCTGTCTGTAAGCCAGTTGGCAACCCATCTTGTGACGTAGGGGTTTATGTTCATGCTGGTGAGTTTTTCTGTAATACCCAAGTGGAGAATGATGTCGAAAGCCTTGGTGAGGTCAAGGTAGGTTGTGTGAACCACCTTTCCCTCATCTATGGCCTTGGTGACTGTCTCAAAGAAGTCAACCAGGTTTAGTAGGCATGATCTGCCCTTAACAAAGCCGAACTGGGTCAGGTTAAGTGTTTGGAGGTTCCCAATGTCTTTGTTAATGAGTTCCATGATGATGCACTCCATAGTCTTGCAGACCAGGCTAGTCAGGCTTATGGGGCGATAGTTACCAGGGTCCATTGTGGCCTCTACTTTGTGGAGAGGAATAACTGTTGCTATTCACCATTCTATGGGCACACAGCCTGTGGAGAGGCTGAGGTTGAACAGTGTGTTTAGGTGGGGGGTTAGTTCATTCTGTAGTTCATGCAAGATGCAGCCTGGGACACCATCTGGTCCCATTGACACTGTGTTTTTGGTTTTTGAAAGGGCTGTTTTCACCTGTGCGTCTGTGATTTCTGGGGCACTACACTTTTCCTGTATTGTGGTGGGCCCTTTTGGAGGTGAGAGGGGGGTGAAGTTTGTACTGAATCTATCTGCCAGGATGTTGGCAATATCAGTAGGTTCAGTATATTTTGTGCTTTTTTTGCACTAGTTCAGTGCATATCTGCGAGTTGCCACTTAGATTCTTAACATAGCTAAAGAATGCTTTGTGGTTATCATTTGAATCCTTGGCTATTTTTCTTTCGAAGTTAGCCTTGGATGATTTCATGAGGGACCTTAGTTTCTTACTGATACTGATCAGGGATGTCTTTCCTTCTTGGGATTTGCTTTTTTTTCTGAACTAGTTTCCTCCTTCTATTGTATAGCCTGTTTATTGCAGGGGTCTACCAAACTGGTTTCCTTCTCTTAGAGGAGTGAGTCTTGGTTTTGCTAGAGATGGGACAATCCATGCATCCTTGTAGGTGCTCATAGAGTGCATTTGTAAAAGTTCCTGCATCTTGGACACTGCTATCCTTTAGCGTGGGTGCTGTGAAACTTACCACCTCTGTCTTAAGTAAGGTGAAGTTTACTATAGAAAAGTTTTTCACTGTGGTTTCTTTGGTTGGAGGTGGTGGTGTGTTGTGGACATCCAGAGTAATTAGTTTATGGTCTGATCTAACCAGTGATGCATTGACCTCCGGTGTGGAACACCTGTCGCCCATGTTGGTGATGACTAGATCCAATATGTTTTCACCTCTGGTAGGGGAGTTTACCAGCTGATCCAGGGAATTTGAGTTGATAAATTTCAGGAAGCGCTGGACCTGGGAGTTTGTACTTGAGTAGTTTTCCCAGTTAACGGTAGGGTAATTGAAGTTGCCCAATATCAGGGTGTTCGGTAGGACCTTCATGTTTTCCAGTGTCTCCAGAAAGGCGGAGTGATGGTCCTGAGTCATGGAGGGTGATCTGTAGCAGGCCACAATTTGCATTGCAGATTTGCCTGATGTTATTTGCACATGGATGATCTCGGAGGTATCATGTTGTGCCACTAACCTGGAGGTGTAGGTATCCTTGATGAATATGGATACATCCCCTCCTTTTGTGTTTTGGTCCATGTTCTGTGGCTGAAATGTGTGGTATGAGTTGTAGCCCGGTAGTGCTGGGGTGCTCTGTGGAGCCTTGAACCAAGTTTCAGTTACTGCACAGATGTCAACGTTCTCCATACTGAGGAGTGCTTCAAGCATGTGCATTTTAAGATTTAAACACCTGGCATTGAGTATCATAACCCTCATTTTTTTATTTGTGCTGTTTATGGAGGTGGGTTTGACTTTTGAGCCTTGCCTAAAAAAGGCACTATGGGGGCAGCAATAGCCTTGGCCAGTATTCAAAAGCCTAGGGGTGACAGGTGCAAGCCGTCTCTTGAGAAACAACGAGGCTTGTCGAGCATGTCGTCCCAGGTTGACAGAGACTGGATCTCCTTTGAATGACACCAGAAGTTTAGCCAATTGTTGAAATTGATCATTTTTTCTTTATACTGCGGTATCATTCTTGGTGAGGGCAGGATGCTACTCAGGGCCAGGGTCATACCTGTCTGGGCTACATGATCAGAGAGCTCTTCCATGTCTCTTTTCATGTAGTCCAGGGAGGTACATCTCAGGTCATGCACACCAACATGAACAATGACAGAGTTATATTTGTACTTGTTCTGGAGTGACCTGAGTGCTTGTGTTATGTGGCAGATTCTGGTTCCCAACAGGTAGCTAACAGTAACCTTCTCCTTGTCCAGCCTAGTGAGTGGAACATCAGTGTGCCTGACTATAAAGTCACCTATTACTAGTGTGTTATGTATGTTATTTCACCTTAAGGGCTGTGATTGTGCAGCACACTGATTTTGTGTTTTATGTGTTGTCTGGTTTGTGATGGGAGGTTCAGGTTTTTTGAATGTCTGCTTTGGTGGTCTGATGCTTTTGCATGTTTTTATTTAGAGCCTCCGAGTATGATTTTGTATATTTGTGTATTTGTTGCCAATGCTGGTTTAGTATGTCTGTGTGAGGCTGGAGGTGTGGTGCAAGTGTTAATCTTCTCCTCATGACTGCCTCTTGGGTGGAGAGAGCTTAGTCTCCAATTTAGCTATATAATTGCATTTCTCGCATATGTTAATGTTTTGTGGTAGGAGGAGAGGGTTGTCTGTGTAAATGAAGCAGTTGTAACATTGCCTCAAGATACCCAGGTTCACCAGCTGGACTGGAGAGTATACCTGAAATTGCCCTTTGGTCATGCCTGAATAGTAGGGTGAGCTGCTTAGTTGCTTGGTTGGTGAGGGGTGAATAAAGAGCCTTGCCCTGCTGGGCAATCAAGTGTTGGGTTATATTAGTGCTTGCTATTAGGTCTAAGCAAGTGCTGGACTGTAGGATTCTTTTTAAGTGCTTAGGTTGAGAGTTAGACTACTTTCAAGGGAAAAACTGAAGAGGAGACTTGGTGGAGCCAGGATAAATTTAGCCCTAGCTAACCAGCGCTGCCCGGACGTGCAAAACCATACAGCAGGGAAATGAAAGAGATAGAAATTAGCCCAAAATGGCCTAAAAACTACTAACTTCTGGGCTGGAACCACTCCTCCATGGACAGATGGATGCTCAAAGCTCCCTCAAACACAGATGAACAGAGAAACCTCCCTCTATCCAAGTAAGGTATGAGCAACTCAAAAAAATGTAACACAGCCCTGAATTCAGCACTAGCCTGAAAACTGGACTATACTAGCTTAGAAAGGTAGGAAACAAGGTTTTTGAAAAGATAAGGCAAAAACAGTAAAAAAAATACACTTAAAACAGCTTTAAACGACTACAAACAGTAAAAAATACACTTAAAACAGCTTTAGATGACTACAAGCAATCAGAAAAGGCTTTTAAACAAATTACCCAATTAACCAGTAAAACAATTTCAAACCTGAGGCCTGTTCCTGTAGTCTTCAATCAGACAAGTTCTAACTACACACTCTTGCCACTGGGGTGTAGGGGAACCTTCTCCAAAAAAGAAGGCCTGGCTTAGTGCTCAAGTTATACAAACAAAGCTAGATTCAGCAGGCCTGGATCTAGTCTATGCTGCAGCAAAGAAGGCGCACCAATTTCAGTAAGAAACCGTTCAAATATGCAGGCACTATAAGCCTTTCACCAGAAATTCCCAGTTCAGAAGGGCAGAGTCCAGCCTCTCCTCCCACAAGAGTGCAGACCACGAACCTTCTTAATGTAAAATAACTGGCCTGAAGCCCAAGTGCTTAAACCAGAACTAATACACTTTTAGAATAACAGACACTGAGCCTTCAATCAGCAGTTCCCGACTTAGAAGGATGTAAGCTACCTGTCCTGCCACAACAGTGCAGACCACAAACCTTCTTAATGTAAAACAACTGGTCTGAAGCCCAAGTGCTTAAACCAAAAGGCTTAGAATGATAGCTACACTTTAATCAGGTTACTACCAAGCAGTAATAAATACAATTGAATACTTTTAAGAAGGCCTGGATTAGTGCTCAAGTTATACAAACAAAGCTAGATTCAAAAGGCCTGGATCTAGTCTATGCTACAGCAAACAAGGCTATGGTCTACAGAGTCTGAAATGTGAGCTCAGACCTTCCCGGGCTGGATGAATAGTTGCAGGAAATGTTGGGCAGATAAGGCAAAAAAACAAGACTGATTGCCAGACAAATGTCTTGAGTTTTTCTAAAATATTATTGTTATTAAAACATAATTTTTAAATGTTTACATGTGCAACACTATTTGGTAATTGTAATAAAACATCACAATTGTGCATACATGTCGATAATCTGTTTACAAGTAAATGTTAAAAGTAAAAAACCTCAATTACATCAAGTATAGCCAGCAAATAGGCCATAGTATGCATACAGTTCAAATAAATTATGCAGGAGGGTATCAATAGCTACTAGTAGTAGACAGCAAAGGCAACAGAAAAAATATATTCTGTCACCGGAAATAACCAAAAAATTATCAAATCAGACAATGGTCCACAATTTGTTAGTAACTGAACAAGCTTTACTAGAAAGGCTCACCCAGACTCTGCTACACTTTGCTGTGAAGGAAAGGTTAGTTTGCTTTTTATTTGTTGTATTTTGTATTACTTTATTGCCTTTTTATATTTTGAATACTGTGATTTGTTTTCTTTAACTTGTGTTTTACTTGTATTCTGCTTTTAACTGCATATTACAACTTCAGAACAGACCACAGCTCTGTCTCTTGTGAGTCAGGCAGAAATTTATTTCTAGTTGCCTGCCTCTTATGTTAATTTGATCATATATCTCATTTCCTCTCTGTTTTCACTGGCTTGTGTGAGTAAGCACAAAATTATCATTTTGTGAAATCACTCCCTTTCAACTATTTACATTTATTGGCTATCCTACTGTATTCCATAGTACCAGAATACAAAAGTGAACACCTCCTTTCAATCTATCTTGCTGTTTTAAAATAGTGACTCTCCACTAAAACTTAACTTTTTAGACAGGTAAAACTTAAGTTACCTACTTTCACATCTTACTTATCTAGTGCACACTGCAGTGTTTATGATATACCATTTTTTTTCATCTTACTTTTAAGCATCCTTGTGACTAGCACTTGCTCTAATACCTGCTGGAAAGCACTAGGAAGCCTTACACTGATACAAGCACTCAACTCTTCTTGTTAATAAGGAGAAATTAATCGTAGGCACTAAACAGCCTATAATTGCGAAGTACTTTGCTAAGGTAAGGGAAAACAGCTCATGTACTTTACAAACAAAGCACCAAACCAGGCATGTCCAAGGGTCAGCTTCCGGTGATTTCTCCTGTCCACCTGGTGAAACTGGGCATACTGGGGCAATGCAGCAATTGCCTCATGTACACAGGCAACCCTCTCCTCCTGCCATCCAACACTACAACCTGTGAGAGATGCACTTACATAACCAAACTGGAAGCAAAGCTCTCTCCACCCAAGATTGTGCTAGACAGTCAAGAGGAGAAGGTTAACACCTGCACTACACCTCAAGCAACACATAGCCCTTCTAAAGCCACACCACCAACACCCACACATAGCAACATTATATCCAGATATGCAGAGGCCCTTAACTGTAACCTGCCCAAGCAAGAAGGACCTCCGAAGCTGAAACGCAAACAAACACCAATCACAACCAAAGTGTCACATAGCTCAAAACACCAGTGTGCCACCCCAGCAACAGCCCCTAAGGCAAGACAATGTACCTAACACTTTAGTCATAGGTGACTCTATAGTCAGGCACACTGATGTCCCACTCACCAGGCTGAACAAGGAGAAAATTACAGTCAGCTGCCTGTCAGGTGCCAGGATCTGCCACATAACGCATGCACTCAAGTCATTCCACAACAAGTACAAATATGACTTTGTCATTGTCCATGTTGGAGTGAATGACTTAAGACGTATCTCCCTGGACTACATGAAAACAGACATGGAAGAGCTCTTGGATCATGAGACCCAAGCAGGTATGACCCTAGCCCTGAGTAGCATCCTGCCTTCGCCCAGAATGATACCACAATATAAGGACAAAATGATTGACTTCAACAATTGGCTAAGCTTCTGGTGTCATTCAAAGGGGATCCAGTATATGTCTGCCTGGGATGACATGATCGACAGGCCCCAATGCTTTGCCAGATATGGTCTACACCTGTCACCACTGGGATTCAGGTTACTGGCTAAGGCTCCTTCCACCCCTATAGTGTCTTTTTTAGGCAAAGAACAAAACCACCACTGTAACAGGTACAAGCATGCAAAATCTAAAGGTAATGCTACTCAATGCTAGAAGTCTAAACCTCAAAATGCACTCTCTTGAGGCACTCCTAAAGATGGAGAACATCGATATCTGTGCAGTAACTGAGACCTGGTTCAAGGCTCCAAAGAGTACCCCTGCAGTACCAGGCTACAACTCTTACCACACCTTTCGGCCACCAAACCAGGACCAAAACACTAAAGGTGGAGGAGTGTCCATATTCACCAAGGATATTCACGCCACCAGGCTAGTTGCCCAACACAATGCGTCTGAAATTCTCCAGGTGCAACTAACACTAGGTAAGACTGCAATCCAAACTGTAGCTTGTTACAGATTCCCCCATCATGCCCCAAGATTCTCACTACACATTTCTAAACATACTGGAAAATATTAAGATACAACCAAATAGCCTAATACTGGGTGATTTCAACTACCCTGCCATTAACTGGGAAAACTACTCATGTACCAACACCTTTGCCCAACGGTTCTTGGAATTCATAAATTCCAATGCCCTGGATCAACTAATCCATAGTCCCACCAGGGGCTCCAATATCCTAGACCTGGTCATTACCAACATGGGAAATCGATGCTCCACACCTATGGTCACCCCCTCGTTGGCCAGGTCTGACCATAAGCTAATCACACTTAACATCCACAACCCACCCCCACCCTCCAGTAAGGAAACCTCCATAAAAAAATTCTCCAAAGCCAACTTCATGCTACTCAAGTCAGAAGTGACAAACTTCATGACACCCATGAACTGAAGGTTTGACTGCTGAATCCTACACTAAGGCACTGTACGAGCACATCCACTCATGCATGAATCGTGCCATCCCAAATAGAACCAAGATTCTCTCCTCCAAAAAAAGGGAAGCCAATCTGGTGGTCCCCTGCCATAAACAAACTTTACAACAAAAGGAAGAAACTGTTGCAGAAGAGAGGAAAATCCCAGGATGCAAAAACCTCCCTTACCAGCCTCAGTAAGAAGCTGAGATCCCTCATAAAATTCCACCAAAGCTAGTTACAAAAATAAAATTGCCAAAGATTCCAAAGACAACCACAAGGCATTCTATAACTATGTCAAGAATCTAAATGGCAATGCTCAGATCTGCTCTGAGCTACAACAGAATGGCATTAAATATACTGATCCCAAGGATATCGCTAATATCCTGGCAGATCAATTCAGTGCCAACTTCACCCCCTTCTCACCGCCTAAATGGCTCATCTCAATACCGGAAGATTGCCAAATTCCGGTAATAATGGCCACACAGGTAAAAAATGCACTCTACAAAGCTAATAATACAGCATCCATGGGACCAGATGATATCCCGGGCTGTATACTACATAAACTACAAAATTAACTGACACCTCACCTAAGTGTCATGTTTAATCATAGCCTCACCTCAGGCTTTGTGCCCACTGAGTGGTGCACAGCTACAGTTATCCCACTCCACAAGGTGGGATCCACCTTGAATGCCAGGAACTACCGCCCCATCAGTCTGACGAGCCTGATCTGCAAGGCCATGGAATGTATTATCATGGCACTCATAAACAAAGACATTGGCAACCTTCAAAAACTAGACCCCACCCAGTTTGGGTTCGCGAAGGGCTGATCCTGTCTCCTGAACCTGATTAACTTCTTCAAATTAGTCTCCAGTGCTTTGGATGAGGGTCCACAAAGCCTATCTGGACCTCGCCAAGGCCTTTGACACCATCCCCCACTCTGGAATCATAGATAGACTTACTAAGCTGGGCATTAATCCCTACATCCCTTGATGGGTTGCCAACTGACTTGCTGACAGAACCCACACTGTAAAAGTAGCCGACTCCAAATCCAGCTCCAGACAAGTGACAAGTGGAGTACCTCAGAGTTCAGTCCTGGGACCACTCTTGTTTGGCATCTACTTTTCTGAAGTACAGGCCAACACTAAGGGACAGTGGCTAACAAAGTTCGCAGATGACTGCAAACTGGGAGCCATTACTGAATCCCCAAATGATGTGGCTACTCTAAGGAAGGACCTTACAGAAACAGATGCTTGGTGCCAGAGCAATGGGCTCAAGCTCAATGCCAAGAAATGTATAGTTATCCCCTTTGGGGAAAAACATGTACCTGTGAATTACCACATAGGTGGTAGTACACTAAACACAGAAAGTGTGATAAGAGACTTAGGGACACAGGTGGACAGTGGTCTTACCTTCAATAACCACATCACCACAACAGTCAGGAAATCCTTCTAAGTGGCACACCTCATCACTAAGGGCTTTTCATCCACAAAAAAGGAGGCCATTGTCCCACTGTACTCATAACTCATTAGACCCATTATAGAATACAACGCCCCATTTGGTATGTACCTCTCAGGACATCTGCAACAACTGGAAAGGCCACAGAAATACCTCACTAAAAGAATCACAGGCCTAAAGCAGATGCCCAAAGCTGACCATCTTAAAAAACTCCAGCTATACTCTGTCACATATCGTCTACTCAGAGGTGATCTCTGCTTAACATACAAGGCCATGTCAAACCCAGAGCTGTTGGACATGCTACACTTAAAGAAATCCCAGTCCCTCAGAGCCACATGCTCCAGGGATCTAAACCTTGTCATCACAATAAACAAAACATGCTGGAGGGATACGTTCCTCACACAGAGACTCCCCAGACTCTGGAATAGACTGCACATACATGTCAAGCAGAGAGCCTCTTTGGCCCTCTTCAAAAGGAACCTTGATGATTGGATGAGAGAAAGGAAATTTACCCCGGGGATCATGTCAGTCACCCTGCTAGACAGGGGTCCAGGGAAGTAAATAGTGTGGGAAGAAATAGCCAGGGAATTGTTATGGCTAGGCTTGTATAGGCCCTAGGGTCAATAGCCTAGTACCAACCTATGAACCTATGAATCAAATGTATAACCAAAGTGTTGGGCTGGCATACATTTTATTCTCACAGCATAAAGCAAATAAACAATAATGCAATACTACAGGGGGAGGGGTACTTTCTCAGTTGTATACTGACTGTATAAGCAGTGCATCAGAAGTGTCTAACACAGAGCTACAGGAAGAAAAATAATATCTCATTCCTTCTTGACAATACTCTTTTGGGGGGAACAGGTATTAGTGCATTAGAAATACTGGTAAACAGATTAAACCCGACAGGCCTAGATATTTTACAAGTTGCTAATAGCTATCATGCTAGTTATTATTGTATTCTTTAGTATTAAATTGTATTTACAACCTGTTAAACTGTAAAGCTATACAAGAGAGAGAGTAAAGATATGTAAAACGTAAAAAAATGAGCAAGACTGGTCACTATTTTTTAATATGTTTTTGGCAAGACAATGTTGGTATGCAAAAAGCATGAATGTTTCTAATTGTTGGGTATGTAGTTGCATCTGGTGGCAATTCCACTAGATACTTCTAAAGAGACATAAGAACTTTCCAAGATTTTGCTTAATGATAATGTTACTAAATTTGTAAATTAGACTAAATGTACTTTACAGTCTTTGTATGTACAAATACAGACGAATTCAGTACAAATGAAATTTAAAAAAATTGGGTCCAGGGTACCTACTAGATTGAAATGCATGAGTAGCAGACAGTCTGTGTAGATATATACTGTATAGGACACACTGTAAAATAACAAGTTCAAAAGTAATTTGTCAAGTTGTAATTTTATCACCGATTTTTGGACCGTCATTTTATCTGTACTAGTATTGGTTATCCCAGTTGGAGGAAAATTATATTAAAATATTGTACTCATACAGCTAATGGACAGAGATGTTTTTACTGTCAACCAAGGTGTTACTGGGCAGTTCAGAAATATGACCACAATGTTATGGTTAAAATGACATTGAAATTGTATATTTTTAGCACTAAATAACGTTTGCAGTAGCACACAGTTCTTGTCTCTTATAGATATTAGTCTGTCTCTAATCTTTTGGTACAAAAAACTAAAGCAGACACAACTTATAACTGATGGAATATTTTCACAGAATGGTCTGCAAAAGAAAAACAGTTGTTAGATACATTCAGTTTTGGTAATAATACTTGATATCATTGTATTAACTATGTAAAATTGCATTTTGACTCGTATCAAAAGAAGACTAAAGGTTTTGTTTCCTAATGTGTTTTCTGTATAATCTGACAAAAGCTACATATTAATATAAACTGTTTTAAAAATAAACACAGGGAACTGTTAGAGTGTATTAAGGTTGAAAGTAATTGCTACAAATATGCAAAATAATTAAGATATAAAATAAAGCTTGCTTAAATGTAGAAATAGAGTTTAGCAATATGTAATTAGCATCCATACTAAATGGCTACGCCTTGAAAAATAAGGAATCTGCTTAATGGATATGTTTCCTTACAGATTCTTTTTTTTAAAACAAGTTTATTGTTTTTAACATATAAAATAAATATCATAACAATTTTATACAAGTAATTAAAATAGAAATGGTTATAACATTCAATAAAATAACCAAAGTATTTACAAAGACATCCACTACAATCAAATCAATTAATTAAACTAAAATACCATGCTATTGAAGTTAAGATTTTTTTAACAAATTTTGTAAAGTATCCCATATAATATAGTAAGATGTTTTTCTAGTAGTTCTTGATTTTATTGTCATCAATTCCATATGGCACACTACAGTCATAACATTTTTAAATTCATTAAATGAAGGAGGCGTATCTGAAATCCAATTTCTGGTTATTATTTTTCTAGCCACTGCTAGAATAGACCATAACAAGGGAAGCTTAATCTTTTTTAAAACTTTGAGGTACAGGAGTGTTGAATAATATAAGAGATTTAGAAATAATGAAATTATCTGTAAAAAGAGCCTGCAAAAAATCAGGCTCTTTTTACAGATAATTTCATTATTTCTAAATCTCTTATATTATTCAACACTCCTGTACCTCAAAGTGTTAATTGACTTCCAATATTCATTCAATTTTATACAGTCATAAAACATATGTGCCCAATCAGCATTAATTTCTACATTACATCTTTTACATAGATTGTCTTTATTATTTATTTTATTCATCATCAAAGGTGTATAAAAGGATCTATGTAAAAATTTCCAAGTAAAAAGTCTCCAGATAATGGAAGAAGTAGTTTTATAGGCAGATTCCAATATATATTGTTTATCTTGTTGATTTGGTAATTCACCATTAATGGAAGTAAAATAATTCCAATAGGTATCTACATTGTAATAAGTTTCTTCTCTAATAATTTTATGTATGTATGAAAGCTTACCTTTATCAGAAACTTTATGTTGTAAATTTAATATCAAGTAATCAATCAGTGTTGGAATAGATTCTTTAACTGTTATAGATATTAAATCAATTTTATTAATGAGATGTTGTCTAAAGATCTGAACTTCTAACCAACAAGTTTCTCTCAGATCAAATTCTTGTTTTAAGAAGTCTAAACTTTTAACTTTATTATCAGATAGCAACTGATACCAGTACTTTAGATAATTTTCTGTGACTAAATGAGTTCTTTCAGAAGTGGATGACAAAAGCATACCTCGTGTATACATTATAGCGAATATAATAAAGTTCCATTCCTTATACTTAGGATGCATGAATATAAAATTACGATAACTAATAATAATGTTTAATGGATAACTAACTATATATTTTGGTGTAATAGGTGAAGTACAGAATTCTTTTAGTAACCATAGCATGGAGTTATTTACAATCATATTTTTATGTGTTAAAGAGATTTTCATGAAGTGAATACTAATTAGATCCCAATAATCTTTCCATTTTGCAACATATGACTGATCTATTAACAAAGTAATAACTTTTATAATAGAAGAGATAGTATATAAGTTAAAGTCTGGAAAAGAAATGCCCCCTTGAGACCAGCTATTAGTATGTTTCTTTAATGCAATCCTAGGTCTATTAGGTGCCCATAGGAAATTTAACATTAGTGTATTCAATTTCTTGATAATTATTTTTGTAGGTGGGAGTATTATTGATTGTATTAAGTATAATATCTTGGGGAATATTATCATTTTAATAATTGTAAGTCTCTCTTCCATAGTAAAAAACATATTATTCCAGGTATTGAAAAGATTTTGTATATTAAGAAGACAGGTATTATAATTATGTATAATAGATTTGATATCTTTAGTTAATATTATACCTAGATAAGTTATCTGACCTGAATTGGGTATATATTTACTAAAATCACTAATGAGAACATTTTTTCGTGTATATATAGGTAGTATTTTAGTTTTTTCTTCATTGAATATTAAACCAGAAATATTTTTAAAATTCATCATTTTATCAAATAGGGACTGCATAGAAGAATTAGATCCTGCTGATGTAATTAGAACATCATCTGCAAAAGTTGAATTTTAGATGTTGTATTTTCATCTATTTCAAATCCTCTATATCAGTACTGTTTCTGATCAGATTAGCCCAAGGCTCCATTATTAAAGTAAATAATAGTGGAGAGAGTGGACACCCTTGTTTTGTACCTTTAAAATGGGTATTTTTGTGAGACATATGTTCCTATCTTAATGTAAGCCAATGCTCCTTTATATAGATGTTCAATTAGATTTACAAATGCATCTGAGAAGTTTGTGCACTTCAGTAAGGTAAACAAGTAGTCCCAACTTACTGAATCAAATGCTGAACTTATATCGAGACTAATAAGTGTTAAATCTTTCTTTTTCCTATTTGCAAAATCAATTAACGTTAAAGTTCTCCTTATATTATCAAAAGTATTTCTATTTACAATGAAGCCTGTCTGATCTATATCTATAATGCCTGGGATGATTGTCTTCAATCTATCAGCAAAATACTCATAAACATTTTATAATCAACATTAAGTAATGAAATGGGTTGATATGAAGTGCATCTAGTTGGATCTTTATTGGGTTTCAAAATTGGCGAAATAAATGTGTATTGCCAAGATGGGGGAGTTATTAGCTCATTTTGGGCCAAAATAAAAACCTTATGTATTAATGAGTATGTACTTATAAATATCTCTGGTATAATACCATCATTACCTGGTGCTTTGTTTGATTTAAGCTTGTTTATTTGTGTAACAACCTCTGTATATGAAATACTTTTATCCAATAGTTTAGTCTGTTGTTTATTAAGTTTTTTATTCATGTTTGTAGTTATAAATTCCTTTATTTTATCTTTAGGTTCCATGTTAATGTTATTATGATTAATTTTGTGAAAGTGATTTCTAAATTCATCTAATATTTCTGGTAGACTAGAAACATTCTTCTTTTCCTTAGAGAAAATTTCTTTGATATGATTTTGCTTATTCAACCTTTTGTTTTATTCTTAAGTCTATGTAAGTATTTGGGACTTATTGAGTAAGACAAAAACTTGTATTTCTCTAAAGTTATTTTAACTTTATGAGTTAAAATTTCTTTGTATTTCTCATTTAGTTTGTTTATTTCTTCAATTACTTTTTTGTCCATAATATTTTCTTTATTATTATGCTTATAAGAGTCTAATTTACTTTGAATATCTAATAATTCTTTATCCCAAGATTTCCTTTTATTATTATACCATCTGATACTTTGTCCATATAGATATGATTTTAAGCATCCCAGACATAAACAATGGAGACTTCAGGAGTATTATTTATGTCTAAAAAATGTTGCACTTCTGAAAGAATATAATCTTTATAGTCTTTTAGTTGAGTTAGGTATGCTGGTATCCTTTTGATCTGAACATTGTAAGTATTTTTTATCATGAACTCAAAGACAATTGAATTATGATCTGATATAGGACACGAAATGATTTTAGAGTTAACTAACTCTGTTACCATCTGGTTAGAAATAAAGACTCTAACTATTTTTGAATAAGTTTTATATCTGTTAGAAAAAAAGGTGTATGGTAATGATTTTGAGTCTATCTGATTATTAATATCATTTAAATGATAAGAATTAACAAAATCCTTTAAATGTTTTGCATAAGATGTAATTTTCCTTTTTCCTATAGTAGTAGTATCTTTTTCATGTAGGATACAATTAAAGTCACCTGCTAAAATAATATCTCCTGTAGAGAATGATATGATCTTATTAAGATGGTATTTCACTGTGTTAATACCAATTCCTGGTATCCAATATACATTGATTAATGTATATGTCTTTCCATTAATTTGTATTGTAACCATACAAAACATTCCTTTATCATCTTCATAAGACTTAATAGTTTTAGGAATGGGCATACTTTTATTCCATAAAATAGCCACACCTCTTTTTTCTGAGTGTGCTCTGAACTAACTAATACTGTATATTTATTTGTGTCTAATTTATCAATATCTTTTTTCAAGAGATGTGTTTCTTGAAGGAATACTAAGTTGGCCTTATGTAAATTAATGTATCTCATTAAGCTTGCCCTTTTACATGGATTATTCAGTCCATTAATGTTTAAAGAAATTCCTTTTAGGGAAGTCATTTGGCATTTTTAAAACATATAAAACTTATAATCACAAAATGCTACCAAACACACCACAAAAGGTCCTTCCATGTATAACGAAATGTAAAAACAAAATAACTGAGAAGGGCCACTTATGCAGACAGCACAAATATTGCCTCAATACGGAAAATGCAAAGGTCAGTTTTATACACACAGTACCTGTATTCTGTTGTTAATGTCAGAGTGCAGTGTTCCACGCTGTTCAGCTTAAACCACCAATGATAGGCACACCTTGCTTATCAAAGCAAAGTTAAAAAGATAATTCCAAAACACAGTTCCAGCTGTTCAGCTCCAAGCTCAAATGGGCAACCCAAGCTGCTCACAAAAAAGTCCTGATAACTTTTAAAAGTAAAACTCCGTCTAACAATGCTTGTATAACATCAACTTCAAAAACAAGCGTTAGGCGGATTCTAAAATGCAATACTTTTATTATAAAAAACGGCAAGCGCTTTCGACAAGTCTTTTTCAAGCCAACAAACAGTTTTACAACAGGAAGACACATGCTTTATATTCACATCAATTGTGATGTCATTTCCTATTAAAAGTCTTAAAGTCATACTCTCTCAGCAGGAGTTCATCTAAATCAACTGTGAATGTGTTTTAAATGCAGTTACCATATTCAACAGTCATACACATGATAATAGATTTCTCTGCAGAGCAATCTATATACGATCTTTATGCATATAAAAAAAATATTTAAAACTTTTTTAAAAAACATTTAGAGTATTCAAAATGAAGTTGTAATGACTAGCATGCTACTTGTCAAGGTGCATGCTGTGCTTCATATTCCAACAAATTAAAGTGAAGTGTCTACTGAATTTTTTACAGTACTTTACACTCACACAATATATCCAAGATATTCTTTATGGAAATATAATTTCCTTACGGCAATCCTATATTATTTAGTATGATATGAAGATATGAAATTTAAAATCAATTATATAAGAGTAAAAACACATATAAAACATATAAAAAATTATAAGAGAATGTATACCCTATCATCATATTATTACTAGTAGTAATAATATATCTACTAATTTACAGAATAATTGGTAGTATGGCATAGGTCCTTTATCTCTGGGTAATCAGGTCATTTAGGTTAGACTGCCTATATTTATATATATATATATATATATATATATATATATATATATATATATACGCATTTAACATACAGAATATAATTCAAAGTATAATACATAATGTATAAAATGTAACTTGTAACAACATATATTACAAGAAGGCAACCCATTATGAAACAAGAACTGTCTTTGCTCTCTAACTAACAAATAAGAGGGACGTGCAACATATGGTACATAATATGGAGTGTACACTGTATATCAGGGTTTACTATAGAGAGACCAACATTCTCATGACCAATGCTATCATTTTCTGCTTTGGTTAGAGGAGAATCCCACTTATCGTAGGTAGACATACCACTCTAATATAAAGACTTAATCTATGGATTTTATGATAGTCAAATGGGTGTACATCAATATGGGCATGTATGCCACACTAAGACGTTATTGATGAAATCATCTAATAAAATCACAACATACCAACATGATGACAGAGTTTATAATATAATTATGGTAGGGCAGATCCTAGGTTCTATGCTAGTTATATATTAATACCTAAAGTAAAAAAATATTTTTTTTATATGCATAAAGATCGTATATAGATTGCTCTGCAGAGAAATCTATTATCATGTGTATGACTGTTGAATATGGTAACTGCATTTAAAACACATACACAGTTGATTTAGATGAACTCCTGCTGAGAGAGTATGACTTTAAGACTTTTAATAGGAAATGACATCACAATTGATGTGAATATAAAGCATGTGTCTTCCTGTTGTAAAACTGTTTGTTGGCTTGAAAAAGACTTGTGTCAAAAGCGCTTGCCGTTTTTTATAATAAAAGTATTGCATTTTAGAATCCGCCTAATGGTTGTTTTTGAAGTTGATGTTATACAAGCATTGTTAGACGGAGTTACTTTTAAAAGTTATCAGGACTTTTTTGTGAGCAGCTTGGGTTGCCCATTTGAGCTTGGAGCTGAACAGCTGGAACTGTGTTTTGGAATTATCTTTTTAACTTTGCTTTGATAAGCAAGGTGTGCCTATCATTGGTGGTTTAAGCTGAACAGCGTGGAACACTGCACTCTGACATTAACAACAGAATACAGGTACTGTGTGTATAAAACTGACCTTTGCATTTTCCGTATTGAGGCAATATTTGTGCTGTCTGCATAAGTGGCCCTTCTCAGTTATATAAAACTTATAATCAGAATAACAATTAACAAAATAAGTAGTGTTATACCTCCTCCTTTAGGTGTACCATTAAATATAGCTGTATTTATTGAAACTCTTATGGGATTTTGTATAAGCTTCAATTTTGTTTGTAGTGACAATGAGCTTACAAAATGTATTGTGGATGTCAGAACTATATACAAACAACAGTAAACAGAAGAAAATAATATAAGGATTAAACCTTGCACCCAGCCTGGAGTTAAAAACTCCAAATTTGAGTAGCACATACCACTCAAGTTAACCCCCTACCCTAAGCAGCAGTACCTCAGCTGTCACCTTATCAATTTAATACTAGTTATTATTAACTAAAGTTAACATCTTTCAATTAGATTATCTAGTAAGACAAAGCTAAACATTAGATAAATCAGCATCATATAAACAAATAGAAACTTTTAAAAACAATTCATACTGCTATGTACATCTATTTAATATAATACATTTATAATCAAATAACATTCAAATAAACTTGATATTAGGAACCAAGACGAGAGAGAGAAATAAAAGAAGCGAGAGAGAGAGAAAAAAAAAAAGAGGGCATATCTACATATTAATTTATTTAAAGTTTGCAAAAATAAGTTCTGATGTTCATTTAAAGTCAATAACTTAGGCTATTATGATTCAGACATTACATATATTAAGATGTACATATTTTCTGTCATAGAAATGCAGTTAACAGCTTCTAAAAGACTTTAAATTACTTGTATCAAAGCTTTTTTCTCATACTTATTATTGCCAGTAAAATAAAATATTTATGTTCATAAAAATGGTTACAAATCATACTGCATAGCTATGCAAATTCCCAGATATACTTGCATTATTGTGAAGAAAGCCATCTGTATTTTATATATCTGAACTGCTGCTTTAAAATATGTCACATGACAACTTCTTTTAAGATAAAATCATAATGATATTTATGCTTGTCAGTTAGATAAGTCAAATGAATTGTAGCATTGTATATGTTTAAATCATAAGTATTTACATACATTAATATGTTACAGTCAAGTAAACTTTCAAAGACATATGTATATATGTTTTACTTTCTATGCCTTCTAAAATATCACATTTGCTTACTATGGGATACTGAATCATTTAAAATCATTATAACTTTCATATTTTATAAATTATAACATGAATAAGTAAGTAATTATAAAAAATAACTCACATTTAAATGTTATAGAGTTCATTTTTCATCGCAGAGTCGCATTTGCAGCAGTTCTACTTCCTGGTAGAGTGTTCTTCTTGAATCTGCGATGTGTCAGTGTGAACTCAGGGGTCAAAGTTCAAATTGACTGTATTCAGCTTCTGTGAATTCTGAGTGTTGAAGCTTTTAAAACAACTCGAGGACACTATTCACGAGGTAACCCACATCCCAAATTGTCTCCCTTAACATTCTGGTGGGAATTTTGATAAATGCAAGTGACTGACATTCATTTAGCAATATAAATGAAACTAAACAGAGCAAAACCTTCGCGAAGTATTTTACAAGTTATTACAGCCTCCATGACAGTGAAACTAAGCCCACAGTTATTAATAAATAATACAACTAATTTTTTATGCCCCTATTCAATTTTTTATACAAATCTTATTATTTGCCTGTATCAGTAATATCAAAAGCATGTAAATGTACTTATATAAAAGAAAAAGAGAGAGAAAGAAAAAAAAAAAAGAGAGTAGAAAATAAAAAGAGAGTAAGAGAAGAAATAGAAAATAAAAAGAAAGCTATAAAAAGTATCTGCAGTGGAATATTACTTGCTGTTTATATTAATAAAGATAGATATGAAACATATTATTTACTACCATTTAGTTCTAATTATTAGTAATTAAAGCATGACAGATTATTTGTAAACAAGTATAAGCAATAGAATCATGGGAAAATAATTAGCAACAGTATTTAAACAGCACATATACTTTTTTACAAGGAATTAATAAGTTATTATTCCACTTATCATATTTTCATTACACTTCTCTCCCTGCCCTCCCCCACCCCTTACTGAATGCATAATCTAAAAAGAATGTCATTATTTAAAACAAAAGAAAAAAAATGTATCACATTACTAACCTTGAGTCTCTGTCACAAAGAGAAACAGATTGATTGATAGCTTGTTATTAGTTCCTCAGATATTTTGACTATTTATGAAACAAAAACAGTTCTTTGTACACAGAAAATAACTTTGATTAAATCTTTTTCAGAATATTTGTGGCTTTCTGAAAATGCAGTAACTGTATTTAAGAAGATTAATAGTGAAGAAAAGAGAGAGAGAAAAAGAAAAAACATAGAACAAGTCATTTGTTTTTTAGTCTTTTTTTCTTCTCTGAAGTCTTCCATGAAGCTTCTGTTGCCAACCTCTTTAATGAAGGACTAGCCCATTCCATTTCCTCTATTTTATCCAAAATCTTATTTTTTTTTGATAAACAGCAATGCAGAGTCTAAGTCTTCAAAAATTCTGGGGCCATCAGGAAGAAAGATTTTTAGTTTGGCAGGAAACAGAAGGTAGGTTTTAAACTGTGCTTTCTTAAGCTCTCTTATTAATGGCAGAAAAACTTTTCTTTTAGTTATTACCAAGGAAGAATAGTCATTGTCAAAACGCACAGTTGCCTCATTAATTTTAACAGGTGCTTTAGCCCAAGCAGATTTAAGTACCATCTCTTTATCAAAAGATGATAGAAATCTAACTATAACTGATCTAGGATACTTTTTGTTAGAGTTAGAATTAGATATGGATCTATGGGCTCTTTTGATACCAAAAGAAAAAGCTTCTGGCAAGTCTAAAGTTTTAGGGAGCCATGTATTTAAAAAAAAAGTAGTATTGTTACCTTCTATATTTTCTGGCAGTCCAAAAATCCTAATGTTATTGCGCCTAGATCTATTTTCCAGGTCATCAAGTTTAGTTTGTAGATGTGTGTTCTGTTTCAACAAAATCTCAATGTTGATTTCTTCTTCTTGGATTCTATTCTCCATGTCATTTACAGTCTCTTCTATGCCTGTAATCTGAGTCTTCTGTTGTTGCAAGTCTATATGTAACAAATCTATTTGTTTTGTAGTTTTTTCTATGAAGGTATCAATTTTAGTACCCAGTTTATCCATTTTGGCAGTAAGTTGCTTGATTGTAGATATCAGAGACTGAAGTTCTTTCTTGATGCTGGAATCTTGAGAATTTGTCTTACTGGAACTCATTTCAAACAGAGGAGCTGACAGAAATTTCCAAGGTGTTTTCTGACAGGAATATTATTAAAATTCTCTTTCTTTTTTAGATATTATTTAAGAAATAGATATTCCAAACGTATTTAGAAAGAAAATTACTTCATAAATTAATTTTTAAAGTAATTATTTCCTGTCAGTGCTGTGAAATTGGTGGAGCTGAAGAAATCTGCTGCTATCCTGTGTTCATCCTTGGCCACGCCTTTCCTTACAGATTCTAAAGACAACCACAAAGCATTCTATAACTATGTCAAGAATCTCAATAGCAACACTCAGATCTGCTCTGAGTTACAGCACAATGGCACTAAATATACAGACCCAACTGACATTGACAACATCATGGCAGATAGGTTCAATGCTAACTTTACCCCTCTCTCATCCCCTAAAGGGCCCATCTCTATACCGGAAGAATGCAAAGTACCTGTAATCACAGCTGCACAGGTAAAAAACACACTCTCCAAAGCCAAGAACACAGCATCCATGGGACTTGACAACATCCCAGGCTGTGTTCTACATTAACTACAGACCGAACTGGCACCCCACCTAAGTACCATGTTCAATCATAGCCTCACCTCAGGCTTTGTGCCCACTTAATGGCACACAGCAATGGTTATCCCACTCCACAATGGGGGAGCCACCACAGACCACGGGAACTACTGCCCCATTAGCCTGATGAGCCTGGTCTGCAAGGATATGGAGCGTATCATCATGGAACTTATAAACAATGACATTGGTAATCTCCACACTCTGGACTCTACCCAGTTCGGGTTTGTAAAAGCCAGATCATGTCTCCTAAACCTGATAGACTTCTTTGAAGTGGTCACCAAAGCTGTAGATGAGGGTAAGGTGGTACACACAGCATATCTAGAGCTCGCCAAGGCTTTCGACACCATCCCCCACTCTGGAATTATAGACAAACTCACTAAACTAGGTATAAATCCCTATGTCATAAGATGGGTTGCTAACTGGCTCACCGACCAAACCCACACTGTGAAAGTAGCAGACTCTAAATCCAACTTCAGACCAGTGACAAGTGGAGTACCACAGGGTTCAGTCCTAGGTCCTCTCTTGTTTGGTATCTACTTCTCTGAAGTACAGGCTAACACAGAAGGTCTTTGACTAACAAAGTTCGCAGATGACTGCAAACTAGGAGCCATAATCAAATGTCCTAACGATGTGGACATCTTACAAAAGGGACTCACTGAGACAGATGCCTGGTGCCAAAGCCATGACCTCAAGCTCAATGCCAAAAAGTGCATTGTCATCCCTTTTGGTAAAAACTCTGTACCCATGAACTACCACATAGGGGGTAGTCTACTTAACATCGAAAGTGTGATAAGAGACCTTGGGACACAGGTGGACAGTAGTCTCTCCTTTGATAATCACATCGCCACAGTAGTCAGGAAATCATTCTATGTGGCACAGCTCATCACAAAAGGTTTCTCATTCAGGAAAAAAGAGGTCATTGTTCCCCTCTACTCATCACTCATTAGACCCATTATAGAGTACAATGCCCCTTTTGGTATGTACCTCACAAGACATCTACAACAACTGGAAAGGCCACAGAAATACCTCACAAAGAGGATTACAGGCCTCAAACAGATGCCCTACACAGACCGTCTCAAAAAACACCAGCTTTACTCTGTTGCATATCGCCTACTCAGAGGCGATCTCTGCCTAACATACAAAGCTATGTCAAACCCAGAGCTGTTGGACATGCTCCATGTAAAGAAATTCCAATCCCTCCGAGCTACACACTCTAGGGACCTAAACCTTGTCACCACAATAAACAGAACATGCTGGAGGGATAGATTCCTGTCTCAGAGACTTCCCATTCTCTGAAACAAATTACCTATCTATATCAAATAAAGCTCCTCATTAGCACTCTTCAAGAAAAATCTTGAAGACTGGATGGGAGATAGGAAATTCACCCCAGGATCACTTCTGTGGCTCTGCTTGACAGGGGCACAGGAAAATAATTTTCTTGGGTGGCAAAAGCCAGGGTACCGTTTGGCTAGGCTTATATAGGCCCTAGGGCCTATAGCCTAGTACCTACCTATGAACCTATGAACCTAAAAATGTAAAAAAAAAACAATTCCGTATGCATTTATTTATGCATGTATCTATGTATGTATGTATGTATGTATGTATTTAAGTTTGATGACCAGGGAAGTCCACTGGGCCAAGAAGAGCCCATTTTCAGTGGAGGCCCGGGGAGAAAAGCTCCACGTGACAAAAGGACATAGTTCATACAGCTAATTAAATATTTACAGATAATCTCCATGATATTTGCAATTGGCTTGTCACAATGTTACAAAAATGAAAAGACATAATTCAATACAGAAATTTCAACATTTACATAAAGTGAATATTTTTGTTATAAACTCAATTGTAGGTTTAACATTTCAAAATATATAGCTACTAGCCATTAGTAGGTTAGGAAAATATTATGCGTGGGGAGGGTAATAGTATATTTGAGATTGGAGAGTATAGTAAAATAGCTGTTAGAGAGAAATTTAGTTTTTGGTAGGGGGGATTGTTTTGGGTGAGATAAAGTAATATTAGAGGTAGTTGGATGAGTCAGTGTAAGGTGGAATGGGGGGGTTAAGTTGGAGCGTGGCAAGGGCATTCCCATTTGGAAGAAAGATGAGAGAGTAGCTGAGATTTGAAATTTGTATGGTTAGGTAGGTTGCATAGGCATGTGGGGAGAGAGTTCCACTGTTTAGCTAAGGAGTGAAACAGCAGTAGATGGCCAGGAGGTTGTGCAGGTTTGTGGATCTGAAGGAGATTTTGGGTTTTGGATCTGAGTGAGCGGTTGGGAATGTAAGGTTTTAAGGAAGTAGAGAGAGCTGGGCAGTTGACAGGTTTAAAGATGAGCTTGTGGGCAATGGTGAGTTGTAGGTAACTAATATAGTTGGGTAGTTCAAGTCAGTTGAGGGTAAGGAGGGAGTGGCAGTAGTGGGATGAGTTTTTTAATTGGTTTCAAATTCTGAGATCTTGTGGTAGCAGGATTCAAGTTTGGACCAAAGGCCAAGATGGAGATTGGTGAAAAGAGGGGCGCCGGGAGTAAGAAGGTGTATGCAATAGTTTGATGGGTAGAGGGGCTTAGGAAGCGGTTGTGCTTGTAGAGGAGGGCTAATGTTTGGTGGGTTTTCTTGATTGCAGAGCAGATGTGGGTGTCAAATTTTAGTTCTTCATCAATAATGATGCCAAGAAGCTTGGTGTTGGGAACGATTTCAAGGAGGGTGTTGTTTTGGCTCTGTATGGTGAATGTGGATTTGTCAATGGAGTTTTTGGTAGGGGAAAAAACATTAGTTTGGTTTTATTTGCATTTAGTGCCAGATGGTTAGACTGCATCCAGGTTTCTGTTTTGAAGAAGGCTAGTTGGGTTTTTGCTAGGAGCTCAGAGGGGGAGAAGGCTGAGCAGATGATTGTTAAGTCATCTTAATAGTGGATGATAGATGAGTCTGGGATGGATCGGTGAAATTCGTTAATGAATATGTTGAAGAGAAGAGGGCCAAGAACAGAACCTTGTGGGCCACCTGTGGGTGTAGAAAGGAAGGGGGAGGTTGAAGTTTTCCATTGGACAGCTTGCTGACGGTTGGAAAACCAGGCAATAGTGGTGGAAGAGAGGTGTAGGGTGAAGTTTTGGGATATAAATAGGGTGTGTGTGAGATGGTGTCAAAGGCCTTTGAGAGATCTAGGAATAGTGTGGAAACAAACTTGACTGAGTCACGTTCAAGATTTCTGGTTTCAAGAAAGGAAAGAACGACAGTCATGGTGCTATGACCAGGGTGGAAGCTGTGTTGGGTAGGGGAGAGGAGATTGCTTAGTATAAGGTGTGCCATGAGTTATGCTTGTATTGTTTTCTCTAGTATTTTAGAAAGTGAAGAAAGCATGGCAATAGGCCTGAAGTTGGTGGTATCAGTATATTTGCCACCTTTGTGGAGGGGGATGATGCAAGCATGGCGCCAGATAGAAGGGATGTATGATTCTTGTATGGACCTATTTATAAGAATAGAGATAGGATAGGCAATGTTGTCTGTAGATTGTTTGAGTAAGGTGGGTGGAAGGTTGTCGGGTGCATTGAGACATGGTTTGAGTTTGAGGAGAAGTCTTCTTATAGTGCTTGTGGGGAAGGGCTTGAGGCAGAAGGATGTGGAGGAAGATTGATGATTGTGGTGGTGGTCGGTGCAGGATGGGGTGGTGGTGGAGGAGGGGGTGGGAAGGAGGCTGACAGTTTAGCTATGCAGTCTAGGAAGAATGAGTTGAACTGGCTGTCTGTTTCAAGGTTGGAGAGGTTGGGGTCTGGGCAGGAGTTTTCTTTATTGCCAGGATGCAGCATGGATGAGATGGAGTCCCAGAACTGTTTGGGATTTGTTGAGTGCAAGGACTGGAATTTGGAGTAGTGGGCTTTGTGGTCTTTTCAGACTGTCAGCAAGGAAGTTAACCTGCTTCCTTAAAGAATGGACATGCTTTTAACAGAAAAATGATCTGTACATATGTTTCCTTAAAAAATGTGTTTTCTTACACCATCAAGCAAGGAAGTTTGAATGGACATGCTTTTATTAAGTCAGCATTTGTACATGCTTCCCACAAGATTTTTCCTTAAAGACAATATCAGCATTGTTTCTCTACAGGATGGAAAACAATTCTATTACATGCTTTCCTGCAAACACCAGCAAACAGATGTTTGCATACAAAGTCCAAAATAGAATACCAAGAAGGAAGCAGATGAAATTGTTAGAGGTATTGGTAGGAACACACTTGTTCCGAGGTAATGTACAGGAGAATTATCTTCTATGCTGATCTTGAAGTAAAGCTGCAACAGTAGTCCATGTGGTTTGTTATAAGAATAAGTTATTTATTAGTTACTGCTCTTAAAGTAACAGAGTGTTTTGCTGCAAAGTATATTCTTTCATCACTGTACATTCTGCAAGTTTCTGTGTGCAACAGACTGTGAATGCAGTTATAACTAGACTTTGATTTCACCAGAACCCAGCCAACAAGACTTAGTGTCTTAAGAATACTTCAGTTACAGCACAGTAAGCAGCACCTTGATAATTAATTTTTTTCACTGTAGAACAAGATTTCAGGTTAACACTGCTGGAATGTGCTTAATAAAACTTTGTAGTGAATGGAGCATTATGATTATGCTCCAATAATGAGGAAAAAGATAAACTTGTTTAGCATTTCTGTTGCACAAAACCAGATCATACCAGCAGTTGAGAGGGTGTAGCAATTGTTATACACACTCTCTAAGCACTGTTATGATCAGGTCTGAAACTAACAACTGACAGTACAGGCTGGCAAGAACAGCTGCAGAATTTAAAGCAATTTATTTTCTGTCTGCTGTCTATATCTGTCAACTGTTCCACATTTTTTTCTGGTAAATGACTGAAGATTATAGTTAGTCAAAAATGCCACAATTAGAGTTTCATATATTTTGTTTTCTTCAGAAATGATATATTGATGGAAATACCTGTCACTGTATTAACTTTTAAGTGATTTAGAGGAATATTTAAAAACAGTCTCTAATTCTGATGCTTTGCCCACCCCCATAATTCTTAAGCTAATAACATGAGTGGTGCGCTACTGACTATCTGAATCTCTTAAGTGCTTTAACAGATTTCAAAGACAGCAAAACAATTGCGTTTTTTAAAGCTCCATTCACTACAAAGAATTATGATCTGGACTCAGATCATAACCCTTTATTAATTGTTTTCAACATGGATGCCAAGATTCACCTCTCAAGTTTCATTAATGATCTGTGATTGGAGGTGTGATCATAATCCTCTATACAGTACAGGAAACACCATGATTATGACATGAAACTGAGAAAAAGATAAACTTGGTAAGGGCCTCTCCATGAAGAGACCTGATCTTAACAATGCTCAAGGGTGCATAATAATACCTTTTTGAGGATGCCCAAAGCACAGTAAAGATCAGATCTCATGCTTGGGATTCACAGAGGGCAGTGCTAACTGACAAAGATCAGTGGCAGAAGATAAAACAGCTTTTGAAAGGGATCCCTATTGAAATGTCCACGCTTGAAATGCCAAGTGATGATAAGCCGATAAGCCAAAAAATAAAGTCCAAATACACAGGAGAAGAGTGCATCTCTAAAATTGCTTTTCTCCTTTAAACATCTTTTTGCAGGGGGCAAGCCCCCATGAAGCCCATCACATCCCCAAACTTAAATATACCAGCTCTGAGATCACCATACCTCAGAGAAAATGGAATATTGAGAGAAATGGCATGTAAGACCTTGTATATGTAAGTCAAAACTTCTAGCCATTCAGTCTACATATTTCAGGACTTGCTGTAGTGAGTCTTGACATTTCAAATTCATACATTCTGAAAGCTGTTAGAACTTTACTCTGCACAGTTACAAATATAAAGTGCAGCTGAATGAAGTGTCTAGCAGCTTTAGAAAACTGTTTTACCTTCTGCTAGAGGAAGGTTTCATTTCTTCTGGAGGCATTTGAATCTGCATAAAAAAGTAAAATAAATGGGAGAAAAACAAAACAATAAAGGAGAAGAATGCATAATCAGAATAAGAAAAACAAAGGAAAAAGGTTGGGGAAAGACAAAAAAGAAAATAAATCCACACATCATGTTTACATGCCTTTTCTTACACTATTGAAATATTACAGTAAAATCTTTACTGAAGTAAAACTTGTGGAAGTGCTTATGCATACAATGGGAGGAGTCATTTGGGAGGTGCTTTTGTACTTGGGGAAGACTGATATCAACAGTGCATATGCATACTGCAGATAAATCCATACAGCAAGTGCTTGTGATTTGAAGGGAATGCACATCTCTCAAGTTCTGGACTTGCGATACATTCAACACAGTACTAAAGATACCCTTTTAAATTAATAGAAGTAATCAGTTAAAAATAATGACATTTATGTTTACATGTTTGTAACATTAGCCTGAACTGTAAAGGCTTCAATTGCATTTCTTTCAACTGCAAACTATAAAATATTTTACTTATGGTCAAATACATAAAACAGTGGAAAAAAAGAGAACAGCAGTTATACATGGACATATTTCTCCCTTTTTACTGTTATATAATAATTTCAAGTCCTTTTTTAGGCTTCTTATAAATATTACAAACTAGTGGGTCAGAACTCTCTTGGACTTCAGTTATACTTCCCAGAAGATTTGACTAATCTTTCCAGTCTGCATTGTTGCTGCAGGTGATTGTAATCTATTTCTTCCTCAGCTGCAATTATAAGGGAGAAAACATTTTGTTTACACATATTTTCACTGGATTTACACTTGTGTGTGTGTGTATGTATATATATATATATATATATATATATATATATATATATGTGTGTGTGTGTGTGTGTGTGTGTGTGTATTCCTTTCAAAGCAATAACTCCTTTTTTGTTTTCTTTTGCGTATGCATAGCTGTATGAATTTGTACAATACCATGCCAATATTCCCTGTCATGCAAGACAAAAACTAAGTGTGAAAAGTGTGTGGAATGTTGTTTTCAAAATACTATGCTGTGCATGTAACACTGTGTTCAGGTACGACTTATTCACAAACACAGAAATGTAACAATTCATGAAAGTTTGCATTTCTTTGGCTATACAAATATATGTCTGATTTGATAGGTAACGTAGAAGTGAAACAGTATTTCTCAGTAAAGTTTGTGCTGATCATTCACTTGGCACAGCAGCCCCCACCTTCTCCTTCAACCACCAGTCTAACTAGGGTGTAGCGTCTCACACTTCAGTCATGTTATACATGCCAGTAGAAATACTTTTCAACAAACAACTGTGTTAAGAAGCTGTTTTAGTTCTATTTCGATGTCCTACACAAAACTGACTTCACGTGATATAACTATTAAGTAATTTTATACAACATTGATAAATGTTAATGTATAATAGTGTTTTTTTTTTTTCATTTATAAATCCATTAACAAATACTTTTTCTGGTAATCCAGTACATGATTTACAGAGCTACATAAACAGATTACTATTTTAATAAACACATCACATTTCTATATACTATTAAAATATGTTAACACGTTACTCATCCATCATTTTTTAAAAATGACATGTATGATTACAAACCTTGTCATTATTTCCTCTGCATTTCACAATAGCATTACAAGTAATATTTTCAAGTGCACATATCTTTTAGAAAATACCCCTAGTTCTGCCAATGTGTTAAACTGTTTTTTTTTTCTTTAATATGACTCAATGAAATAGTGAACATTAAGAAACAAAAGTTTTTTGTTTTTTTTTAACTTATAGAACTCTGGCCTTCTCACAGCTACCTGGTCTGGCCCTAGGCCAGCTGCTCTAGTTAGGCCTGTACTTCTGAAAGTCAATAAACCGGTGATGGCACTGTTGCCTGCAGTGGATTATACCTTGTCACCTAACTCCTACCAGATATTGTTTTTTTTTTTCAAAGTGGTATGATGTGTGAAGACCTCAATCTTTTCCCATTAAGAGTTGAGAAGGTAAAGCATTATCATGGTCTCCTTGTCAGACAAGCTACGACTGTGGCCTTTTGCCTTCACAGGTTATGGCATCATTCAAATTGCTAGAACAAAAATGAGGAAAGTATGGCCAGGGATGTATTAATCAGGATTAGAACCACTCCCTGCAGGGTGTGAAATACCCTGTTTACCAGCAGGGGCATTACAAAACCTATTGATATTATTGGCAAGTCTGGTTTATCCAAAACTGCTTTGTGACATACTTTTTTTCTTAAAGGAAATCAGTTAGCTTCCCCTTCTATGCTTGATTAAAATGGAAACAGATGTACTGATCCACATGTGTCAACAGTACATTCAGGAACTGCTGCAGTATCCCTGAGGCAGAAGCTTCTGATATCTCCAACATGTCCCCACTCTGTATCTGGAGGGTTCCCATAGCAATTATAGTGAGGGATATACATACTTTTGTGTCCACAAGGATAGGAAGTCAATGCATTCCTCATGTGCCCCTATGGGATCAAACATACCCACTAAGACCTTTATAATGTCCCTTTCCACTCTTCACCTATCAATGATTTCCTGATTGTCAATGTTATAATGAGTTATCCTTTGCTTAAAGTTTCACCTTCTTGGCTGGCAAGTACTGCTGCTTGCAAGAGATTTTATTCCAGCCAAGAAAAGGAACTCAGACCTGAAAATAGCAAAGCTAGCAGCAAGTGAAAGCATTTTCAACAACTGCAACTCTGAAAGATTTGGCAATGCTTCTCTTTATGTAGAGCAGGTGTGACTAGCATGTAAAAGCAAGGAAATCTGACTATGAATCACAAATGGTGTAAAACGTATTTAGTTAGCATATATAGATTTACATAATTCTTCATTTCCATCTCATTATTTGCACATCTGCATAAGCACATGAGGTCATTGCACATTTGTGTAAATGGCCTCTATGAATCGCAGCTCAGCTGCACTCATCCATGAACATCGTAGACAGACTAAGTGCTTTGAGTAACTGATTATGAATGCTGGCCTTACTTTGGTATAAGACCTATTTATAAACAGGGGGCCAGATTCCAAAAGATCTGCTCTCATTATAAGAGGTCACTAACATTGAGAGCAACTCATTTGGAATGATTCCAAAAGATCTGTTCTCATTATAAGAGGTCACTTGCATTTTGAGCAACTCATTTGAAATTGGGCCTCACAAAGTCAGATATACAGGTTCCAGCTAGGATATATATAAACATTATATATATATATATATACATACACACACACACTATATATACACACACACACTATATATACACACACACACACACACACACTATATATATATATATATATATATATATATATATATATATATATATATATATATATATATAATTTTTTTTTTAAGTCCTGCTTCTGCTTACAAATGACAGCTATGAGTCCAAACATAACAAGGGACTGAAGTGCATTCAGATCTTGAAGCTCTGTTTGCTTCATCCAACTGCTTGGCTATTCAGGTAGGATGTATCTGTTATTCAGTACTGCCTATATCTCTTATTCCTTTGCATTTGCTCACTGATTTATGTCTGTTTTCTATACCTTTTATTCCTTTGCATTGCTCATTGATTTATTTCTGTAAGAGGTAACTCCTGTCACTTGGTATAATACTAACATTATCGTGAACTGACTCATACATGTCACATGGCTTAGTTCTCACAATCCTGCCTTTGTTAGTGAATTACCACTGCTCACCTAATCCCTGTGGTTAGACACATATCAGGTGTTATGTCAAATTGTACTATTTCACTGCCTTAAAAGACTGTGATCGTCCTGATGTACACATTGAGTGCTTTTCTTTTCATTTACTATTTTAGTCTTTGCAAACTACAGAAGCACATATGAACTAGTATGTCTAAGTTAGACTCTACAGCACACACAGAATATGGCCATCAAGCATCTGACCTTCATGAGGACACTTGAACAGAAAAAAAATGTGTGTAATTTCTGAGGCGCAGTGGTTATCTGGAGGGTAGTGAAGCAGATGTAATGAGATTTTCTTGCCTGTTGTTAAAGCACACTAAAACAAGCATGAGTGGCAGCGTAATTTAGATCTGTGTTCTTATACATCAGTCTGTAAGCTGGTAATGCAATGAATGGTAACTGCATTTCTCACAGTAATGAAAGGTGGAAAACATACGAGAGAGAAGCAGCTTTGGAGAACTCACTGCATCAAATGCTTCATGCTATGAGCAAATCATTTAAATTATCTCAGTTTAGCTATCCAACAAAAACAACAAATACTGCACTGCATCACCACTGTAAATTCAGCTATAATAAACTCCCAGAATACCATACACCCAAAGCAGCATGCATAATTCCCCAAGTAAACATTAAGATATCAGAATGACTTTACCATTCATTGTTATAACTGAATCAGTTCACACAAAGGCATTTGTTATAAAGACAAGTTACTGAATTAAGTACGTAATGCTTTCTGTTTTGACTAAAAGAGTTGTTTTGAGGGCAGCTTTCAGAGTTGCAGTTTACTAGGCAGATAAATACATCTCACAAAAATTCACTCAGTTTTTTCTGTCATGATATAATAATATAATTTGACATATATACAAATTAAAATGGCATGTTAGAATGAAAAATCATACAGGTATTTCAATCCAGGTAATCTAACTCTTGGACAAAATATTTTTTACCCTTGGATGCACACACATCCACACAACACATATAACTTATATTTATGTGTGAGTGTGTATAAATATATATATATATATATATATATATATATATATATATATATATATATTTTTGTGTGTGTGTATATATAAAAATATTTTTTAAGAATTCTATGTGTGTGTGTGTGTATATATATATATATATATATATATATATATGTAAACAAAAAACAAAATGTCCCAGTTAAACACACAAACCAAGCCCAAATGGAGCGCTCACACTCTTTTCACTTCGTATTAAAGTTTTATTTTACTTCAGTGAAGATTTTCGTTTTTGGCTAATTAGTCGATTTGCTGATTTGACTGAATGGATATATACTACGTTTGAATATTGCATACGTTATCAGCTTACTGGTGTACCCTTCCATTTGGGCTTGGTTTGTATATATATATATATATATTAGTTTAATTGAATTGTTGTGTTGCTGAATTTCATTGTATTTGTTATATTGAAGGGGGTATGCATATGGCTTGCATGAGATTGGCAGCATGTATTTCTGCACCATTCATTTGTACATAGGAAGGAATCATGCAGTGTTGTCTTCATTATATACTCATCAACTGGTAGGATATATTGTAGAACATATAGGTTCATAGGTGGATACTAGGCTAACGGCCCTGGAACCTATATAAGCCTAGCCCAAGAAATTTCCCTGGCATCATGCCCCCAAAGTTAGTTTCCAGTGCCCCTGTCGAGCAAGGTCACTGAAGTGATCCCCGGGATGAACTTCCTATTGCCCATCCACTCGTCAAGATTTCTCTTAAAGAGAGCAAGTGAAGTGGTCTGCTTGACGTGAATGGGAAGTTTGTTCCAGAGTATGGGAAGTCTCTGGGTTAGGAACCTGTCCCTCCAGCATGTTCTGTTTATTGTGGTAATGAGGTTTAGGTCCCTGGAGCATGTGGCACTGAGAGACTGGGATTTCTTTAGGTGTAGCATATCTAGCAGCTCTGGGTCAGACATGGCTTTGTAGGTCAAGCAGAGTTTGCCTCTAAGTAGGCGATAAAAGAGAGTATAGCTGGAGTTTTTTGAGTCTGTCCATATAGGGCATGTGTCTAAGGTCTAAGATCCTCTTAGTGAGGTATTTTTGTGGCCTTTCCAGTTGTTGTAGGTATCTAGTGAGGTACAAACCAAATGAGGCGTTGTATTCTTTAATACGTCTAATGAGGGATGAGTAGAGAGGGATTATGACCTCTTTCTTCCTGGATGAGAAACCTTTTGTAATGAGATGTGTTACATAGAAGGACTTTCTGACTACAGTGGCAATGTGGTTAACAAAGGAGAGGTTGCTGTCAACCTGTGTTCCCAGGTCAGTGAGCCAATTGGCAACCCATCTTATGAGATAGGGGTTTATGCCTAGTTTAGTGAGTCTATCTATGATGAGTGAGGGATGGTGTCGAAGGCCTTGGCAAGATCTAGGTAGGCTTTGTGAACTACCTTGCCCTCATCCACAACTCTGATAACAGACTCAAAGTCTATCAGGTTGAGCAGGCATGATCTACCTTTCACAAACCCAAACTGCATGCAACTCTAGTCAGTTTCTAATAGTTATGCTTCGGTAGTGAATGAACATTTTGGGTTTTAGTTTGTGTGACTTTATCTTTGAAGTTGTGGATAAGGAAGATTACTGGTAAATTAGGAATCAATTCTTTTTCCCCTATTGTTAACTGATTGCAGAGTTATTAAATATAAAGCTGTCAGAGATGGGAGGTGCAGTCACCCACATGTGAGGTGTAGAAAGCTTGTCATCCCTGCAGAAACATTATTTTTTGTGTGTTTTTGATGTCTTCAGTGAGTTAGTGGCAGAGTTGATAGCTTTCATTCCAATAGTTGGTGCAGCTGGTAAAGATGACGTAAAAAAAAAACAATATTAATCATCATGTAGGTGAATCTGTGTGTGTGTGTATACATGCATACAAACACACACATATAAGTATACAACAATTTATTACTGATGAGACTGACTGATGGAAAATGCACCAAACAACCTCATCTGTGATTAACATTATTGCAGGTGAAGATAATCTACACTCAGTTTTCAGTAATATAAAATGCATTATATTTGTAGTCACTGACAAACAGTAAAGAAGTTTCTTTTACTTGGGGGAGCTTTCCCCTCACCACCCAATGTGGGGGCTCTGCCCTCACAATCCCAGAACTAAATAAATGATCTACAGGATCAGATAACCACTGAGAAAGGGAAAATGTTCTGAATTATTTACAATCACCCGAAGCTTGATTGTAACATAATTCAATGAACCCTCACCGCTGATAAATTTTCTCTGGAATAATTGACTCATGGTAAAAGCATTTACTGATCAAACTAATGGAGCACACACACATATCTATATCTATATCTATACATGGGTCTCCTTCTGAGTATCAAAATTGCAGAACATCGAACCTCTGATCATCGAGGATCAAAGTTCCGCAATATCAAAAAAAAAACTAAAATGTGAAAACATCTTATTTCACATATTTGCAAGGGGCAAGCCTCCCTGCACTCCTCACACCCCCTGCTACTACAATATACTAACTCTGAGATTGCACTACAATGAAGAGAATGGCATGGAATGGGAAATTTACTGTTCTCTTCACTGTAGTGCGATCTTGGAGTTGGTATATTTAAGTAGCAGGGGGTGTGGGGGGTGCAGGGCGGCTTGCCCCATGCAAAAACTTACAAGCAGAGTTTTTATCTTTTTTAATTCAGTCTATTTTCATGTTAAATGTTGTAGAACATCAATCATCTCATCTTCAATGATGTGTGGTTCGATGTTCTGAAACTTCGAGCATTTGAAGTAAATCCGGATCATGGGAGATTACTAGGCTAATGGCTCTAGGGCCCTTACAAGCCTAGCCAAGAGGTTATCCCCAAAAAAGAAACCTCAGTCAGCACCTGTCACCCCTGTCAATGAGGGACACAAGTGGAACCCCTGGGACAAATTTGTGGTTACCCATCCACTTATCAAGGTTGCATTTGAAGAGGGTGAGTGACATACTTTATTTGACATGTATGGGAAGTCTATTCCAGAGATGGGGCAGCCTCTGGGGACAAACCTGTCTCTCCAGCAAGTTTTGTTGATGTTGCATATTAGATTCAAGCCTTTCAAGTGGGTAATGTGCGAGGAATTAGAATTATGGATATGGAACAGCTCTAGTAGAGCAGGGACTGAGACTGCCTTGTAGGCGAGACACAGATCACCCCTGAGCAATCTGTATGATACAGAGTAGAGTGATGCTGATTTGAGCCTTTCCACATAGGACAGGTGTTGGAGGCCATAGATTCTCTTTGTGAGGTATTTCTCTGGCCTTTCCAGTTGGTGCAGGTGTTTGGAGGGCTACATACCAAACAGGGTGTTGTACTCAATTATTGGCCTAATTAGGGAGGAGTATAGAGAGGTAATAACCTCTTTTTTTCTGGATGCAATCCCTTTAATTATGAGATGAACCAAGTAAAAGGATTTTCTGACCACTTCCTCTACATGATGATCAAATGTGAGATTGTTTTCCAACTTGTGTACCCAGGTCTCTCACAACAGGTTGTGTGCTTAGGGGGTTGCCATTAATGTGGTAATCAGTAGGGGCTGTGTTTTTGCTGAATGGTATGATAATACATTTTTTTGCATTTAACTTAAGGCCATGACTTTGGCACCAGTCATTTGTTGCTGTGAGACCTTCTTGAAGTATGTTAACATCATTTGTGGAGTCACTGACAGCACCCAACTTACAATCATCAACAAACTTAGACAACCACAGGCCTTTCGTCTTTGCCTGGACCTCTGAGAAGTAGATGCCAAACAATCAGGATACCAGGACAGATCCCTGGGGGACACCGCTAGTGACAGGTCTGCTGTCAGAGGTGGTGACACCTATTTTGATCTTGTGGGTCCTATCAGTGAGCCAGTTGGCTACCCACCTGATAAGATAGGGATTTACGCCAAGTTGTGTTAGCTTTTCAATGATGCCTAAAGCTGTCAAAGGCTTTGGCCAAGTCAAGGTAAGCTGTATGTACTGACTTTCCCTCATCCAGTGCCTTGGTGTTAGTCTCAAAAAAGTCAACCAGTTTCAACAGGCAAGATCTGCCCTTAACAAATGCGAACTGTGTGGGGTCAAGTGCTTGGAGATGGCCTATGTCCTTGTTTATGAGGTCCATAATAATATGCTCCATGGTCTTACAGATAAGACTTGTCAAGCTAATTGGGCGATAGTTTCCAGGGTCAGTAGTGGCACCACCTTTGTGCAAAGGGATGGCAATGGCAGTTCCCCACTCTGCTGGAATGAAGCCTGTACTTAGACTATGGGTGAATAGGGTTCTCAATGGCGAGGCTGGTTCTTGCTTGAGATGTTGGAGAATACAGCCTGGGATACTATCAGATCCCATGGAATCTGTGTTCTTTGCCTTGGATTAGGGCCTTTAACACTTGATCTACAGAGATGTGAGGTGCGGGGCAAGTACTGGGGATGTCGAATGGGCCTTTTAGGGGGGGGCAAGGGGATAAAGTTTACACTGAACCTATTTGCTAGCAGGTTGGCTAAGTCAACAGGATCAGTGTAAGTTGTACAGTTAAGAACTAATTCAGAGCAAACCTGTGCTTTCCATGGAGGTTTCTGATGTAATTATATATATAGTTGTCGTCTGTAAGAACAAATGCTCTTTTTATCTTGTTTTTCAGCCTGTTGGTTAATTCATGTACAAGATTGTGGTGCAGCCTGGGAATTTGCCCCCCTTTCCCCAATGTTGTGCATTCTCAAAATTGGTACCTATATAGATATATATATATATATATATATATATATATATATATATATATATATATATATATATATATATATATATATATATATATATATATATATACACACACATACATACACACACACACACACACACACACATATGTATTAGCAAACTTTTTTTTTGTCTTTTTAGATGATTTGCTCTAAAAAGATTGCCATTTTTGTAATTGCTCCTCTTTGGAGCATTCAGTGTTTGACAGAATTGATCTGTTTGGTTGAGAGTTGGTATAATGGTTAAGGTGTTGGTTTTGTAGCCACAAGGTATAGGGTTTGATTTTTACTGTTGAAGTAAAATTTTCTAGGCTTAATATGGCCCATAAGGGCATCTAGACTAGTATTTAACTATATTATAATGTTGTAGCATCCAAAACACTGGAATCCCCGGATATCCCTGACTGTTCCCTCCCTCTCTCAGTCCAAGCTGCCAGGTCTTCCTTTCAGCACTTCTCTTATGTTCCTTTCAGAGGAACAGCCTTACTAACTTTAGCCAGCCAGGTTACTTTTTTTATACCAGAGTAATTGATAGTTAAAACCATGTGATTTGGTTAATTGATGTGGGAACCACTGTGAAAGTGTTACCACACACCAACCATAGTGAGAGCACATTTAAAAGCACATATCCCTTCTCCATCATCAGCATGTTACAATAATTACAATTAGACAAGACTTTAGGCAATATTAATATACCCAGCAGGCTCAGCATGTACATCTACCTTCCCTAACTACACAAAACCAGGTGTTTTGGACACGTTACTGTTGATAGTCAGTCCTCAACAGCCCATCCAACAACTCATCAAAAGTTGTGAGGAGACTATATTCTTTTCACTAAAGACAAACTTGTCCACTATGTCCATCTTAAGCCACTCCTTCACCATTGTTTATATGGTCCATCTCCCAGGTTCTGGTGGTCTCTAAGAGCTCAATATAATTTTCTCTTTAGAACCACTCAAACAGATTCAGAACTGAATTAGTGTTGTAAGGCAGCTCTGCAAACATCATCTTGCTCCTTAACACAAAATTCTATTTTGCCAGTTTGTGTCACCCCTTTTAACCCATCTTGTAACTCTGTTCTGTTCCTTAACAGAAATTAATTCATGTCAATTTGTTGAAGGCAGTTTCAGTGAATGCAGGAAAAAAAATGAAAGCACTTTGATAAAACCACCTTCAGCTAACATTTAAAGAATTTGTTTTTGCAGGGGAACATATCCTACTGCAGCCCACCCCACCCCGCCCACATGTGGAAGAACAAACTTCACATTACTTGGAATTAAATCTCCACTGTCGGAAGTGTTTTTGGCCACTTTGATGAGATGACATGGTCCCACAGAAACTTCCCTATTACTGATTTCTGTGCTATAGTGTCGCCCCCTTTAACCTATCTTGTAACTCTGTCATTTTCCTTAATAGAAACATCCTTTTTACTGGTTTCTGTGCTATGGGTGTCAGCACTTTCAACTCATCTTGAAATTTATTTATGTTAGTTATAAATGGACTTTTCACTCTATTCTAAGAATCTCTAGTAACATCTATCCATCCTCATCCTATTTTCCCATTTTGCACATGGAATCAGGGTGTCACTTCAACGGTGACAATTATCTCGAGCCAAGGTTTCTAGGTACACAAAAAATACATAGCTTCTTTAACTTAGCTTCTTTACTAGTACTTCTTAACTGCTTTACTATCCCTACAATTTTTTTTCATTCTGAAGGAAAGCTAGGAACAACCTCTGTATTTTATCTTGCAAGTACTTCTATTTTCTGAGTACACACGTAACAGAAAGCTTAGATAACATTTATTAACTTCATTTCTTATTCTTCATGAAATATTTTGCTTACAAATTTCTGTCTGACTCTGTATACTGTAGTCCATTTTGTTGCTGATATGATTTCTCTGCTCAGAAAGAAAGACGACTTTCACTTCTCTCTGTAAAACTGTTTTTCATTGTATTCACCAAACTGCCATCTTAATTTTCACTTTTGTACTTTATGATGCATGACTTATGTTGCTCACTACTAGATTTAACTTTAACCTAAGCATCATGGCTTGGTCTTATCTTCTTTGGCAAGAAGATTCAGGCTTGCTACACAACATACGGCTGGCCTGCTTTGTACTTTGAATTCCTCAGTGTTCTGTTCCTTCACCCTCTTCCTCTGATTCACTGCATCAAGGAACATATTTCTCTTATAGAGTTCAGCTAACTTTTTAAAGTTTATGGGGCTTAATGCTAAGTTCATTCTCCTGGATAACTGCTTTCAGTAACCTGTATCGGGGTAACTTTTTTCATCTTGGGTTGCTCTTTGACTATAAAGGGTAACACAGAATAAGAAATATCAGTTTTACCTTTTTCTTGGTGCAGATTCTTGCTTAGATACAGTCCACGTTCAATTGCTTTCTCTGCTTTACACCAATAGATAGGCTCAAGATTCCGTAATCTTCTGTTTTTCTGATTTTCTTCCCTCACTTTCTTCTATGGGCTCTCTTTCAAGTACCTTTCTTTTAAATGTATCCTTTTATGTTTGAATACTAACACTTCTTTGAATTTTATATTCATTATGTTGTCTTGTAGTAATATTTTCTACAGGTCCTATAATGACAGCCTTCTCAGTTTTGGATTCAGAATTCTTTATTAGCTCATCTTCAGTTCTGGTACTAGCATCCCTTACAGTCATGAAGTCAGAATTCCTCCTTAACTCATCATCAGTTCCTATACTGGCATCTTCAATTTAACACATTTAGGTCTAGTCAGAATCCAGAATTACAAGGCATATTCCATCTTGGATCTCACTAAGGTATTAAATTAAGGTACAAGAACATCACTGCATTTGGACTCGACATAGCTATCTATACTAACAAATAACTGTTGTGATTGGTATCATTTATGTGATGTTCAAGAGATGTGTTGTCTGATGCATTCATCCCAAGAACTTTAAAGGAAGCCTATAAACAATTCATATCCAGTATATTAACACATATTTTACCTATTTTAATATCAGCAGTATACCAGAAAAAAAAACACCCATCCTGGAAACTAAATCCAGCATGTATAAATTGAATAAATATGGTCCAAAGATTGAACCCCTGGGGAGCTCGTCTTCTCAGATGATATCAATTTGTATGAAGATCATCAGTCTCTATTGCCCAAACCCTGTCATCTAACCAAGGTTAAATTCATTTCAGTAAGGTGCTTTCTATGCTACGTCTTCTAATCTAGAAATCAAACTACTGTGATTTAATGTTCTAAATATGTGAAACAAAATCAACATATATAACATCTGCGTGTATCCCATTTTCACAGGACTTGATAAAATTGTTAGAAAATGTAAATTACAAATAATAGTTGATTTCCATGATCTAAAAGCAAACTGGTAGATATCTGTATATTTAAGCCTCATTAAACTGTACTCAGCTAAGCCCAATACTAGCCCCTCAATGATTTCCCATTGTAGGATAAAGATTAATTGGTTTATAACATACAATAGCAGAGGGATTGCCCTTATTTTACATATGCATTTAATGATTGTCTTCCTCCATTCCAGAGGGATTTCAATGTCTTTTAACTATGTTTTATACATCATAGCTAAAAATCCACAGAGCTGATCAGATAATTCTCCTAGACTTCTGTTACTAATTTCACTAAAGTCAGATAATAATCTTCTTTTATATTCTTAATTTTTTAAAGCTTACATATTATACATTGTGTGTCCAACTCTAACCACAAGATCCCCTTCTGGCTGATTATTCCCAATGGCATTTTTAGATGTTGACTGCATATCCTAATTTTTCTTGTAGGTAGTGAGAAGAGCTTACCATTATATTGTATAGCACTGCAGCATTCTAAAGATTTCTTTCTTTTCTTAATATACTTAAAAAAGCAGATCTATGGTCTTTATAATCTTGGACCAACTTTCCTTATTTGCAGTGAATTGTTCATAGGATCATAAGAAGTTACTAGGCTATTGCCCCTGAGGCCCTTACAAGCCTAGTTAATAATTTATCCCATGTTCCAACAAGTCAGCACTTGATGCCCCTGTCCAGCAGGGACACAGGTGGAACCCAGGGGAGTATTTCCTGTTCCTCATCCAGTTATCCAGGTTGTGCTTAAAAAGGGTTCCTAGGTTCATAGGTAGGTACTAGGCTACTGGCTTTAGGGCCTATATAAGCCTAGCCAAAAGGTACCCTGGCTTTCACCACCCAAGAAAATTATTTTCCTGTGCCACTGTCGAGCAGAGCCACAGAAGTGATCCCCGGGGTGAATTTCCTATCTCCCATCCAATCATCAAGATTTTTCTTGAAGAGTGCTAATGAGTAGCTTTGTTTGATATAGATAGGTAGTTTGTTCCAGAGTATGGGAAGTCTCTGGGACAGGAATCTATCCCTCCAGCATGTTCTGTTTATTGTGGTGACAAGGTTTAGGTCCCTAGAGCGTGTAGCTCAGAGGGATTGGGATTTCTTTAAGTGGAGCATGTCTAAAAGCTCTGGGTTTGACATAACTTTGTGTGTTAGACAGAGATCGCCTCTGAGTAGGCGATATGCGACGGAGTAAACTGCAGTTTTTTGAGACGGTCTACGTAGGGCATCTGTTTGAGGCCAGTAATCCTCTTTGTGAGGTATTTCTGTGGACTTTCCAGTTGTTGTAGATATCTTGTGAGGTACATACCAAAAGGGGCATTGTACTCTATAATGGGTCTAATGAGTGACAAGTAGAGGGGAACAATAACCTCTTTTTTCCTGGATGAGAAACCTTTAGTGATGAGGTGTGCCATGTAGAAGGATTTCCTGACTACTGTAGTGATGTGATTATCAAAGGAGAGGCTACTGTCCACCTGTGTCCCAAGGTCTCTTATCACACTTTCAGTGTTAAGTAGACTACCACCTATGTGGTAGTTCATGGGTACAGAGTTTTTACCAAAAGGGATGACAATGCACTTTTTGGCATTGAGCTTGAGGCCATGGCTTTGACAACAGGCATCTGTCTCAGCGAGGCCCTTTTGTAGGATGTCCACATCTTTTGGAGTTTTGATTATGGCTCCTAGTTTGCAGTCATCTGTGAACTTCGTTAGCCAAAGACCTTCTGTGTTGGCCTATACTTCAGAGAAGTAGATACCAAACAGGAGAGGACCCAGGACTGAACCCTGTGGTACTCCACTTGTCACTGGTCTGAAGTTGGATTTGGAGTCTGCTACTTTCACAGTGTGGGTTCTGTCAGTGAGCCAGTTGGCAACCCATCTTGTGACATAGGGATTTATACCTAGTTTAGTGAGTTTATCTATAATTCCAGAGTGGGGGATATGGAAAGGGAGTCTATTCCACAGAAGGGGGTGTTTCTGGGACACAAATCTGTCCCGCCAACAAGTCCTATTGATGTCACAGACCAGGTTGAGGTCACAAGTGTGGGTTACTCGAGTGGTGCTTGACGTGTGGATATGCAGCAGTCTCATCAAGGTGGGGTCTGAGATTGCTTTGTATGCCAGACAGAGGTCACCTCTGAGGATTCTGTATGAGACTGAGTAGAGGGACAGGGTCTTTAGCCTATGTGTTTAGGGTAGATGTTTGAGGCCCTGGCTTCTCCTGGTGAGGAACCTCTGTGGCCTCACCAGCTGCTGCATGTGCTTTGTGAGGTACATGCCAAAAGGGGCATTGTACTTAATAATGGGTCTTATAAGGGAAGACTACAGGGATGTTATGACCTCCTTGTCCCTGGATGAGATACCCTTACTAATGAGATGGGCCATGTAGAAAGTTTTCCATACAGTGGAGGAAATATGGTGGTCAGAAGTCAGTTTGCTGTTAACCTGTGTGCCCAAATAACTCACAACTGATTACATGCTTAGGACCTTGTTATTAATGTGATAATTTGTGGGGATATCACTCTTCCCATAGGGGGTAATGATGCATTTTTTGACATTCAGTTTGAGGACATGTTTCTGGCACCAGTCATTTGTTTGGGTGAGACCATCTTGGAGGATGTCCACATCACTAGGGGAATTGATGACAGCACCCAGCTTGCAGTCATCTGTAAACTTGGTCAGCCATAGCCCACTGGTTTTGGCCTTCACCTCAGAAAAGTATATTCCAAACAACAGAGGCCCCAAGACTGATCCCTGGGGTACACCGCTCATTATGGGTCTATTTCTTGAGGTGGCTTCCCGTATTTTAACTAGGTGGGTTCTATCAGTGAGCCAGTTTGCTACCCATCTGGTAACAAACAGATTGATGCCTAGTTGAGAGAGTTTATCTATTATACCCGAGTGGAGAATAGTATCGAAGGCTTTGGCCAGGTCAAGATAGGTGGTGTGCACAGTCTTCCCCTCATCCATGACTTTGGTGACTCTCTCAAAGAAGTCAATTAAATTTAAAAAGCATGACCTCCCCTTGATGAAACCAAACTATGTGGGATTGAGTGTTTGGAGGTTGCCAATGTCCTTGTTAATGAGGTCCATGATAATCCACTCCATGGCCTTGCAGATCAGGCTAGTTAGGCTAATGGGTCTATAATTCCAGGATCAGTGGATGCTCCACCTTTGTGCAAAGGGATGACAGTGGCAGTTCTCCACTTGGCTGGGATGAAGCTGGTACTCAAGCTTTGATTGAATAGGGTGCCTAATGGTGCTGCAAGTTCCTGCCTGAGTTCATGTAGGATGCAGCCTGGGATATTATCGGGTCCCATGAAGGCTGTATTTTTTTGCCTTTGAGAGGGCAGTGATGAATTGCTCCCTAGCAATAAGGGGAGGGGGTAGGTGCTGGGGATGTCTAGATTTAATGATGGGGGGACAGAGGGGTGAAGTTTTCAGTTAACCTGTCTGCCAGCAGATTGGCTATATCTATGGAATTTGTGTATGTGGTGTCCTTGACCACCATTTCTGAGCAGATCTGAGTGCTTCCTTTGAGATTGCAGACATATGTGAAGAAGGTCTTATGATTTTCTGTTATTCACATCTACTAAAGACAAAGCCAGACAGCAGCAAAGACTCATTCCCCAAAATTTATTATTAGCGCTTTCGTCTCAGACAATGACAAGACTTCATCAGATCATCTGAGACAAAAGCGCTAAGAATAAATTTTGGGGAATGAGTCCTTGCTGCTGTGTGGCTTTTTCTGTTATTCAAATGTTTGTTGAAATTGTATGCTTTAATAGATGTGGCCAGTTTGGACTCCAAGTTTGCTTTGGAGGATTTCACTAGTGCTCTTATTTGCTTCTTCAGGCTAAAGAGAGATTGCTTCCAATAAGGCACCTACTCCTTGTTCTGGACAGGAATTATTCCTTTTATTAGAGTTTATTTATTGCAGACGTCCACCAGACAGATTTACTCTTCCTTGGGGAGGATGATTTTGTCCTGTCAGGTATTCCTGATAATATTCAGCTATATAAAAGCTTGTATTGTCCTTTGGTATAGGTTTGGACATATGTGCCAGTTCCTGTGGAGGGGGAGGGGGCTATAAAGCTGTTTATACCTTCCCTCAGGAGGTTGTAATCAACGTTAGAGATTTTTTTTTTGAGCCTAGCTGGGGGGTTCAGGGAGATGGTGACTTTGAAAGTGACTGCTTTGTGGTCGGATCTTACTAGGGAGGATGACACTGTAGGGATACTGCAGTGATTGCTCATGTTGGTTAATAGCAAGTCTAAGAAATTTTCACCTCTTGTGGGGGTATCAACCAGCTGTTCCAAGGCATTTGCATTGACAAATTCAAGGAATATCTGGACATTTGTGTTTTGGCATGAGTAGTTCTTTCAGTCTATGGTTGGATAGTTAAAGTCACCCAGGATCAGGGTAAAGGGTTGAATCTTGGCAGAGTCAAAGAAGTCCAGATAGGTGGAGTGGGCATCTTGAGTCAAAGTTGGAGGCCTGTAGCTAACTATGATTTGAATAGGCTTCTTGTCAGTGGTTAACTGCACCTGGAGTGTCTCCTGTGCATCATACTGTTTGACCAGCCTGGTGTGTATGTCTTCTATATATATATATATATATATATATATATATATATATATATATATATATGTGTGTGTGTATATATCGCAACTCCACCTCCTTTTACTTTGCTACCCACAGTTTGGGGTCTGAATGTATGACAGGATGAGTAACCTGGTATGGCTGGGGTGCTCTCCACAGCTTTGAAGCAAGTTTCTGTGACTGCACAAATGTCAGCATCTTCCAGGGTTAAGAATGCTTGCAATGAGTGCAGTTTCATGCTTTGACTTCTAGCGTTTAGCTGCATGACCTTTAATTTGCGTTCTGATGAAATGTTCAGGTTGGCAGTTTTGACCTTATGGCATTGCCTAAAAAGGCACTATGGGGGAGACAAGAGCCTTTGCTAGAAGCCTGAAGCCCAAGCAAGACAGATGTAGGCCATCTCTGGCAAAGCATCCTGGTTTATCAGTCATGTCTTCCCAGGCTGTCAGGTACTGGATCCCCTTGGAATGACACCAGAAACTAAGCAAATTGTTAAAGTCAATCATTTTCTGTTTGTATTGAGGCATCATTCTAGGCAACAGTAGAATGCTGCTTAAGGCTAGGAACATACCTGCCTGGGATACATGTTCATATAGTCCGGGGAGATGCATCTCAAGTCATTCACGCCAACATGGACTATGACAGAGTTATAACGGTACCTGTTGTTGACAGACTTGACTGCATGGGTGATATGGTGGATTCTGGCACCTGACAAACAACTAACTGTGACTTTTTCCTTATCCAGCCTGGTGAGGGCCACATCTGTGTGCCTCACAATGGAATCTAATATGTTAGGTGTATGTTTAAGCCTTAGTGGCTGTGAGATGCAGATGTATGGACTATGTATGGTGTATGGTGTGGTCAGGGCCGGTGTTAGCAATTTGGGGGCCCCCAGCAAATGTCAAATTGGGGGCCCCCTCGGCCCTTCCTGTCTAAGTATCACCCTGTCACTGCCACCCCTTCTAAGAAACCTTTTAGTTCATGCAAACTTTTAGGAGTAGTATGCAGAGACTGATCTGTAGCTACAGTGCTCTTACATTACAATAGGTCTGTGTACAACACTATGTTGGCCTATCCCACAAAGAGGCATTTACAGTTACTGGCATTTAGTTGCAAAAGTGATACATTACAACAACTCTATGTACAGGTCTGGACTTGGGTAAAATGGAGCCCTAGAACTACTGTTTCAGCCCCAGCCCCCCCCACACACACACACACACACTCCACTCTTCCCCTATGTTTCCTCCCATCTTGGGTTCCCCACACCATGCACATTACTTTTTTCTTCCTTTTCTCACATTTTATTTTACTCTTCAACTTTTTCGGTAAGCTGTAACTTTCTATATGCTCTGAACTGCATTTTAAAGCTTATTTTCTTTTTACACAACCTTTTCATCAATGATAACTTGAACAGAAATTAAGATTAAGGTGAGGAAAGCGAGTGAAAAAATGATTACAGTAATGTATTTTTCTGTGTTGCTCCTAGACAGTATATTGCCCCTACACAGGGTATAATAAGCTTTGTACACCTCTCAGGTCTGAGAAAAGTAAAAGACACAATAACCACACTGTCCTCAGCCCCAGCACAAGCTATAATGACCTCCTGTGCAAATCTCTAAGGTTTGACTGTGATGAAAATTAAAGAAGTAATGACCACACAGTCTCCAGCCCCCCACCCCCACCCCATATAACCTACAACAGCTTTCTGTAAACACACATATCTGAGCAGGGCTGGTTTTAGAATGGGTGCGGTTGAGAGCAGTGGTCATTATCAGCTTTATCCTAACAGGGTCATATCACAGCCCTGTTCGGGTTAAATAGTATAATAAGACAATGAATACATTTTTCTCAAACCAGAAATGTCTTTTTTGGGGCCCCCACACAGTCAAGGATAATTAAGGGAGCATCGTGAATCCATTTATACAGTCTGGGGAGTGGGGGCCACCGGACTCCTAGAAGATCTAAGTGTCCGAATGTTCTGTAAGAAATTTGATGCCATACCATTGAAATGAAATAAAATTACCTCTTATCTGCATTTTTTTTATTGATACCTAGAATAATAATGTATATGTCCTGGCATTGTTAGATGTGTGCACAGATAAAAAACAGTGATATTTTTTAGACACACACAAGCATAAGCCATAACAATGCTGGTTTTGTACTTATTTCAGCAAATAGCAGTAAATTGCAATACTGGTACTGCTACACCAGATCAGTGACTGCTGTTTAGCAGTCATCAAACAACAGCAGGAATAAGTCACTTTTATTTACCTCACTGAGGAGTAATTCATACCTGTCACCCTCCCTGATTTCACAGATTTTGCTCATAATTTTGCTCTTTCCATCATAATAAGTTTGATTTGCTGATAAATCATTCAGGATTATTAGATGGTCAATAAATCCAGACAGAGTTTATAAGTATTGTCCAAAAATGCATGTTAATGCAAAAGGTATTATTCTATTAATTTTTAAGTGAATTAGAGTAATATTTAAGACATGTTTCTCATTTTGAGCCTTTATTCTGCTATTATTTATGGCATTGGCTGAATTCTTCAGCAAAGAAGTTGATAGTTATAGTATCTGGTGTTCTGCCAGTATTTATAAAACTTCCAGAAAGAGGAAAACCATCCTTGAAAACTGGAAGCATCAGCTCTTCTTAAAATCAAAGGTTTGCACTGAGATCAGTCACTCTGGGCTGTTGATCTCTCTAGTGATTACCTTGCTCATGTTCATTGTTAGCTTTATCCTATTACGGCCATATCACAGCCCTGTTCAGGTTAAAGAGTATACTCAGAAAATACATTTTTTCCCTCCTCATTTTTCCCCAACCAACTACAGATTTTGTGGGGCTCCCCACACAGTCAATGATGATTGGGCCCCCCCCCCAGCAGCCAAATGTATTGCAGGTACCGTACCTAAAGATGGCTATGGTAGTTAGTGGACAGAATGGACACCAGCAAGGTTTAACTAAGCTAGGGGCATTGTCAGTGGTAAAATATTTAATGGAAATATGAAGCCTGTTACTTGATAAAGCACTGTTAATATAAACAGAGATATCTTTGAATTTTAAACGCAATATAAATAAGAGTTATTGCCATGTGGTTTATTAAGTATACACAGTTGCTATATTAGCTTTTGTTTGTTTGGTTGTTTGGCAGATGTTACAAAATATCAAGATAAGATAACTTGCTGTGGTTGGGGGCCCCCAGGAAGAGGGGGCCCCAGCGACCGCAAGCTTCACTGGTGCCTAAAGCTGGCTATGTGTGTGTAGACACACACACACACACACACACACACACACACACACACACACACACACACACACACACACACACACACATATAGATATATATATATATATATATACATATGTCCTGCAAGTGGGAGCATATTTATGTATGGGCATTGCTTGTCTGGCATGTACTGGCAAGTCAAACATACCACTGTGCCAACATAACTGACTGACTGTTCTGTTACATTATACTGAGGGGTCTTCTGTATTACTACATATTAGTATGTTACCTGGTTTGCTGAAATATTTGCACTGAACTCGGCATAATCTGCCAACTTCCATGAATCTTTTGAGGTCTGACCTGATAACCTCTTTATATTTAAGTTATTAAAGCATTCGTGTTCAAAGGTTTTACAAATAAAACACCAAAAGCTTCAGTTTTCTTATATTTGAAAAACACCTGCTATATTGTCTTTTGAACTTTACACATATTGCATCTGTGCCTTTACAGGTAACTCGTTTAATAATAGCTTCTATGAAAAGTCACTTTCATAAATTTTTCCCTTAATTGCTTTCCTTATTTACTCATCTAATTTTACCTACTGATCAGCATAAACATTTTCATTCATTATCTTTTTATACCATTGGTTTCTTACCCCTTCAGCTTCACTCACTTTTATTTATGTATTCATTTCACAAAACCACAGCTACTGCTCCCTCTTTTCTCACTCCTTAACATAGTTTCTCTTACTTCCAGTAGAACACTATATTTATTATTATATCTTCTTTTTTCTTCTTTCATCTCTTTTAATACCCAGAACAAGGCCCATATTCCAAAGGAAAACAGTGCTTGGTGTAACATGCTGAAGAAGATGACACAATTATAAAAATAAACAAGCCAAATTGTAGCTTTTATAATAAAAAGTATTGTGTAGCATAATTGCAACCTCCACTGATGTGCACCTGACATAGCTCTCAATAGTCAAGATTTTCGCAGAATGTCCAGATTTTTTATCCATATTTTTGGTCCATTTCTCGTAAAAAAAGACAATGGGCACTACAATGGTGAATACTTTCACCAATATTGTTATGTACATTTGGGAGAAAGAATATATATTGAGCATAATCATTTTAAAGAATATATAGCACTTTGTTGATCACTTATTTATTTTCTCACATGGTAATGAATTTACACTGGATAACTTTTTTTAATTATATTTCTATGGCTACAGATTTCTTATAGTTTAAGAAGGAAATTTCTGCAAATGAGATTAACTTCCTTGATATCAAGTTGATAAGAAATATTGATGGTAAGATAGATACTACTTTATATAAAAAAACTGTGAAGAAAAATATATATTTTCACCATACAAGATTGCTCCCCCCCCCACATATGTTTAACTATATAGTAAAAAACAACTACATAGAATAGCAAAATTGAATATGCTGGATAATCAGATGATTGTTCAACTTGATATGACAGCACAGGACTTCAAAAAGAGGGGGTTATAATAAAAATGATGTGCAGAATATGAAAAGTAACAATTTCTGATCGTCAAACGGAAGCAAGAGCAATATTCCACATGCCAGTATACTTCAATGAACAGAATCATGAATGCAAGTAATCAAGTTTAAGATGTATTTTAACCTTCAACCAGAAAACATCAGATGTTAAAAGGATCATTAGTAAATAATGGATGATATTTAAAGAAAATCAACAACTCAAAGGTCTGATATCAGATAGACCATTTTTTGGATACAAAAGATCTGCTAATTTAAAAAATCAACTTTGCTACAAAGAGCAATCAAGGCCTATCTATAACCTTAGAATAACAAAAAAGAAACATACAAATGTCAAAAGTGTTCCTTCTGTAAAAATATAGATACAAGTAAACTCTTCAAACATCCCGTTACTAATAAAGATTTTTATATCACTGCTTACAGAAATTGTAATAACAAAAATGTGGTATATATGGCTAGGTGCACACTTTTCCTTTTTATGTCGGGATGAGTCCAATAGAAAAGTTAAAGATAGCCTATGTAATCACTTTTCAGATATTAATAGATGTGTCTATAGAAACACTCTATGCAGATATATTGCTGAAACAAATAATGGACATATTTCTTATACTGCATTTAGTGATAAAATCTAATTGTGGAGGAGATTTAAAACTTCTCACTGTGAGCGGACGTTCACGAGGAGCTGAGCCGAAGAAGAGCAATGCCGGTCGGAGCAACCCGCAGCTGCTGAATAGGGGCCCTCATTTGCAGGGAAGTAATCGGGGGCTCCCCGCAGCTACGGGTTTCGTGGATGCCTAACACCGGCTATGGGTGTGGTGGGCAGTGGAGTTCACACGTGTTTTTCCTCATTGGTTTCTTTTGTTTGAGTACATTTTTGTTGAGGACCTTCACATATGTGAGTGTGTATTGTGTAGGTGTGGGTGGTGTTTGAGGTGTGGTATTTGTTTTGAAAACCGTCTCAGTGCCAGATATACTGTCTTGTTCTTAATGTAATTGCATCTCTCACAAATTGTTTTCCTAGTTGGTAGTAGTAGAGGGTTGCCCATGTACATGAGGCAGTTGCTACACTGTCTCAGGATGCCCATATCAACCAAACTGGCAGGAAAAAGTATAGGAAATTGTCTATCCATGTTTGTCAGAATCTAAGGGAGAGAGGCGAGAGAGAGCTAAGAGGGTAAAGGGTGAAAGGTCTAAGAGTAGTACTACTAGGTGATCACATAAGTGCTACTAAGGGAAAATTTGTAACCGGAATACCTCACAAAAGGTTCAAAACAGTGCAGCTGCAGTGTGTGATGTGCAAACAAGCCCAAAACCAGGTCAAACACTGGGTTTAAATCCCACAAAAAATAGAAGATTTTATTAACCCAGAAATCTAGCCATTCCTGCTAGTCTCTGCTTTTTTTACCAATCAGTCTGTGCCAGACAAGGTCCAGGCAGCACTGCTGCTCTCACTAGTAGAGGAGATAGGCCCCTGCCAATACAAGATATCTGCCAGAAACACAGAAGGCAAAAAAAAAACAGCTCTGGATGCAGCAAACCTGTATCCATACTACGCTACTCAATTTAAGGGTTAAGAACACAGTAAAACTCACAATAAAAGCACAAATTGACCACTTACAGACAAAAACAGAACTCACAATATGAAAAAATACAGTTAAACAGTAATGCATGCAGTAAATAGCAATGAAATACAGTTAAACAGTAATAAAATGCAGTTAATCAGTAAATTGCTTTAAAACAGTGCAAATGCGATAAATTAGCTCACAATCACAGCAGTAAAAAATATCTCAACTAAAGCAGCAATTCAGTAGAATACTGTCATCAGTTTAATAAGGCTGCCGACAAGCAGTAACAAATGTGGTAATCTACCGACAAGCAGCATCAAATGTGGCAAACTAAATACAGTTGAACACCTAAGCAGAAACAGCACTATTTTTATAATCTTACATGGTTTCCTATATTTCTTTTTTATAGATATTTTTGTCTTTAGCCATGTTTTATACAATTTATTTTTCTTATTTATTTGTGCTTTGGTCTTTCAAAGTAATGTCTATCTTTTATTTCTTGCCAATTTTGACTTTTTCATAACTTTTACTGGTACAATTTCATTTAAAAAATGACAATACTTGATTAGAAATCATTTTCCATAAGGCTGTGTTCCAATCTCATAAATCCAACATAGCTCACACATCATCATAGTTCCTCTTAAGTGTAACAATTTTTATGTTATCTTTCTCCCTCTGAAAAGGGACCTCAGCATGCATTCCGTCTACTAGAATTCCTGTTTTGTTGAGCAGTGAGCCTCTTTCATTATTTATAATTATCTGCTGGCTACGGTCCTGATTTTTTGTCTTGTACTGGGTTTAGGACACTGCTCAGGTATAAAATGTCATTCCTTAACAACACTGCATTGATAAACTCCTCTTCCTTAATACTCAACCTGTTTCTTAGAATTCTTACTTTACAAGGTGTCTTATTTCAAATTGACATAAAATTCAGAATTCTGACCTAGCTGTATGTTTCTCTTACTTATTAAGTTTAGTCTATTAGAAAACACTCTCCCAGTAATTGATTTCTTAACTTCAGTACTACTAATCACTTCCATTCTCCGCCCTACACTATTTTCAAGCTGCAGTATTTCCTCTCTGCTGTGTACCACTATTAAGCTGTAATGACACTTCTTACCTGCTTTGCAGCATTTTCCACCTTTACTGGCTTAGCATAAAGCTTTATGGCTCATTGGCTTTACTCTTGGATGCTGCTCTGTCTTGTTTTAATATCTAAGTCTCCTACTTGTACAGATTTAGATTTTGCTTTTGCAAGCTACGCTGCAACAGTAAGCTGTAATATTTCGGTGCACACACTTTGCCCTAGTTAAATCGTGGTTGGATTGAATGGACTCCTTTTTTGCAAGTCGCTTTATCATAGCATACTACAACTTAATATACAAGGTGTTTCCTTTTACAGATTCTATTTTTGCATGTTGCTCTGTCTCAACAGGCTATAGATTTTGGTTTGCAATTTTTTCACTTTTACAGATACTTTTTTCTCTGTTGCTGTGTTAACCTTGCCTATTGAGTTCAGATATTTTACATCGTCATAGGTTCATAGTTTAGTACTAAGCTAACTGCCCTTGTGAGCCATTTTAAGCCTAGCCAATTATCCATTGTGAGACTCAAACCCTGCATCTTGTGTTTGTAAGGCAAACACCTTAGCCATTGAGCTACCCTCTCAACCCCCTAAGCAAAAGAAGGTGCTAGTCACTTCAGGAGTTCTTACTACTTTGGTCAGTGAATCTAATTAGCATTTCTCTATTTCACTTTCATTAGTAGCAGATGTAGCTGCCATTGCCTCAGACCATTTTCCTGTTTTACTTACTGTACTGAAGCAGTGGACATTTCTAATGTAGTAGCCTCTCTTCCCTCACCATCCAGGTTATAAGTATGTATGTCTTCAGATATACCCAATTTTCTTTTTTTCTCATTAATAGTACAAGCAAGCATTTATCCCAAAGTTTCTAATGGATCTAATGGTGTTTTCGTTTTCTCTCAGATCTGGCCTTATCTTCAGAACTATGTATTGGTCTGTTCACTTTCTTAACAAACGGACTTTAACTACTTCCAACTTTTGGTATGAGTGTGTAGGTCTGGAGTTATACCAACTTGTTCCAGGGGATTCCAATTTTCATTTCCTCCAATCCCCCATAGATTTTCAAATAAAGAAAAATATTATTCTATTACTGCATCATATTTTAGGTCAGAAGCCACAGTGACAGGGGTGAGTAGGTTACCCAAAATAGTTTGCATATCAACATAACGACACCTACGCTTCATAAGTGGCTTATTAATCCCCCACTGATATTTGTATGGTTGCTAACACATTTATATGCACAAAAGATATCTCTCCTGAGTATAGCAGTCTGCTAACTACATTCTCATTCGGATTACATTCAACAGCTTTAGCATAAGATGCACTTTTATTTTCCCCATTTTCCTAAACAGTCTTAGTAGAGGCTTTGCACTTTTTGTAGCATACATCATTTTGGAGTACAGTCATAACCCACTTTTCACATTTCCTTTTCTGTTAGGCACTATACAATTTAATTAACTAGTTGCCTTTTCACCAAACATTTCATATTATCTTTTAATGTTTCCATTTTGTAAAACTGACACATCTCACTTGTTCTGTTATGCCAAAATAAAGTGCTTGCCTATAATTGTGAACTTATTCATTTCTTGCAAAACATTTTCCCTCAGCTTAGTGTTGGTTTTATAGTTCTAAACATTATATTAAATGTTTATTGTATTTATGTAATGTTTTTGGAAAATATATTTCAATAAAAATTTATTATGGAAAAAAAAAGAAAAGTTTAAAAAAGACTGAAATTCAGTCCATTGGTCTGTCTTCATATTGCGAGTCCAAAAAAGGCAGCTACAGTTGTGTTGGCAATTGTACTCCTCCAAATTAAAAAAAATTGTTCAGCACTAAGCAGGGACACAGTTGCATAAGCAAAACTCCACAGGTCTCATTCAACAGACGCAGAAAATCACACTCACTTGAATAGCTACAGTTACATGTCAGGACTTCAGCAACGAGTTTGCTCCTGAAATGCATGGCTGCTTGCTTAGGATCCAAGAAAACACTGGAGGCAGGATATGCACAAAATTCATATTTAATTCACAAATAAAGACTTGATCACTTGGTTTTGCAATCATAAAGTAAACAGTACCTTCATTACAGCATCACATCCACACAGCTCTTCCAGGATATTTGCTGTCTTATAACTAACAGGACAGTCCCAGGCTATAGGCCTCTGCTGGGCCCCACTCTCTGCCACAAGCTCAGAAATGTCTATAATTCACTCTAAAGCTGTAGGCGTCACCCAGGGCTTACCTGCAGCACAAAAACAGATACTTCCATGGAGCACAGACCATAACTTACACTTCACAGGTAAGCATTAACTACGCCCTTTGTCAGTCCACAAGCCATGTCTTCCATTTAGCACTTCTCCAAAGTTCTTTCATTGAAGAACCACTTTCCCTAAATTTAACCCTCTATGATACTGTCTTTTATACAATAATAATTACAGTTAGAGCCATACTGTTTGACTAATTGCGGCAGGATTAACAGTGAGTGAGAATGTTCCCTCACTTCAACAATATTGAGAAAACATTGAGCACATTTAAAGACACGTGTTTTACATCATTGACATATTACAATGAACAAAATTATGCAAGACTTTATACAATATGTATATACTCAAAAGGTACAACATGTTGCATTGTATATGTATGTGTGTGTTTGCTTGTATATATGGTAACACTTTTTATAAATGACACTCTCAAATGCTGACATCTGTTTGTTGGCACAGTTTGGTTGACTAAACAGAGGGTTGACACATATGCAAAATCAACAATCCTTGAGGTTGGGGGAAAAAATTACATATATACATATACATACATATATATATATATATATATATATATATATACATATACATACATATATATATATATATATGTGTGTGTGTGAGTCTACACTGAATCACTGAACTTACATTTCAATGAAACCCACTTGGTCGAGACCACTTCTCCAAAAACCTGTTCAATCGAAATCACAGACTGCCGAAAACCTTTCCTTGTGAAAGAAACCACTTGGCCACCTCAAATAAACCCTAAACGGACCAAACGTAAACCCACAGAAGTAGGCAGTTTTGCCCCCCCACGCCCCCATGTAAGGGGCTTCACCCCCACACCCCCTTACTTGAAAATACCAACTCCGAGATCACACTACACTGACAAAAGTGCAAAGTTCACCATGGTGGCCAAGTGGTTCCTTTCACAGAGAAAGATTTTCAGCAGTCCATGGTTTTGTTTGAACAGGTTTTCAGAGAAGTGGTCTCGGCCAAATGGTTTCATTGAAATGTAAGCTTGGTGATTCAATGTAGATCCGTGTGTGTATATAAAATATATTTATGGTTGACATTCCTTTGGTTAAACATTGTTTTCACTGACCAGGAAAAAGACCAGCATGTATGATTGAAGGTCAGCTGATCACACATGTCTGCTTTTTTTTCTGAGTGAAATTGCTGTATAATAGGGAATAATGGAATTTACCCTTTCCCCACTGTAGTGCTTTATTGAATTTGACATATGTATTTAGAAGTTGGAGTGGGGGAGTACAGGAGACTATCACCCCAGCAAAAATATTGTTTAACAAAAAGATAGCTAGGTAGGTAGATAGATAGATAGATAGATAGATAGATAGATAGATAGATAGATAGATAGATAGATACAGGCATCCAGCAGTGTGTTGAAAGGCAATTTGTTTGGCTGTATATACATATGGGGAAAAAGACTGAAAGCACATCGTGTTAAGTGCTTCATGTGTGGAATGCAGGAAGTTCGGTTGAATGTGGGACTGGGGTGGGAGTGTGTGTGTGCGTGTGTGTGTGTGTGTGTGTGTGTGTGTGTGTGTGTGTGTGTGTGTGTGTGTGTGTGTGTGTGTGTGTGTGTGTGTGTGTGTGTGTGTGTGTGTGTGTGTGTGTGTGTGTGTGTGTGTGTGTGTGTGTGTGTGTGTGTGTGTGTGTCTGCAAATGTTTTGGAATGTGCGTTTGAGTGTTTGTGAATTAGGGTTAAAGGGCAAGTTTAGGGGTTATGTTTAGTGTTGGGCTTTTTTAGTGTTTCTTCTATGTGTGTTCAGGTGTCTTGTGTAGTGGTACTGTTAAGGAAATGAGTTTTGATTAGGGACAGGATCAAGTTTATGGTTAGCACTCATTAATAAGGTGAGGAGGAGGTACTCATTTTTACAAATCTATACTATTTAAAATGTATTTTTGAATTCAACCCCCCCCCCCAGTCCTGCCTGCACTAGTGGCATACCAGAATAAAGTTTTGACTACAGCTCGGGCAACATTGGTTTGACTAATGGTTGGACTAATGGTTGAGTTGCTTGACAGCACAGGTGGGGGAGGGGTATACCTATCCTGGGGACAGAGAGAGGATAAGCTCTTAAATACCCCATTGCAGATATTTTGTGGTGCTGGGAACTTGCAAGGAGGTCTTTGTACTCTAGGGGCAGGGCATATAACCGAGGTGTATATAGATGGGTGGCTAAAATACAACAGAGCCCATTGCCTGCCAGCCTCTGAGTGTGGAACAAGTGCATGAAGGAGAGCAGGAAATTAACTACAAAAATAATCCCAGGATGATGCAGCACCAGGTTCCTTGATCTCCCAACCAGCCCTGGATATGGGTTGGGATTAGTCCAGGGAAACTAAAGAAGGGTCAGTAAACCCAACGGACAAGAGAGAGGGCATTGGGCAGCTGATGGTTAGCTGCAGGGCACCAAAACAGATTCCCCAATAAAAACAATCCTTGCATTTAATTTCAACACAGTAATCCCCAGCTTGTGTTATAACATAAAGAAAGCTGTGCAGAAAAATGTTGTTTAATTTGTGACAGTACAGTTGTGCACTTCATATAATGATTTCTTATCTTACAGTAAATTAAGATTTCACTACTACTACTACTACTGCCCTTGCAATAATGATGCAATATTATATTGAATATACTTAATTTAAAAATGCCTGTTTTCCTAGATCACATTACATTTAATTGGAATACCACCTTTGCTCAATAATTTCTCAGTTTATAAAGATGCAGGCCATGAGAATTTATTTTAGGCATTGTTGTAATACTTGGAAGAAGATAATTATATTTTAGAACTTGTTCTGTTTCCATACCAGTATATAAATCTAACATGTCTAGCATGGCAGTCTTACATGTTAGTGTAGCTGTGAATTAACTTCTCCTCGGTTGTTTAAACATTGTTCTGCAATGCTTTTTTATACTTGCTGAAGTGTTCTACTATGTAAAGTTGACTTTTTGAAGTTCGATGTTCCAAAAGAATTTTAAAAAATGCCCGAAATCCAAAAGGGAAAAAAAACTTCCTTCTGCTTTGTTATCTGCAGAAGGTCAAGCCCTGTTGCACCCCCCAAAAAAAACTTATATATACCAAATCCTCATTTGCACCAACACAAAGAAGGGAGAAATCTCCCTAAAGAAGTAAATCATTACCAGCACACATTTAGAAACTGCACCTCCAATGATTCTTCTGAGAAACAACGGTCAGCATTATTAATCCTGCTTTTCTGAGAGCTACTGACTCTGGAGCAATTTCACTTTGAGCATGTGTAGGGAAGCTTTGCTGAAAGTCTAAAAGGATGCCTCTCTAAATATGGTTGCTTTGATTTTTTTCCTTGTTGTGTGTTGATGGTTGCCAAACAACTATTTACGATGATCTGTCGGCTGTTTATAACTCTTTATGACTCATTAAGGATGAAACCTTGCAGTCTTGTTTTACATGAGAATTCCTATAACTACCAACTGTAGTTTCACTACTGTTTGAAAATATTACATTTTCCAATATCATACGTGTAATTCACACTTAAAATGCTTTTATCAAACTATTGGCTACCATTTATATCTAATATTGGTGTCTTTGCTGTTAGTGTAAAAGTATATTTCTGCTATGCAATCCCTTATGTCTACACACTCCCCCGGATTCTCAAAAGCTTGCAAGGTGTGCATGATTAGTGTAAGAGGTAATGTTGGCAATATGGGGGCCGAGCGATCCACCTATGTGCTCGTTTGAAGTGCACGAGCGCTCTTGCACTAGTCCTGCACGCTCCCAGCCCCCGTATGCAAATTACCCCATTTTCAGGTGAAAACCATGTAAATGAGGTAAATCTGCTATCCAGGAAGCTGGAATCAGGCTGTGCAGGACTAGTGTAATTTGGAGAAATGTACTTGGTTAGCAACCGAGTACGGTTCTGCAAAATCCAAAATGGAGACATGACAGCTCCAAATAAAGGCTACATATCATTGAGGAAGCATGCCAGTGGCCAAGTATAAGGCCATTGGCATTGCAAACAATGCAAAATATAAAAAATACAACTTTTATTTTACTACCGCCGATCACGGCTCTTTAAGCATAGGGCAGCGACACGCAAATGGGATCATTGGGAAAATAAGAAAATAAACCTAAAACAAGCATTCCAACTAAAATCCGTATTCTGCCATGCAAGTTAATGGCAGACAAAAGACAACCTGGCCAGTGAATAGTGGTTGCTAAAGGGGGAGGCTCAGTGTGACACATATAACTATGCATAAGCAGGCAATCCTATGCAAATGAGGGGAAGGATAGTGAATCCCAGTTTTCTCCAGCATTAGAGGCAGGTCCCAACAGTGTAAGAGTATGAATAGCCGAGTGCAAGACTAGGAGGTAGATGACATCATGGGTGGGTGTGTCAGGCATACTGTAAGTGGATTGGAGCTCTGTGGCTCGGGTTTGCTCCTAGCTTAGCACATATGTTTATGAGGAATCCCCATCTGCAGGGTCATCTGCAGACTGGGCAGTGTTGTGTCTTTGGTTTCATGTGTCACCCATGGTGCATCTATCTGTGGACTGAAGAAGGTAGTGTGAGGATTGCAGTCTGTAGATAGTGAAAGCCGTGATAGTCACTGACATCATATCCCTCATAGGACATATGTTGCAAAAACCCTGTAACAACAGTAAATGTATGCAGTTATCACAGCAACATGTCAATATTGGACATGTGAATGTGCTTCCAGCCACACCTCTGTCAATCTTTGTACATATGTCATGCATGAAGTGGTGCATATGTGTTGTACACCATAATTAGTGTCATCATATCTGATAACAAGTCAGTGATATATCCGACTGCTACACATGTTATATAACATAGGGGTTACATTTCATGACATTACCTGGACATTCTGTGGATGTTTGTACAGTACTGAGGTCTGTGTACCTATGGTGAATGTTGACAGTGTGTGTATTGTTAATATGTACCTTAGCCTGTGTACAGACTGTGGTAGATGTCATTGTTCTAGTTCTCCTCCTATCTGATGTTACATGCTGCTCCAATGTATGGTACTGTATTGGCGTACATGTTTGTAGGGCCATACACACATGTGTCCCATACCAGAGACAGCCATCAGACCAAACTATGTAGCAGGCCAGTATATGTAGGGTTAGTCTATGAGTGGCACATATGAGGATGGTGTAGAACAGATAGTCCATATACTGTAATATCATGCTAGCTAACCATATGTGGCTGTGACTGTGTTCACATTGGTTGTGGTTATGCACTTTCACACAGGTGTATCTTACCCTGTGCTGTGACATGCCTGTTGAGCCTACTTTATATGCAGGTACATGTGCATTCCCCCATAGGAGATGTAGTCCAGTGTTGAGCCAGTCTGACTGCAGCCTGCACAGTGCATTCTTACATGCCTAGCAGCTTAGTGTACTTACCCAGTGAGATGTCATATGCAGATATTTGCCAGAAGTACCGCTGCCTGGCCTCCCTTAACAGTCATGTATATCAGACAGAACAGTGGGATGCTGTGCACATGTATGTCAATATCTAGTGGGTAGTATGTGGCCATGGCACCCCTGTACCAGCGGTCATTATGTGTCAGGCCAGACAGAGGTGTGTGAATGCATAACCTATGGTGGCAAATATATACCAGTTGTTATGTGTTATACCCATCTACATGGCTGTCTACATCCATATTGTCAGGCATGGTACACATGTTTAGCACTAAGGGCTTATGTGTATACCTCTGGACTGTACAGAGTGTGTCAGACTTCCTACATATACTGGCCAACATCTCTGCTGCAGTCCATAGCAGCATTACGTGCTAGCAACGGTACTGTACAATGATGTCTTAGAATGTCTGTCAGTAGCCAATGGCACACATGTTATAAGCAGATGTGACCTCCCACACACACCATGTCTGTGAAGACAATCCCAATGACAGTAGCAATAGTCTAACAGTATACCTGCTATACATACCTGACATCCCCTTCAGCTACAACATTGGGATCATAGGGGCTGGGATTGGGCTACACTTCATGTCCAGAACATATGGTGGAAATATATGTATATATATATACTTATCCACATAGCCAGATATATATGATTACACATGTGTACTACTCCCAATTACCACTGTCATGGCAACCACAGACTATAAATCCCCACATCATGTGTGTGTGGTCCCTTTACATTTCTTGTGTGATGGACATCCGTCCTGTGTGTGGGCAGCAGTGTAACCAACAGCAGGTAGCAATACCCCTTACAGGAGAACCAGCTCACTCAGGGCAGCCACATATTTGTAGGAAGATCAGGAACTACAGACAGACTGCGAGTAGAGTTGTGTTATGCTTTGCATAGTACTGGTGTTACAGGGTGTGTGTACATACTAGTTTACCTTAGAATGCAGTCTATCTGCGTAGCTCACAACTGTGGGCCAATCCTCATGTTGGCCATAGCTATGCCTATCATGTCTTGTCTATCCACCACACAGGTCCTGTGTCAGATATTACACTGGCAGTGTGTGTGTTAAGTGCTATCAGTACATGGCTACATTCATGTCTGTTTCTAACTTCATTTCCCTGACTAAAGGTATGTTACAGACTATCCTGTAACACCAGCACCTTGCTTAGTGTATGGCAACAGTTGTCCACATATGTGCCTGTATTCCAGCCTCTGTCCATCACCTACATACCACGCTTTGCACATATGTCATGCTGTCGGTGGTTGCTCTGTATTGGGCTGTGAGTATATTACTGCCATTGCTGCAATCAGTCCACTGCTGTTGTATCCCCCACACATATGGTGGGGCTGGGGCCATATATGTGTGGGTGTCACCTACACAATACATGTGTGCCCTTATGCACTCCAGAGGCCGGTGTATGTAACAGTGGTATATGGCCCTGTATTATTGAGTCTAGGGGGGCACCATAAATGACCTAGGCTGTTACAAAATGTGGGGGTATCAGGGGTGAGCTGCTTTAAGGTATCTGGATGTACAGTACCATATACTTCACCTATATATACATTACTGACATGGATCTGGATAATGCAGGACTACTGCCCCCCTGTCATACAAACTGTTCTGTTTGTCAGTGTGCTTGTGATGGTGTCAGTTATGCCTTGTTATGTAGCAGTTACAACCCATGTGGTCACATGACATCTTTACCACCTACTGAGTTTATACAGTGTGTAGATAGAGGCTGCTGAACTATACACCTGCATTACATACTATTGATTGTTTGATATCCTGTGGTCCAGTTTGTCTTCGCTATTGTACAATGTGAAGGGCTTGGCCCTGACAGCAACAGTTGTGAACCTTTCCAGACTACTGTATTACTGTAACTGGTTCACAGTTGCATTATCTGTTTATATAGTTGTCAGAGTCTGAACAGCTATATGACATGGCATATAGAACTGTAATAGTGCACAATTAAAGGTTTCCAAATATGGAAACCTGTGAGTGGTGTTTTTGCTGTGACCTCTCTGTGGGTATATGTTGTAAGCAATGACTGTCATTTGTATGGGTGGCCCATACAGTGTCCAGTCGTTCAGGGGTTAACTGTAGGCATAGTGGCTGTTCCATATTGTGTGCATCTTCTACTTATGTATCTTACTGTACATATAACTGCGTGTGTATGTGTAGTCACATGTATATATATATATATATATATATATATATATATATATATATATATATATATATAGGTAAATATGTATACCTGTATCTGCATATCTGTGTCTGTGTATCTGTATCCTGGGGATGTTGATGGCTTCCACACATTACATTTCCTATGGGAGGCAGACTGTACTGCATGATATGATACCAATACCAGCCTGACATCATACAGGTGGGATGTAGTACTAGTAACATTGTGTGCCCATGTTGTGTCAGGTCCTGGTTATGGGATCTGCAACACTTGGTAGTGTATTGTAGGGCAGACGTGTTTGGCTGGGGGGATGCCTATCCGTACAAGACATATAGTGTGTGGGGCATCTCAAACCCATTAACAGTGCATGAGGACATATGTGGCGTTTGTTAATCTGCCATTGCTATCTACAGATGTAAGGCCATATATACCTGTATAGATATATATATATCTGCTAACATATATATAACTATGTCCGTATATACCTACTTAGATATATATCTGCGTACACATATGTAACTTGCTGTATATATGTAGACATATAGGTGTAGATGTAGGCATATGCATGTATATATGTTCATATATATTGATATATATGTATATAGTTTCAGAAATATATATATATATATATATATATATATATATATATATATATATATATATATATCTACAGATATAGATGTGCTGTATCTGTTTAGATATTAATATATGTACACAGACATACATCTAGATGTTGGTACACATTCTCTGTACTGTTGCATGACTGGACTGGATGATATGATTCTGAAAACATCGGATTTATTTGTATCTGGTATGGCTTAGTGGTACATCACCTTGTCTATGATGTGCAGTGTCCTTGGTTCGAGGCCTGCAGGAGCTGTTTATTTTGTTGCTGGGCAGAACACGGCCCATTGGATACAGTGTGATTAAGGCACTTTTGAGCAGTTGTAAGCAGGTTTGCCTGGGGGTGAGGACTGCCTACACAGGTTAAGCAATATAGAAGCCAACTGAGTGTTTAACACTGTAACCGGATGTTAGCAGTGCTTAGCTCCCCGCAAACCCATGCACACCCACTTAGAACTGCTTTAAATTGCCTTAGTCACTCTGTACCCAACGGGCCATATTCTGCACAGCAACAAATTAAACAGTGACTGCAGGGCTCAGATCCAGGACCCTATACACCATAGACAACATGAATTACCACTAAGCCATGACAGGTATATATATATATATATATATATATATATATATATATATATATATATATATATATACAGCTGATGGCTCCAGAAAACATGTCATCCAGCACAATCATTCAAAAGTACAGTAAATGTACTTTAACAGCTAGATGTATGTGTGTGTACATATATATATATATATATATATATATATATATATATAGATATATATACCTCATTCTCTCCATGCATACATCTATACAAATCTGTCTACATATATATATCAATATATACAGCAATATATATATATATATATATATATATATATATATATGTGTGTGTGTGTGTGTGTGTGTGTGTGTGTGTGTGTGTGTGTGTGTGTGTGTGTATACAGATATATATCTATAGATATCATAGAGAACATAACAAAGACATATATGAACACAGACACCGTTAATGGGGGTGAGGGGGCTCAAGCAACATATGTCTTACACATATTGATATTCCCCCCTGCAATACAATACCGACTGTTGCAAATGCCATAACCAGGACCTGACAATACATGGCCACAAGATGTTAACAGTAAGCCATCCCACCTGTATTATGTCAGGCAGGTATTGATAACATATCATGCAGTACAGTCTGGCTACCATAATGAATGTACAATGTGTAAGCAATGAAAAGACCTATGATACCTATACTCAGACACATGTATGCAGATACTCATATATATATATATGTAACTACACAGACACACACAGAGGTATGTCTAGGAAAATACATAATCAGAGGGTACACACCATACTGAACAGCCAGTATCCCTACAGTTGCAACCTCATCCGATGGACATTGTATAAGTCACCCATGCCACAGACAAGTGTTGCCTGACACATATACCCACAGAGAAGTCAGTGGATGTAACACAACACACAGGTTGGTATACATAGGAAAGGTTCAGTTGTGTACTATTACAGTTGTATACACCATGGCATATAGCTGGTTATGCTTTGACATACATACAAACAGAATAATGCAACACTCAAACATATCCTTTATTACAGTAATCTGAAAACATCACATCTGTTGGTGTCCATGCCAATGCCTTCAGGTAATCCAACAAAAAAGACTGACGTGGCCACAGCATAACAAACTATCCACAATATGTCATGAATATGTATAGCCCAGTGGCCTCCAAATACACTCTGCATGCAATCCCTAGGGTGAAAAGACCTGGGTTGACACTATGGGTGGTATCTGTCACATAACAATGCATAACTGTAATCAACACAATCACACTGATGGCAGTAAGCAGTAGGCCAGCAATGTTCACAAGGTGATATTTATGGTAATGTACATCCACATACCATAAGGCAGCATACTACTGGTGGTCCTCACATGTTGTAACACCCTGGGATATTTATGGTGCATAACCCCCCCATACACTGCCTTACAGGGGTATAGCACACTATTACATACACTGACCTCTAGACTGCAGAGGTGCACACGTGTTGTGCAAATGAAGCCCACATGTATATGGTGCACATGGTCTGTACACCATTAGTTATTGACAGCATACCTGATAACCAGCCAGTCAGATAACAGACTGCTGGACATGTTGTGTGTAGTAGGGGCTGTATCCGAGGACATTACCTGGACATTCTGTGTTTCTGTGTACAGTAGTGTGGTCTGCGTACGTGTGACAGTGGTCTGCGGCCTTCACTGTCCAAAGAGCCATTCCTGACCCCTCACCCACTGAACTAATGTCATCAGGAGGCACAACAGCTATCTGACTCCTACAATGAAGACAGCAGAGCATAATACGGTTCCATATATAGTTATACTACATATACTATAACTAAGTGTATAAGAACAATACCTAACATACTTGTGTTCCTGTGTTGGGATTGCTGGGACTGTGTGTGTGGGTGTGTGTGTGTGCGTGCGTGTGTGTGTGTGTGTGTGTGTGTGTGTGTGTGTGTGTGTGTGTGTGTGTGTGTGTGTGTGTGTGTGTGTGTGTGTGTGTGTGTGTGTGTGTGTGTGGGTGTGTTGTGTGGTAGTGTGTCCATTAATCCCAGGTACAAGGACCTACTACTGCAGGGTTGAAGAGACACATGTGGCTCCAGATCCGCAGGTTGCAGACCCCTGGGTTAGGATGATTGACGACTGTATGTGTATTGCACTTACGACACATGGGCTCTGTACAGACTGTGGTGGACGCCATTGTTCTCCATCCTGTTCTCTCTGATGTTACATGCCGCTCCAGTGTTAAGATTGTGTATCATATGTGGCTGTGGCTGCATTGCCATTGGATGTGGGTATGCATTTTCCCACAGGTGTCTGCTATGCTGTGCTGTGACCTGCGTGTCGAGCCCGCTATAATCGCAGGTACATGTGTATTCCCCCATACAATATGTATACCAGAGTTGTGGCAGTCTGCCTGTAGTTTGCCCAGTGCTTCGTGACATGCCTAGCAGCCCACTGTAAATACCTAGTGTCATGTTATGTCCAGTTATTTGCAGGACATACTGCTGCCAGGCCAGCATAACTGTTGTGTATTTCTGACAAAGCTGTGGTATGCTGTACAGATGTATGTCATTCTTTACTGGGTTGTATGTGCCCATGTGAGCTAAACAGCACCAGGTATTATATGCCTGGATAGACTGGCGTGTGTGCGTGCATACACTGTATGGGTATATGTACCCCAGTATTGTTGTGATATACCCATGTACATGGCTAGTAACATCCACATTGGAAGGCATGGTCCACAAGTCTCGCTTGAAGGGGACATGTGTACACTTCTGGACTAACCACAGAGTGCCACACTGTCCACATATAGTGGTCATATCCCTGCTGTAGGCCAAAGCATCATTACTGTGCTAGCAGTGGTTCCGTACTATGCTGCCCCTAGGATGTCTGTCCATAGGCAATGGTGCACATGTCTACAGCCGATGCGACCTCCCACACCCAACATGTCTGTTAAGGCACCCCTATGACAGTGGCAACAGTCTACATATATACCCACAATGCATCCATGATATCCTCTTGCACTATGGTGTTGGGACTATTGGTACTGCGGTAGGACTCTACTCCAATTTCTGGACATATGGTAAACAGATATGTGTGCACATATATCCACATATCTATGTAGATATATATACATATATATATTCCACATATATATATGGCCATATACATATCCACATACATATATGGGGATATATATGTACATATATACATATAAATACCACACATATACATATAGACAGCTAAGTATCTGATGTCATTCAAAGAGGATCCATTATCTGTCTGACTGGGGTGAAATGATGTACAAACCACGATGCTCTGGCAGAGATGGACTGCACGTGTTGCCCCTGGGATTCAGGTTACTGGCTACAGCTCTTGGCACCCCCATAGCGCCTTATCTAGGCAAGGTTCAAAGGAAAAAATCACCACTGTAACAGATACAGGCATGCAAAACTAACAGTAATGTGTCTCAGTGTTAGATATCTAAACGTAAACAGGCACTCTCTTGAGCCACACATACAAATGGGGAACATCGATATCTGTGCAGTAACTGGGACCTGGTGCAATGCTCCAGAGAGGACACCTGTAATACCTGCCTACAACCCTTATCACACATGTCGGGCAACAAACCAAGACCACAACACTACAGGTGGAGGAGTGTCCATATTCACCAAAGTCATTCACACCTCCAGCCTAGTGTCAAACACAATGTATCTGAGAATCACCAGATGCAACTAACACTATGTAAGACTGCAATCCAAATTGTAGCTGCCTACTGATCCCCCTCCATGGTCCAAGGTTCTCACTACACTGTTAGAAACATACTAAACAATATTAAGATACAATCAAACACCATAATACTGGGTGATTCCAAATACTCTGCCATTAACTGGCAAAACAACTCATGTACCACCACCCTTTACCAACGGTTCCGGGAACTCATACATTCCAACCCCTGGATCAACTAAACCATTGTCCAAACAGGGTCACCAATATCCTAGACCTGGTCATTACCAACATGGATGTCAGATGCCCCACACTTGTGGCCCCCTCATAGGTCAGGTCTGACCATTAGGTAATCACCATGTACACCCACATCCCACCCCACCCACCAGGAAAGATCCTCCATGAATACCCTCTGCAAAGCCAACGCCATGCTACTCAAGTCAGAAGTGACAAACCTCATGACACCCATGGAGATGGGAGCTGAAAGTGCAACTGGTGAATCCTACACTAAGGCACTGTATGGGCACATCCACTCGTGCATGAATTGTGCCATCCCACATAGAACCAAAACACTGTCCTCCAAGCAAGGAATCCAGTCTTGTGCTCCACTGCCATGAACAGTCTATACAAAAGAAGGAAGACACTGTTGCAGTTAAAAGGATAATCCCAAAACAGAAACTGCTCCCTTACCAGCATCAGTAAGAAGCTGTTATCCCTCAAAATCTGCCACAACTTGTTACATAAATATAATTGCCATAGATTACAAAGACAACCACAAGGCATTCTATAGTTATGTCCAGGATCTATACTGCAATGCTCAAAATTGCTTCTGTGCTAAAACAGATTGGCATTAAATATACTGATTCAAAGGAGTGTTCCAATATCTGGGCAGACTGATTTAGTGCAATATTCAGCCTCTGCCACCCCCTAAAGGGTACATCTCAGTAACAAACGGTTGCCAAATTCCAGTAATCATGGACACACAGATGGAAACCACTTCTAGGAATATAGCATCCGTGGGACCAGATGACATCTCGGGCTGTGTAGTACATGAACTACTACATAATTCTGCATCTCACCTAAGTGCCATGTGTAATCATAGCCTCACCTCAGGCTTCTATCCCACTAAGTGCCACACAGCTACAGTTATCACACTCCACAAGGGGGAATCCACCTTGGACCCCAGGAACTACCGTTCCATCAGTCTGATGAGTCTGATCTGCAAGGGATGGAATGCATTATCATGCAACTTATCAACAAAGACATTGGCAACCAGTAAACACTGGACCCCACCCTGGTTGGTCTCGTGCAGGGCCGATCTTGTCTCCTGAACCTGTTTGACTACTTTGATTCAGTCTCCAGAGCTGTGAAGGAGGATAAGGCAGTGCACACATCCTATGTGGACTTTTCCAAGACCTTCGCCAACATCGCCCACTCTAGAGACATAGTTAAACATGCAAAGCTGGCCACAAACACCTGTGTCAATCAGGTTGCCAACTGACTTACTGATGGACCCAGACTGTAAACATAGCCATGTCCAATCCCTGCTACAGACAAATGACAATTGGAGTACATCAGGGTCGGTCCTGGCACAGCTCTTGTTTGGCATCTACTTCCCTGAAGTACAGGCCAACACTACGGAACTCTGGCTAACAAAGTTCACAGATGACTGCAAACTGGAAGCCATTATTGTATCCCCAAACGATGTGGATATTCTACAACATGACTTTATAGAAACAGATACTTGGTGTCAGAGCCATGGGCTCAAGCTTAATGCCAAGTAATGTATAGTTATCCCCTTTGGACATAGCATGTACCCATGAGTTACCAAATAGGTGGCAGTTCACTAAACACTGAAAGTCTGCTGACATACAGAGGGACACAGGTGGACAGTGGTCTCACCTTCATTAACCACATAGCCACAACAGTAAGGAAATCCTTCTATGTGGCACACCTCATCACTGAGGGCTTTACATCCAGTAAAAAGGGGGTAATTGTCCCACTGTACTCATCCCTCATTACACTCTGTATAGAGTACAATGACCCATTTGGTATGTACCTCGCAAGACAGCTGTGACAGCTGGGAAGGCAGTGGAAATAACTCACTATAAGAATCACAGGCATCAAACACATGGCCTATGCTGACCATCTCAATATCCTCCAGCTATACTTTGTGGCATATTGTCTACACAGATGCTATCTCTGGGTCACATACAAGGCTATGCCAAACCCTAAGAAATTACATCTGTAATATCTACATGTACTGCCATATACAGTACAAGTGTCTATGTGCTCTCATTACAGTAGCAAAGGGTACTGAGTGTCATGTCTGGGACACACAAGTATATGAGGCCTGCACAGCACTGTTATCTGTGTGAATGTGTGACATGCAGGTAACGTGCTGTCACACAGGCATGCGGTGTAACATGGCATTACTACTGTCGACAGTGCTGTCCCAGGGAAGGGTGCAGTGCTAACATTATTGCTGACAATAAGCATACCTGCGGGCATAGCTACACTCTGAGGGCTCACTGTAATGTTCCTGGTGTGTGGGCTCTTTCACCGTATATATCCCCTACTGGATAATACTCAGACATGTGGAATGTAACTGTAGAGTACCGTCGGTACAGCCCATGTTAGTGAGGGCTTATAACATGTAGTAATGGCATACTTATTGTTGTCAAACATCCATCTGTTGGCACATTCATCCTACTGCATAGCTACTCACCAAACAGGTGTCTGTCAGTCCCTCGACAGATGTGCAGATGGCAGGTTTCCAGCTGGGACACGTACAGACAACCTATACTTGATTGACACCATGTGTGGCCAGCTGTGTACTACCTATCACATATGGGAGACATCACCCTGTATGGGCCACATGCCATGGGTACCTACAATACACTACCACAGTCAGTTGAACATGCTTGGGTACAGGTCACCATCACAGACACTAACCATGTGTTGTAAGACATGTTGTATACATGTCAACTGGATCAACTCAGTGGCCATGTGTAGAAGGTACCCAGAGGATTGGCTGATGCATGTCACTCTCACCCTGCCAGTCACTAATGTGGTGTCTGTCGATAGATTGCATGCTGGCACATGGCAGGTGGCATGATACCAATGTACACACACCTCCTACACATCCAGTCCCCCCATGGACAACAGCCAGGTATACATGTATGACAACCTGCAGGAATGCACCACAGTACTGACAGGTGTACATGTGCTTTACTGTGGATAGCATTGTTTTGTGTTAGTACACCTGTAGTTGGAAATTCCATGACACCCTTCGCATCCACCACCACTCCCATTGCCATAGTCAGATGTGGCTGCTGCTGTATTGGACATGACATGTAGCCTGTTACTCTCCTCCCCTAACAGCTACATGTGCCTTGCAGTACCAGCACAACAGTGTTGTACAAATGGGTTGGTAGGCATGGGAATCTCATTGAGGTCTGCCACATGTGTGTATGTGTGCATGTCTGCATATCTGCAGGGTACACCATTCTGAGGCCACATACTCCTATTACAATACACATTGCCACACAGTAGTACAGATGTTGTTGCCGCCCATAGGTGTGGCATTACAATGCAACACCCTACTATGCCTGTGGCATGTGCATTACATGCATATCCCTGTGGTACCACTGTTGTAACATGTAATGGGTTGTATTGGCATCATGGGCAATGTGTGATAGTGGGTATGTCAGAGTATCAAGATGGGTTCCAGTGTGTACAATATCCATTGGGGGAGGTAGGTGCTGTGTACACTGTCATTACACCATGGTACACCCTGTATATGGCCCATGTACCACTCTCTGGTGACCACTGTCACCATCACCCATACAGGTAACTGATAACAGGATACAGCCCAGTTACACATGTGCTGTGTGCAACCTACCTGTAACCCATTGGATACATGGACTAGTTAGTTAGCAACAAAACACCCATGTCTCTAAGATGTGTGTCTGCCTGTTATGTGTTAGTCAATGTGTATATGATGGTATGACACACTATGTATTCTCCATATACAAACATTAAATCCCCCGTTACCATATTGTACATGTCTGTGGATGTTCTGCATGTAACATGTGACCTGGTACACACCTCACTATAAACATGGTGTTGTATGTGCAATGAAAGCCACACAGTTAAGTAGCACTACATACCTAGGCAGGGGTCTAGACACAGTGTTGCCAAGTAAGGATGTGTGTGTATGTGGATGGGTTGACATAAGGGTGCAGATTATACATGTACCAGCAAGCCACTGGTAAATGTTGCAATGGCAATTACTGTTATACAAACCTGTGACATGTGTGCAACTGTACACCAGATATGTCATGGCCATGGTGTCACCACAGTGACATACCCTTGTGGAATATGACTGCAGACCATCCTCCTGCTGGCACATGTACACCTACAACACAAATGGATAACATTACGGAAATAACAATCAGTGTTACTAACAGCTGAAATGCATCATAGCTGCATGGCTGCACTACCTGACATGTATGCATTACACATTACTCCTGACAGCATCTTACACTGCAGTAAATTGCAGCATTCTATTACAGTCTATTACAGTCACCGTGTGCATCAGAACCATATTAGCCTGTCCCTGCATCAATGTTAGGGATGACAGGGAGGTGGCACAGGTATCTTCATATGCACAGGGTGTGTTGCTGGTGTGCCAGAGGTCCATTCATGTGTCACCATGTGTGTGGGTGAGGGGTGTGGTTCATTGATTTGGGCGTGGTGATGTGGTGTGTGTTGGTATGGGGTCACCCTAGGTGTGGTTGCATAGTGTGTGGGCATGCATGCACACAGGTCTGCCATGTGGCTTCCCTATAAGGGTGTTGTTGGACAGCTGCAGACCATACCTGGCAGGGTGTGCATTCACTGCCTCTGGCCATGGACACGCTGACTGGGCCTGCCAGGGGTTCCATGGGCACATGCAGGTACAGACCTTGAGGTGCTACTCTCCCCTGATTATGACAGATGTCCGCTAGAATCACATCCCACCCGGGACTGGCCAGGGCCACATGCACAAGGCCTGCTGTGGTGTGGTGTGGACAGTACCACCAGTGGTGTGCTGGGGCTGGTACTGCCACTACAGGAGCGGCTTGGCATCCTGGCATGTCCACGTTGACCACCAGCTGCTGATGTTTCTGGCCTACGTCCACGCGGCTGTCACACCACTCCCACCACATGTTCAAGCACAGACGTACCACCATCTCACCCCACCGTCTATCCATAACCTCGGTCTGTTCATGGAGGGCAACAATAAGTTCACGGAGGTTGCCACTTACAGATAAGAAAGCAGACCTCTGTAGCCTCAGGCCATGTCTGGTGTACATTTCCATATGTGCCTGTGCCTCCATTATGGCCTGAAAAATGCTCCTGGTGGTAACAGTTGTGGTGCCCCTGCCAGGGGCATGATGACCTGCGGCCCTCCCATGAGCACCACTGTACATCTGCCGATGTGGTCCCCTGCCAGACATCTGGCTATGCTGACTGTGGTCACTGCCACCAATCAACTGTCCCTCTGCTATGACCACGTGCGATGGGGTTTGTAGGGGCACTGTAACTGTGTGCAGACTTGGGGTGGCTAGAATGGTGATGACACATCTTGGTGCAGTGTCGACGTCTGACAACCCCACCTGTGCCTCAACAGTACCGTCATCATCATCAGTGTCTGTACGGACACCTACCTCAGTTTGCATGCAGGAGGGACCCTGACCCACTTTGCCACCTGTGGGGGAAACAAGCACACACTTTAAGACCTGTACAGCATTGCATAATAGTACACACAGTCACACACACACACACACACACACACACACACACACACACACACACACACACACACACACACTGACAGTCCACCTTACTGCCTCCCTTTCCCTGGGTTTACAGACAGTCCCACATTCAGTTACATATGTTCCCCATCCTGCATGGCACTTGCTAACATACACTCATTACTACTACCCATTAACATATCATTCCTCTCCATGCCTACACATGTGATCATAACATATGACCTGTTACTCCATCACCTCCCTGACTTGGGTGGAGTAGGTTGTACATGGCCTCACTGCTGTCATCCAGTATTACCCTGTGCATGTCCAGTCATGGTGTACATGGCCCCTATATGGTTGGGGCTGCTACATTCACTACATATGTCACACACCGGAGACTCATACTACAGTCTTGCTCAGTCCATGACACATCTGCTGCATGATCAACCCATCATGCGGACAACAGTAATACCTGGGTACACTCACTGATGTGCTCTGGTAATTACCCATTGCATTAGTAGTGCTAAATATGTGGGTAGCTGGTTATCTATCTGCTGGCAATATGATGTGTATACGTGGCATGTACTTTCCTTCCCAATGCATGTTCCATGCTACAGACCTTGTTATGCTATCAGTAGTCCTGTGTTCACATATCAGACAGGTTGTCCTGGTGTCTCATGTGTCACTCCATGTGCATGTACAGCACAATCCCAAGGAGAAGTACTGCCATGTGGTCAGTCCCACTATCGTCTGTGCATACATGGACACCCACACAAACAGACACACATGTACACACACAGTTGACATGCATCGACCACACTCCACTCCATCAGATTGCACTTACAGACACACACACACACACACACACACACACACACACACACACACACACACACACACACACACACACACACACACACACACACCTACATGTGGGTTTGCACAACTTTTGTACACACAGTCCTCCCATTACCATTCTGTCAGCATGCATTACATATGGTGCTCAACAGCATGCAGTGCAACTATAGTGACTTTATGCTAGTGGCAGTATACATGTGTGTGATGCACGGGCTGTGTTGGTAGGTGATGGCCCTTCCCCTTGTTAACACTGCACCCATGTAAAAATGTTACTGTGGACCTGTTCCACACCCTGCCTTGTACTGTGCACCATACCTCACAGGTGTAGAAACCATTGCTGCATATGTAGTACTGTCAGTTATGTCAGCTCAAATGCTCACAGCCTCTATGTGTTAGAGCAACTCATACCTGGGATGATATGTGAACAGATATAATTTGTGAATGCCTGATATCTACTTTACAGATCACAACATCAGCAGTGCATGTATGACCAGTACAAGACTATTGCACTGACACCCAGCATACCTTACCATGGCTGTGGGGGGTGCCCTACACATGTCCCAGACCTCTGAATGGTTGCAAGGTCTACTCGTGCACATCCCTTGGAGTGCACACACTGCTGTCACTATTGCTGTGGGATCAGGGTTACATCTGCTATGGTTACTTAACCTGATTGTGTGCAGCTACAGCCATGAGGGTGTTGTTTCACACATGTCCCTACTGTAGGCCGTGTGTCCTGCCATACTTCTCATCCCTGTGGACACATTGCACATTGACAGGATGTTAGTTATCTTGCATGTGTCTGTTGTACCCATTCGATACCCCAGCATGGTCTCTACTGTGATGAAGTGCATTTCCCAACAACAAAACGTGAACATGTACAGCATGCAGTATGGGTAGGTGTGTTAGATGTGTGCATGGAATATCCCATAGCTATTACATGCCCAGTGTATTGTCATGCATGAACATGAACCATACTCACTGGCTACAGGCTGCTGCCATGGTGGTATCCTGGAGGGACTACATAAGTGTGTGAGAAAGTTGATGTCAGTGGCCATAGGTGTGGCATTCATAAAGGGTGAGTGCAGCATTATGTTACATCAACAGTAGAATTCCACAATAATACAGCTTATGCATAACTGTTTATTACTACTACACAGCAACAGACTATGTATATGACATCTCAGATTTGCATGATGTACCTGTACAGATGTGGATGTATACACAAGAGTTGTGTACTGATTTACCCTGGGGCCTTACCTGCATGCTCCGCACCCACCTCCACAATGCGCCCTGCCAGATGTTGGTGCTGCAGGCAGGCAGGTGGCACAAGACTGCTTGAGAAGCTGCTCCACAAGGCCAAGGGGTGGATGGGCAGGTTGCCCCCCTGTTGTGAGGTGGTCCCCCCCATATGGCAGCTTTAAGCCGACGTACATGGTGAAGCAGGTCAGTGCAATGATGCCGGACCTGCTAATAGCTGCGGTTATGCAGTTCGACATCATTGACCCTGTGGACTAGATCGTTCCACGGGGCAGTCCTCTCCTGCTGATCGTGGGCTATCCGGCCAAACAGCTGTTCATAGTGCTGTACCAAATGTTCAATTATCACCTCTGTTTCAGCATCACTGTACGCTGGCAAACGTGTGTGGGCCATGTTCCCTGGAAGACATAAAGATAGAAACAGGTCTGAGCAACTCATACAGCAGGGTTACCATAGTTCTTAATACACATCTCTGTCTCCCCCCACCATATCAGCTACAACAAACCATTCACAGAATGCAATTGGTATGTCAGCTGCTTACCTACCATTGGGACATATGTTGTATTGTACCAAGCTTTGTGCTATGCGTTTGTGCCACGCTTTGTTCTATGTGTTTGTAGGCATGTTCCCTGTGGGGACACTATCTTTGCTGGCCTGTTACAGACTATTTCACCTGCATGCCATTGTCAGTGCCACTGTATATATATATATATATATATATATATATATATATATATATATATATATATATATATATACATACATGTATAGATATATCTTGTAAGTTGTTGATATCTCTATATCTATATGAGTGTCTGTGTATCTGTAGACATGCACGTCTCATTCTATATCACACAGATATTTATCTATATGTGGGGTGCATACAGACATCTGGTCCACATTCTGTAACTGTCTTTCATTCACAGCTGCACTGTTCTGCCTTGCTGCCACACACACAGGTGTCACATGTGAACACAGACTAACATTAGGGTGGTATATATGGTGAGAGATTGCTGGTAAGCCTATTATACACCTATGGCATTTGTGCATGCTACATTATACATTAACATGACTGTCCTGCAAGTGGTATGCGCTGACATCCATGTGTCTATCATGACGGTAGTACTTCCACCACCAGCTATTGCCCACACTAACATAACACACACAGATATTATGGCTTAAATCTTTGTCATTCATTGCTGATCTGCACAGTTGGCGGGTATATCCCACTGCCTACAGGGACAGACAGTATTGTCCAGAGCAGTTGTTCAGCAGAACATCATTACAGGGACATCTACAGATGGCACATGTCAAACATTCCACATCATATATCCTAT